>NW_019525136.1:1673753-1761312 GCF_002814215.2 Seriola lalandi dorsalis
GGGGGGTCAGATGCTGTGGGGGGTGGGTGTGTCTTTCTTTACCACCTTTACAAAAGATGAAATCTAAGTAGCTCCTTTTCCAGGTTTGTTGCCATGTGCCCGGCAAATCTGCAACCCCCGAATAATGACCCAACTCAAACCAAGAGATGCACGGTTTGTCATTGAGGACAAAGGGGGTTGGGGGTGGATGTGGGTCTGGCATACGTTTCATCAACTATTCTAAAACCCTGAGGTGTCAACAGTCCACTGACAAACAGGTGAGTATAGACAGAGAGTCTCTACAGCTTAAGTGTCCTCAGGACAACAATTTCTGGTTGTCTTTACAAAAAGAAAGAAAAAAAGGACAAAATCAAATTCTTAACCGCTTGAGTGTGAAAGTGAACATTTTCACTTTTAGATCAGTCATTTCTTGCTTTGACTTAAACAGCACAATCTCCCCATTCTCCTTTTGCTTTTTTTTTTTTTTGTTTGTTTTTTTTTTAACCTTGGCTTCTTCACTGACATCCCATGTGAAAGACACAGCGTTGTAGGCGATTTCCTCCACGTTCCCAATCGTGCAGAAGCTCTCCTTGTAGTCGGCTGCAAGCAAAGTGAAGATCAGAGAAAACTGTTTCAAAACTGTGGCACAAGGAATACAGCAATATAAACAATATGAAAATACTGCATCACATGTAAAAACCCTGTATTCAAAATCCCATTTCATTGTATTCTAAGCAACATACCTAAAGTATCAAAAATAAAAAGTCCTGGTTCTACAGAAATATGCCCCCATGGCTGGTATATTATTATGTATCATATTAATGGATTGTTCATACTGCTATATCAATGCATTTAGCATCTTAGTTGCTTTTTACTGTTGCACACAGTGAAGGTGAAGCTAGTTTGAACTATTTCGAAATAAAAAAGCGCTACAGTTGGGAAGTTTACTCCAACTAAACTACCCAGGCATATAAAACATGACAAGGAGCCCCAACTAGACTTTTTTGTATCATTCGTGTCATAAGTATCACAAAGCAAAAAAGGCTGAAAGCCACTGGTTTAATCTCTAACAACGCACTGAATTCTATAAGATCATTATATGTTTTTAATGCAAAATCATAATCTGTAAAGAAACTATAGCTGTCAAATTTATGTAAAGGATTAAAACTACAGTATGTCCTTCAAAAACCTTGTGGAGTAGAAGTATGAAGTAGCTTTAAATGGAAATACTCAAGTGAAGTACAGTAAAGTACAAGAGCCTAAAACTTGAATATATGTACTTAATTACTTTCCACCACTGTTCAGCTGCTAGGAGACTGTTCTGTCTTTAAATAAAATGTTTAGACTCATTATCAAGTGAATCTTTAACCATCTATATCATAATCTCGCATCTTTTCACAAGACAAAAAAAAAGTTCCAAATTAGTAAAGATCTCCACACTGCCCTTGTTACCCCCCTAAAACACCCAGCCTCTGCTCATGCAGGCTAATTTCTACCCGCCATGGTATTGGCATGAACTTGCCAAAGACAAAACCACCATAGTGTTTGACACTCAATTCCATCCAGTTTGAAACCACAGGTTGAGGCCTGTCTCTTGCTGATTGTACAGGATATGGCCTTAGTCCAGGCCCCCACCTATTTCTCCTGTTAACGTCTATGCAAATGCAGACCCATCTTGTCACAGAACTCCTGTGAGAATCGAGGACTGACAGTTATTCAAATAGTGACAGGATTCCCCCATGGAAGCTCCTGTAGGTTTCCCACCTGCTTACTGTCTCTTTACCTGCGTGGGTTTGTGCATCTGAGGAGTCAAAATATCTATATTCATATTCATTCATTACATAAGTGTGAGTTTTTTTCTATCTGGATCTACTCCCCATCTGTTCTACTTATAAACCCCATCCAGACAGAAGTGTAACAATAATCATCTTACCAATGTCCAGGACTCTCTGTTTAGCTGTGTGCTGACGGGAATGCCAGTACTTCCAATTCTTCAGCTGCTCGTCTCTGCACTTGTCTTCCCCAAAGACGACCATGATAACACTCTGCAGTGCAAGATATAGTATAATGAAAAATTAAAGTGAATAAAAAGTAAATATAACATTTCTAGGTGTGAAAAGGTTTCATGCTACTGAACAATAAGCTAACAGTTTAATTTTCAACCTCTACCTTTACACTTTCTCACCATTTACTGTATCTGCCCTCCCTCACCTGTACAATACTGTCGTGCTGCCGCTCAGAGCCTCCCATGGTGCATTGCTCACTACTGGATGGGCTCCCATCAGGCCCCTGTGACAGCGTCGGTCGACTCACCCGCACTTTGCCTCTGTGCTGACATAGGGATGATCTGAAGCCGGTCTCAGACAGTGTCAAAGCGTAGAACTGGCCCCGGTTCAGGTAAGCCATGGGTCCTTCTCCTCGCCGCAGCGACATGCTGGCCTCCAGACTGTATTGGAAACTATCACTGTATGAAAATAAGCATGTGAGGAAACGTTTGACACCCCATCATGGAGACAGTCTCTCCTCTGATACAAGAATAAAACACAGTTTTGTATTTACAAGTAAAATGAGCACAAATGGTGTTAACATTTTAACAAAAAACAAATCAAATTAGAATGAATTCCGAAGATGTGTTTTCTGAGAGGGCTAAGTTGTTTGGAAGTGGAAAGGGTTTGTCTTTAATTTACAAATGGAGCATTAAAGAAGGTTGTTATAGCAAGAAGAGCTTCGAATGAATCAAAGATACTTTGAGGTGCAATAGCATAGATGTAAGTATTATAATATTGTATATATTTACTATCTTCACAAGCCTGATACAACGCAGAGCTCCACTTTTGTCCTGAAACTGTGATAAACATATGAATGAACCACACCCACGTTCCACCCTTACCATGAACACACACACTGTAGTTTATTTTGACTCAGGGATAAATACACCATCCTGCGGTTGTACAGCAAATCATTTCAGTTGAAAATGGTCCCCAACAAGTTCACCATTTCCTCCTGTTTGAGTTATGTTTGTTAAAAACTACTATGCCCAGCTGTTTCAGGGAAATAATCTATTGAAAAATATATTATTATAATATATATACATATTTGACCCACTTTCTTCAGTAGGAATGAATGGGCTTGGGGCGGAGAGCCACAGAACAACATAATTAACACATTGTTGGTCTTGGTCTTTTCATGGGACATGAACAAAGATATAGACTATAGCTAGTCTTCTGTATCATTTGCATGCACATTAAACCAGTGTAAATCTTTTGGATTTGTAGTGTGTCTATCTACATGTTCAGTGTATTTGTTTGTATCTGACTTTCAACTCACACGGGTAGGCTGTAGTGGAAATCACCATTTCCTGAGGAAGGACTTCTGTGGTACATCTGTGAAAGAACATAATATGCGCCATGTGTTTCCAACGGGAAACTACTCATCAAGCAAAAAATCCAAACAATGTGACTATGACTTATAATGCAGGACATAATGCCACCTCCACCTCACTCACCTCTCCCTCCACAGTATCCTCGTACGTGCTGTCTGGAGTGCTTCTCTGATCATCTTTCAAGTACCCAGAAAGGGACAAATCATAGCAGCTCTGCTCGTAAACCATCCTTATCCGGTCTCTGGGATCTTCCAGACAGGAACCTCCAGAAGAGGACACTCCCATGGACGTCTGGCCCTCTGTCTTGACCAGAGCAAGAGCTGCCCCACCTTTACCTTTACCATCTCCTGCTCTGCTCTCTCCTGCAAGGCTGGTAGTTCCGTACCTGCAGCCCTGATGTTCTGTGGTGGTGCTATTGTTTAGAGAGAGGTTGACAGGCACGGATCTAAGAGCCTGAAGATGGTGGTCTAGTATTTCCAAGTTCCCACAGTTATTGGGTCCAAGAGCAGAGGGGTCTGTGGGTTTAACACCGCTGGAGGCACGTCCCCTCTCTCTGACCTGACGGGGTTATAGCAAACACAAAATATAAGATCTGAAACACTGTGTGGAAATTGGCTTTTTATGAATTGGTCTGTAATGTAAAGCCTTCCACACCTTGTAGTAGTCATAGAGCAGTCCCAGAGCTGCTGCACTGTCCTCATCTCCATTGATGCTCATCATGGCCTTAGTGGCCGCAGTCAGTGGGTTCTCCAGGTAGCTCCTCCATGCCTCGTCCTCACTGTTGAACACCCTGCCTGAGGGCACCGACACTTCATTCGGTATCACCACCACCAGCCGTTTACTGAGAGGTCGACAGGACAATGGGAAGAGACAATAAGCCGTGTTGTTACTGCAAATTCAATCTGTCATTAACAGAGGCCACGTCTGCCAAGCCACCAAGTCTGCCCCAGGCTGTTTCTCACCAATCTACAATCTAATAGCCCGGTCCATGTGAGGTGTGTTTATCTAAGTTCACTGAGGAGTAACTGCTTCTATATACCACATTTAAATAACAGAAAGATATACTGAGAGCTGATCAAAATTAAGAGTTACTTTTTAAATATCCCATTTATAAGATATCATCCAAAGAAGCTGGTAAGTAGTGATATTGTTTGCAAGACCTCAGTTTTAAAAAGGCACATACTGTTTGTTTATATATATATATATATATATATACACACACACACACACACACACACACACTTTTTAATATTTACACAGTTAAGACCAATCTTTATCAACAATTATAGTACATCACTGTAATATTACCATTATATTCATTAAGTAATGTATGTGTCTGTGATGCATTTGCCACCATTTAATAAAAATGACTGCATGTCATATAAATGTAGGAATAAAAAATAGAGATCATGCATTTTTAATCAAATGGGAAAGGTTCTGTTCTGCATATCCAAAGAACAAAGAGCCACACACAAGACAATTCAAATATTTGAAGCACATAAAAGAACTGGAGTAAAACTGACAAAACATATTAACTGTGATATTAATGCGTCTCTCCTACCTGTCCAGATCCATGCTGCCTCCAGGACTCTCCGATGTTGTCTAGGACTTGCTTGAGAAACTGGACTTTCTAGTTAGTGCAGGTAAGTTTCTGTGGGAGACTGAGAAAACTAGGCCGACAAGAGGCGGGCTGTATTTAACCTCGCAGTCAAAACAGCCAATGAAATCATCTGTAACCGAGCGCACTAAGATATATTGGACTGTCTTTGATAGCAGGTCAATTTTGAGGTTACGCATGGGCTAGGTTTGTATTCTGGTTAGAAATTGGTAAATTAAGAGAACCTGAAGAGGCAGGGCAAACAAGGAAACGAAGATCTCCTTGCTGATTGGTTAGATGTTCCTACACAGCTCGTACAGTCGTTCCCACATTGGTGAGTCAGCGGCGAAAGGCGTTACCTGAGATGAGGCAGAGGTGCGCACGCCAATGTTCAAATTCAGTTTATGTGCTAAAAAGTGACTGGTGTCCACGGGAGCGCGCACCTTGATAAAGCTGCATCGCCCAGTTTACGTATAGGTCTATAGCTGTTTTTATCTGGATCAAACACTCATAACGTGCAAATACAAACTTCAACGTTTCTTGTAAACGAATAATCACAATTGTGGCCGCAGAAGTGCACGCAGTATATGACCCAGACAGAAATGTAATATATGACATATACGTCCCTACATCAAGAGTGATGTTGCCATATATGTTACCCATAAAGGGATATATTGACATCTCATATATACATCCCCTGGATATATGAAGATTTAAATTTGTAACATATAACATAGTAAAAAATTGTCCAAATATTAAGAAATATGTTTATGAAGAATAATTTTTGTATAGTAGGCTATAACATGTTGTAACCATATTTGTTAATGATATATAACAACATAGATACAAAAATTGTATACGCTTACACTTGTTTTTTTTTTTGTTTGTTTGTTTTTTACCACCAATTTCCATCTTCCAATTCTGGGAAAGTGTCTCAGACTTTTGGAACCCACTGTATTTAATACCAACATAGATAGATAGATAGATAGATAGATAGATAGATAGATAGATAGATAGATAGATAGATAGATAGACAAAATATGAAATTGTTTCAATTTCTAATAGGTTCTAATAGGTTTTTACATATATGTTTTTCTTTTATATGTACCTATGATATATGGAAATTCACTACATGTACACATATTACATTTGTGTATGGGAAGGCATGATATTTACATTATTGTAGGCTATAGTATTGTTTCTAGTGTCTGTTTGGTATGTCTAATGTCTTTGTTTATATTTGGAAACTAGACTTTAACACGTTTGGTTATTTATGAGATAAAGAAATGATGCTTTGCAATTATGACTCCTCTGTCCCAGATTATAACGAATTCAGACTTTTTTTAACCAGTTTAAATATCTTAGAAGCTGCAATACAACCCATGAAGGTCTGTCTCTGTGGGTGAATTTTCACCAAGGCAGAGGAGGAAGGCTCAAATGTCAAAACAAAAGCCCAACACATTGAAGAAACCTTGTTTCTAAATAAAATTCAGTAAAACCTTTTCTTCCCACACTTCTACACAAGCACTCTCAATCCCCCGTCACACATTGTAAGCACGCGCTCAAATGAATGATAACTTCAATTAATGAAAAACCAAAGATGTCAGAATCCTTAATAGATTCAGCAGTCGCACAAACTGCTGCAACATGTCTCTATTATTTCTGTGAAGGCAGTGGTGACTGACCTTTGACCTTTGCCCACCAAATTCTAATCGGTTCATCCTTGAGTCCAAGTGAATGTTTGTGCTCGATGTGATGTAATTTCCTCTGAGTGTTCCTGATATACCGCATTCGGAAGAGCATGAGGTCACTGTGACCATGAACTTTGACCTTTGCCCACCAAAATCTAATCAGTTCCTCTTTGAATCCAAGTTAATGTTTGTGCCAAATCTGAACAAATTCCCTCAAGGCGTTACTGAGATACCACGTTCATGAGAACTGGACAACCTGAAAACACAATGCCTCCGGTGGCAGGTGCGGAGGCATAAAAATAGACGTGTTAAATAGAATAGAAAGGTAGCTGCATGGTGGTGCTGTTCTAGGTTATAATATCAACTTTGGTTGTTGTGGGTGGTCAGCATGGCACCTGTAATGTACAGTGTATAATAATGATATTGCTGCATAGAAAATGTAACTAGAATGACTGGCTCGTGATTGTCTGGGCTCTTGGCTACACCACCCAAGCTACTTTCAGGTTACATCCCTGTTTATCCTGAATCATAAAATATTAACCATTTGTGTGAAATTTTGTCATAATTGCTGTGTGAAAGTATTTTGTTACGTTTGACCTTTGACCAAAATCTAATCAGTTCATCCTCGAATCCCAGTGAACATTTGTGCCAAATTTGAAGGGTTTCCCTTGAAGAGATCTCAAGATATCACGTTCACAAGGCCAAAGGCTGGTTTTCTGAGGTCCCCATGACCTTCACCTTTGACCTTTGACCACAAAAATTGAATCAGTTCGTCCCTGAGTCTCAGTGCACGTTTGTGTGAAATTAGAAGAAATTCAGGTGTATAAAACATAAAAACAACTTGGCCTTGAATACATACATTATAATGGAATTCAGTTATGATTCATCTTTGCATAGGTTGAAGCAATGCAATGCATCAGCTTTGATTAATGATTTCGTTCATGCATTACACACATCGATCACCTGCCATTCATCTAAGTTCTCTATGTCATGGCCACCCCACACTAGCTCTGTGACCCATCTTGGCCCCCCCAGTCAAAACGTCCTGGATACGCCACTGCGTAGGATACCTACTTCCTGGTAGACTAAGAATCACTCTGAATTAATGCCTTAATCAGAACAAAACTATATTTCCAGTGTGATTACATGTGAGCTGGTTGAAAAACATACAAAAGAAGTGGAAAGGCGAACACAACAAGAATAAAGAGGTCTTGTTTAATTTCAGAGAGGATTATATGGGTGTCCCTTCACCAAATAAAGAGACACTCAATCCTATGTCCAAACTTGCAAAGTGCCGCTGGACTGGCAGCGCCTCACCCTTTGCCACACCTCTCCTCCCACTAAAACGAGCTGACACAGAATTAGATCTCTTAATCTTGTCTCATTTCACACTTTTTGACTCCTCATTCTCCTGATTCTGCTCCTTTCAACAACTCTGGTTTTATTTAACTTTGCCAAAATGTTCAAATGATTGTCTTTCACATTAATGTTGTGCCATTCCTGTCTCAAACAACTTAACAAGTCTAAACAACTAATCCGTTCAGACTCCAGAAAAAAACACTTTTGGATTTAGTTGGACTGTGATTTATTTCTCCTCTCTGGGATGTTAGGAGCACTGATCCAGCCCAGAGGTGCTTCCACTACTTTTGGTAGTTTGGCAACATTTCCCCTGTGTGTCCACATGGGGGCAGTACTGCATTGAAGGACAGATTTGTGTTGTATTCTGCTGCTGGCTGGCAAGTGTTGGTGGTTGGACTGATTATAATGGCTATTACAGGCTGCTTATTTTTCTCTGAGTCTCTCTCATGTTGCTATTGAAATGTATGGGTTTGCTCCGCATATTTTTTACAGCCAAACCAATATACTGCATAACACAGTGAAGTGAAAACCCAAAACTAGGAATTAAGTTTGTTAAACCTTTTGAAGAATATAGTTTGTATATAGACAGTACAGTCATAAACAAATGCTGATGATACGTCTCATGATAGCCCTAAGTATGAAAATGATATGTGTGTAAAACAAGTTCGAAAAACAAAAGTAGACAAAAAAAAAAAAGGACAACTTTAAAATAAAAATGAACGTAACAGATATTCTTAAAGGTAAGAGTGAGCCCTCCTCCATTAGGAGCAACAGCCTGGCTCATGAGCAGCTGGCTCAGTTATAAATAAAGACCTTTAAAGTTGTTTGTTGTAACAATACTGTAAAACTTTTATTGACAAAAGGAAATATATAGTAATTCAGGTAAACAGTGGCACATACAAATCAAATGTAAATGTCACAAGTAGCCTACAAATGGAGAACACAAAATAAAAATAACAAAAGACAATTGCTTTGGGAAAAAAAGGCGATACAAAGGGGTACAAAGATATTAAAGTATTTAGTCAGAGAAAAGAAATTGCTTTAGCAAATTTCTGTTTGTGAATGAATAATGAAATTCATCAGATATTCATGCCATCATTTTGGATTATCATAGTGACAGATCTTTAAGGTTATAGGAATAGACAGAGTTCAGACTCCAGGTCTTTCAAAAACCTTATATATATATATATATATATATATATATAAGAATATTTCACAATCAAAAAAATTCTAAATAGAATATATATATTCTCTATTATGTGTACAAAAGATACAACAAATATCAACGTCTACAAATTTGACAACAAGACAACTAGCAGGGTATATATTTTGTGAAATTTTGAAATGTACCTTCTTAGCCTTGTTTGATGTAGAGTATTTATAAGGTAAAAGCCAAGCCCTTCTCCACGAGGGGCTGTTATACTATTCTCACCAGAACTGGCTTTTCACAACGTATCTGGAATAGCACAAGTTAAAGAAAGGATGGAACTGGAAAACTGTGTACAGACATAAACCATATATGACAGCATATTAACATATTCATCAAAAAGTCTGATAATATGAATTTTATTTCTCTTTGGAGCCAATTAGAAAAGAATAAAGACTTGTTTCTGATAAGTATGTCACAGTTGTTCCAGACACAAGTTTTGTGAGGTGAGAAATCATGGACAAAAGATGGCTTCCATGTTAGAACAGCTTGCTAATAGAATTTTAATAATTTTATTGGCAATCTCTCTGGCAAGAAATAAATGCTTCAAATTTTGCCAAACAATATTTGCCTGTAAAACAGTTTTATAAAGATTAAACAGGGTTCAGACAGAGCATTAAGATTATGTTTAGGGGCTATGAGAACAACCCCAATATATGCTCTAGTTGCTATTAAAGCTTAAAAGGAAAAGGATGTGGAAAAGGATACTCCATCAATGAGGTTTTAAATTGATTCTGGGAGTATACTAAGCTTAATGGTTTAATGAAATTATGGTTGGAATATAAAAAAGATATGAACAAGTATGAAGGAGTTAAACTACAGTCTGTTGGTTGAAGTAATGTTCCTCCATAGATTACACCAGAACCATACGTTAATCTACAGCTCCCAGAGGAAGAATTGGCCAATATATCACAGAATGACTGATAAATTGTAAATTGTCATTATTTTCATCAGAGATCATTTTTCAGCTCTAAGAAGTTTGTCATCAAGGCAAACGGTCAGAAAGGAACTCATTATAGAAACTCACATTATGTGTTTAAGGATGGGTATGGAAGTGCAGTTTTGTTGGGTCCTTGTTCATAAGGGTGTTAAAAGTATAAAAATGTGCAAGCCGATAAAAGTATATGATAACAAAGTGATAAAAGTAGCGTAGGGGAGAGGCAAAACCATTCATTAGTACAGCCATAATTAACACCTGGCAGGAGGAACGTGTTACAGACAATAAAGGAAGACTTTATTAAAAAATACAGAAGGCAGTTCATGTTAAACACTTTAAAGGAAAATATCATAACCACAGACAGCAGGTGATCATAACATGATTAAGGCTCTGGCATGCAGGTTTTAAATCCACTTGGGGTAAATATGTAATGTAAATATAATTCGGAGGAGGAGACATTAATAAGACATATAGTACATGGGACAGAGGAGGAATTGGGTTTAAAATCACTACTGAGTGAGCACAGGATTTCAGGGAAACCATAGGGGGTGATATGTTATATAATACATGGGGTGTGATTTTTGAATAGACCAATCAGTATTCAGATGACCTAATGCCGTCTACACAGTCCGGCACACTGGGGGGCGGTGTTCGAAGTTGGTTTGTGATCCGCCAATAAACAAAAAGAGGAAGAAGAAGAAGGACGAGCCACTGGAGGCGACGGAACGTTCAGAGGACTTAACGGCGTGTTTCTTGAGTTTTATATTGGTGGCTATCTCCAGTAATACATTTATTTTTCACTGGTAAGGCATTAACAATTAACAATATTATGACTCACAATAAACAATATCTGTCAAAATTATTTTCTGTATGTATTCCTCCATACTGTTCTACCTAGCTAACCTGGCGTCAGTGATAGCAACCGGCTAACAGAATGCTTGTCTCATAATTAGCAGACATTTAAATGCATGTTATATTTGTGATATAACGATAACTCTCCTAAAGGGTGCAACTTTTATGTCTCTAAGGTGATCCTGTCTTCCATAGTAACCACTTTCAATTGTCGCTTTTAAACGAAACCCTCGTTGTTGTAACTAAAGTTGGCTGACGTTACTGGCTTACCAGCAGTCTCATATTGTTAGGGTATCCGTATGACAGCAATGCATGGCGAAGACTGACCTCACACCACCCACAGTGCTCATGGGTGTATGACTTTCTCAGTGTTAAAGGATGCCGAGTAAGTTAACAAAGTTACAAGAGGGTTGTGACCAAAGGGTTAATTTTGTGATTGCTGGTTGATCCCAGCGTCAGATGGTGTAACTGCTTTTGCATTTCCAAACAGTTCAGTCCCTTGGTGCTTTCCATTTTCTTGGAAGTCATTCTTTGCAAGCCAGGTTTATATTCTCTCTCAGTTCATGGCTCATCGCCTTCTTCATGGTGTTGTGCTTATCAAATTCCTGTATAATTTCTTCAGGTCTAGCATCAGATATGGCCCGTGGGCACCAGAAGTTCCAGTCCCAGCAGAAGAATGCCAAAAAGCAGGCAGACATCAAGAAGAGCAAAGGCCATGACCAGAAGGCAGCAGCAAAGGCTGCTTTAGTATACACGTGCACTGTGTGTCGGGTATGTGCCTAGGCATAAAACAGAACATAAAATAATTATTCTCTTAAGACTTTGGTATCATTTAACCATGACTTAAGGATGGAAATCAGTAAGGCAACCGACCCACATGCCTCCCTGTACAGAGCAGTATTAATTTGTTTGTAGATTAATTCAAATTTCAAAAATTGTTAAATTAAACTCAATGTGCATGATGGATAGATGAACCATAGCTGACCCACAGGTCCTGTCTGTGCATCTTTGGGGATCTGTAACCAAATCTTAAAGCATGTACATGCTCTTGTAGACACTAATGTGAAAAGCTGGTTGAGGGGCCTTTGCCCAAATCTTTGTCTTTCCAAGACTATCTGAAGGCCATGCCCTGTTCAGTGATTGTCCAGATGCGCATTGCAAGTATAAAAATTGGCAAAACTACAAGTGCTTAATGAATGATCTTCTATACATTCATATGTGTCATATAACATTCCTACTTACACCACTGTCTGTGTTTGCAGCTTAATTGCACTGATTGTCTCTGTTTTGGGAATGGTGAAGTTCTAAACAATGGCTGGAATGATATAAGCAAATTCTGGCATTACTGTCTTGCTACATTTTTTTCAACCACAAAAAATGGCTCCCTGTATGTTACCTCTAAATGCAATGTTTTTTTTCCCTTATCCTGTTAAGTAATATTTTGTCCCAGTGATTACTGACCACCAAAGTAGGTAGCTGCTCTCACAGATTATGAACAAGCTGCTGTTTTTAATCTCATGGACAGTGCATCTTTTGACCTGTCGAGTTATCTTGTTGTGAAAGATATCTACCATTATGGTGCTGTTGATGTACCAGGGCAAACTGATTTTGTGAGAGTATTACTGTAAATAGTCAATACCTTTTTTGGTTTGTTTGTTTGTTTTTTCAAGTAATGTGGTTTTCCTTTTCATGGACTGTGTGCTTAAATGTGTATTTTCTAAATTTTCACTTTTTTTTCTTTCCACATTTCCTCAGACACAAATGCCTGACCCGAAGACCTTTAAGCAGCACTTTGAAAGCAAACATCCAAAGTCCCCAATGCCCCCGGAGTTGGCCGATGTGGAGGTGTAACAGATTGACTCCTATTTCAGTAAGACAGTTGGGGGGCTGATTCAGGACAGGCTTTTACAGTTTGCAGTGTTTTAGATAGAATATCTCCAATACAACTTTAATTATTCCTCATGCTGCTTAATTCACTAATTAATGCAGGGACGGTACTTAGCTGCATGTCCACGGTCACTTTCAGGATTCAATGTTTTTTTGCCAGAATTTGATCCAGGATGACTACTGACGGGAGACACACCATAGCCAGTACCCTCTTTTGGCTTGTGCCAAACAATGTATATATTCGTCCTATATTGTATGCAATATTTGTATTTCATTTCAAAATGTTATGTTTACAATACCAACTTGTCCATGGGCTCTACCACCATTACAACATCTCAGGGCACTGTTCCAGGATGAGCTTTGAGTTCAGAAGGAAATATTGTTTGGAAAGAAACTCAATCAAAACCACTAATAATGTGAGTAGATTCAGATTTACTTCCAATGTGAACTGATTTTATTTTTTCCTTGCGTAGATCATTTCAAAAATTTCAAGACAAGTCTGTAGTTTTTGATGATAAAAAGAATATATTAAACACATTGTGCGACACGGGTACTGAAATTGTTCGTTGCATTTCCCCTTAGAGTTTCATGTAATGTATGTAGTTCATGTCCATAGTGTAATTTTTTCATACGAGGAAGAGTTGTAAAAGTTGACCACAGAGGGCACTGCAAGTCTTCTAGCAAACCCTTCCATGACAGTTTCTTCCTCTTTTCACAGAGCAGTGTGTTGACTGCTTAAAACATTTGATGATCTTTGTTCCTGTTAGAAGTGGTCTCTTGAGTGAATTACAGTCAAAATAAAAGTTTGCGCTGGGTGTTGTAAATGATAACAATAATGAGCTACTCCTATACCCTCAGTTTGTCATTGTAATAAGTATGTGGCATATTTATGTGCAGCACTGAAGTGTTTGATAATGATTTTGTTCGTCACTGTTGTATTTTGCAGTATAACCTGTCTCACAGTTGGTAGCATATGTGAAAACAATCCCAAGTCCAGTCTCACACTCTTTAGTGTTATCCTGTCATTATGGTGCAAAAGTATTTAGACTCTGAACCTGCATTAAAAGTCTGAACTACACTACACTGTAAGTTAGCTTTGGTTCATATTTTTATATTGGTTTCTTTTCATAGCATGCTAACAGAGATTTAATTTATAGAAAGGAACTATTTTCAATACATTTGGACCTACTGGTCATTAACCACTGACATTGTATCACTGTGCTAAAGTCTGGAAAGAAAACCAGCCATGTTTTTACTTTTGTAATAATATCTTTGTCCACGCGATGCAATGTATAGCCTTTTAATAAAGGTGTTACTTTTATATTAACTGTCACTACAGTGTGTGTGTGTGTGTGTTTGTTTGTTTGTTTTTTAATATGTATATAATATGTTTTTGAACAGTGCTAAAATATGTGGAAATTTCCCTCCCTATTGTGTTTCCACCTACAGTACTAGCCCATTCAGTTGATGGGAGCTCAGTAAGACAGGAAATTAATAGCCCATCATTAGTTAGTCATTTTATACCTTGGTGATTGTCTGTTGCTCATCCACTCAGCTGATATTAAAACTAATTATGTAAGAGCTAGATATGTAGCATGAAGGTAATAATGAATCACTGTAACAAGAACAGACAAACACTAATAATGTTGGTTCTTCCTTAGTCACATCCTTGATCTATTAATGCCCACATCCCATTGGTTGTGTTAGAAAGTCTATGTTGCAAGAGGCATGTAATTCCATGCAACATAATTAGGGTAGATAATATGTATGAAATATTACATCTATTGAATCCAGAATGGTGGTTATTTATGTTTGCCAGTCTTTTCCCAGAGCTGGAGTAAGAGGTGAATAGACGAACATGTATCACCAGTAGAGTATAATGCACACTGATGTAGAAAACCTTGTTAAAGTGGTGTTTCAGGTCTTTCTTTCAGTCTAATACACTGAAATTAAAGTTATTTTTAGTAATAATACTCATTATATGTAGCTAAACTAAAACTGGCACTAGATCTCACAGCCTATGTGGAACAGGTACACATACTTGAATACAGTGCCCCTTCTACAGATATAAACATGGCTCCACTTCCAAATACAGGACATGTTCTTCCATCTACATACAGACTGTAGACAACTTCATTCTGTATGTTTTATACTGACTCCAATTGGGGTTGACTTCGCTTACCTATATGATAAATTGATTTCCTTTTTTTAATGACCAGCATCATTTTTTGTGGTTTGCGTGCTCTGGTGGTGAAGTTAAACAAAGACACCTTGAAAAAAAATGTAATCTGTGTACAGACACAAAGCAGCAATTAGGTGTAAAACTCAGCACGCAAACTATATTCACAAGTAAAAGTACGACTTTTGACCTTTATAGCTGAATCTGATGAGTCCAATCAGAGGGCAGGTGATAACGTTACCTTCACAACCAGCTGCATCCGTCAGACGAACGTGAGGGAAGTTGAACTTCCAAATATGGTTAGGGTTTGGGGTTTGGACTCTCCTTCGCCGCGAGCAATGACTGCAAATCAAAGTGGGTGTGGTCTGAGTGGGCGTGGTTTGTAGGCTCTGCAAGGCAGAAATTGGAGCATTCTCCTCATCTCAGCCGCAGGTGTAGTTCATTTTCAAAATGGACGACGACTTCTGTTACCCAAGTGGGTTTGCATACATACACACGTAAATGTTTACCATTATTTTCTACAGCATCATCAAATATAATTAAACTATAAACTGAAACTATAATTAAATCTGTAGCTATACAGGTGTCCACAAAAGCACCTCTTTCTATTCAGTGTCTTTACCTCACCACTGATGTCATCTCCCCCACAGCAATTATGTCCTTGGACAGGTGGCAGTGTGGTGACCCTACAAATTGTGCATGATAAGAGATAAAATACATAAAAAGCCTTAATCAACCTGGATCCAAAATGATTTAACATATAGTGCTTGCAATGCCACAAATGCACCCAGAAATCCCAGATACACAAAGCTGTACTACTATGAAACTACAAAAACATGGATTAAAACACCAATCTGGTATGTAACAGTAATAAGGTTTTAGTACTTCCTGTAGCACATTCCTATCAAGTTCGCAGGTAAGTTACTCAAGATTGAGACAAGTGATAAACTACAAAACAGAGCAGTGGGAAAAGGACAAACATGTTTTCAGTGTTATTTTATACTGATTGCTTTTTTGGCTTTTTTTTGTTGTTGAAAAAAGTAGAAAAAAATATGTGTTTTGTGCCTAAGGGCCCTTCAAAAAGAAGATGGTGCATCTCTTATCCTTACTCCAATTTAGCACTTTAGTGTTGTAGTTATGTATTTTGCACAAAATAATAGTTGAAATTTAAGCAGCTGTGGCCAAAATATCCTGACTTTCAGTCCCTAATATGAGTCAAGCGCCAGAAGCACTAGGTCCTACATTTCCCATAATGCTCTAGCCATAATCCTTATATGTGACAAAATACAGAAGCTGAGTGACTCTTGCAGACCTATGTATGACAACTGTGAATATTGCTGATAACTTTGAAGAAAGCTTCTGTGAAAAACTTGAAATTTGGTTGTTATTTGGATGAGTGTGCGTGTGTGTTCAAGTTTTAAAAATGTGGACAAACCGGTTGCACATGTTTCTTTTTACTTTACTTGAAATCTTTTTGGTTTCATACTACAACCCTTGTGAACCACACCTTAACAAGGGAAAGGAGACTTTCATTCTTTTTTTAATGGCACCTCTGCATTTCTACAGCCAATACTCTCTCATTTGCCCTTAAATAGGTTACAAGCTTGAAATCTTGGCCCTGGGGAAAACATGACAAGGCAAAAATAGCCTCACTCTCTCCCCTTGGAAACCAACCAGAATGCAGAAATAGTCATTTCTATTAGGCAAGATATACTGTAGTTCTGTGTCCTGTGTTCTAGATTGTGATGCCCTCAGCATCCATAGCAAGTAGGGGAGACTGGGGACTGTTGCAACACTTTTTGCATTTCTCTCAGTTATTCAGAGAATATTTGGACTTGACCAACCAAACTTTTATAAAGGCCTATTAAACTGACTTTTGTCTACTAATTACCCATGCCATTTAAAGATGATTACATATGACATATCATTCAAAATATGTATTTGAATGGAAGAATTCAGATGTTGCAACTGACCCGACTTTTATGTAAGGTAATTGAGGGTATAGAAACACTTTTAAGTGGAGCGTAACGATCATCAATATTGAATATCATTGAGTTGGTTCTCATCGTTATCATTATGGTTATCTTTCTTGATGAGGAATGCCTATATAATGGTATGTGGGGTAACACTACAACTCCCATAATGTCTCTTGTTCGGTTGCCTGGGTAACGTTTGACGTCACCCCCAACCCCTGTTCCCTCCGGGCCGTGCCTTGGATTGGTGTGATTGGAGGGAAACCCCGTGGACTGCATTCACTCAGACGCGCTGAGAGAATCAGCTGTAGCTTAGTACGCCGACATCACTGCTATCTGCCAGTACTCAGGTATGATAGGACTTACAGTTTTTAAAATTGTACTTTTACGTTTGCATTAGTCATTGTTAAGTGTTCTAACTAATAGTAGAATATAGAGACAGTGGAAGTGCATTTTCTCCAAATGACTTTGGGCTATATGGAGCGGCGACAGCTATCAGACCAGCGAACAATGACTAGCTTAGCTACAATTTGGGATATGTCTAATGGCTGGTTTCAAATGGGACACAAGACGGGGAAGGCGTGTCGGGTCGAAGGTTGTCGATCAAATATTCTGTAACATTGGCTACAAACGTTAAACCTGTTAAGTGAAGTAATTTGTTAGGTTATTCTAATTTAAGAAGTGTGCATGTCACTCAGTGTAAATGAGCAAAGGTGACGGGAATGTATTGTCTTGGAGGAAGGATTGCTATGGCTCGCAGTTAAATATATTGTTTTTCGGTTAATGTTATAAGTTATGTTGATCTCAGTTTTAGTGTATTTGACGTCACAATTTTGCTGACAGTATATCAGTTTTATTTGCTAACGTGAGGTGGCAGATAGTGTATTAGCGAACTAACGAGAAGGCAAATTGTCTTTCAGCATCGGCTACCAGCCGGGCGGTTCAACTAAGATCCACACCTTTTAAAGGCTTGGCGTCACGCTAACCAACCAAGTTCATAATCTTTTGATTTGAGGGAAACACAAATGTTTAAAGGTGTGTGGCTTCACATGGCGAGCGGTGTTAGAGTAGCTGTGACAATGGGTATAATGCCTAGCCCATTTATAAAGGCTGTCTGATTTGGAATGCTTCTGCTTCAGGAAATAGTCTGCGCCATACTGGAAATGGGTCACGAGGGCCTAACGAAAAGCCGCCATCGGTTGATTTTCATACACTAAATCGTGCTTCTCGTCAGAGCCATGTCTGTAAATGTACTGGACGCGTCTCTGGGTCCATGTCGACTAAATGTACCGATATTTGTCACAGCAAGCCAAGTGTAGACACGCTTTTATTTCGCACTTTTCCGCTTGTTGGGCGAGTCACAGGTAGAGGAATGGGTGTGGTGTGTGCGTCTACGGGAGAGAGGGGGGGGACGCGTTTGCCCTGGAGGCAAGATCAGTTTATGTTGTACCGAGACTGTAGCTTACATGATTTCGGCGAATAGAATTCACACACCTAACTTAAGTTGTAACTACTTATTAACTTTTTTGGTGCATAGTTATTCACTGATGTACCCGTGGGTCGTGTTGCATCATGTTCATGCTTGTCGGTGTTGAAAATTTTATAATTTCTACAGATTGACAAATCCTTTTGCGTTCTGTTGGGGAGTTTGTATTAGTATTTTGGAGTGGTGGAAGTAATGCTGTAATATATAAAAAGTCATTAACACATTTGTGTGTTTGTCAGGGTAGTATTTGTTGCTTTTCAAGGAAACTTCTTAACTCTTTCTGTTTGAAACATGCAACTATTTGTGTGCTTCCGCAAATGGTGTTTGTAATGTGATCTGTGATGGGGCTTTTTGTGTGTGTGTGTTTTATTTATTTTATTCTCAGTTTATTTGCTCAGTCAACTTAATATATGGGGTCATCAGTGTTAGAATTAGCTTTCTTTAGATATTTCAGGTCAGATTTAGAGCATGTCACACTGCATGGAAAAAATGTGATTGATTCTGTGGAAGCCCGCTGGCTATTTTAGATGGGTCAAACGGATGTAGGCTATTGATGTAATTATAATTCCTGTGTATTTGTGTAAGTGTAAAAGAAGTAATGTACCAGCATACATATATTTCTTGATAAAGGTAAAATATGTCACAACATTCCGTTATAAATGCACCATTATGGTATCATATTCTCCAAATGCGAGGTAACATGGTTGTTTGGTACAGACCCCAGCAAAAATCATGATTTTATTTTAATCCAACTACATATTTGCTTAGTGCATCTTTCCATTTAGCAAACGAAGATACAATTCAAACAATTAATATATTCTAGTGTCTTTAGCTTAAACTTAAGTCGGTATACTTTTGTTCTCACTTACTCTGTTGATAGCCCTTGCAATACTTCACTGTTCAATTTCTTTTGTTAGCTGCCATAGCCTTGAACTGCCATGGTGTGCATCAGCGTTTCCTTGTACAAGTATTTCGTAAGGAGAGCAGCAAGCCTCAGAAATTGTAGTTACATCATGTGCTACAACTTCAGTTAAATCAATTTAGTTAGCGTGGAGTGGTCGCTTCTCTGGACTGAGAAGAGACCCACATCTATTCATGTATACAGATTAGAGTCAGCAAAGATGATTTATCTTTTCTTGATCATTTAGACCATTAATTTGGTTCATTACATGCTCTTAAAATTCTATTTTCACATGTAAATGGGTACCATGGGGGGGGGGGGGGGGGGGGGGGGAGGTAGTACCCTTGCTGTTCACTTAATTGACCTCGGCTGTCCTCTCCTCTGCTTGTCTTCTTCCAGTGAGCAGTCATGAGCGAGGCACCCCAGAAGGAACTGGTGCAGAAGGCCAAGCTGGCCGAGCAGGCTGAGCGTTACGATGACATGGCTGCTGCAATGAAGGCTGTTACTGAGGATAGTGAGCAGCTTTCAAATGAGGAACGTAACCTGCTGTCAGTTGCCTACAAGAATGTGGTGGGTGCCCGCCGCTCCTCGTGGCGTGTGGTGTCCAGCATTGAGCAAAAAGCTGAGGGCAGCGAAAGGAAGCAGACCATGGCCAAAGAGTACCGGGAAAAGATTGAGAAAGAGCTGAAAGATATCTGCCAAGATGTGCTGGTGAGATTGCTAACATTTTATTATACAACATTTCTTTACCTGTTATAGTATCCATATCTTAAATGTTCTTTACAGTTTTATTAAGACATGACTGGGCAAATGTTAACTATTCAGTCTAATCTGATATTGTGCAGTATCAGATGAGCATTTTATCTCAAACACAAACTGAATTTAATAATCCAAAGCAAATGTGATTACAAGATTTTGGCCATGTCAAACTGATAAGAGGCAAAAGCAAGGCTTTAAAGAGATTTTACCTCAGGCAAATTACTTAACAGTCATCTCCTTTTGACATTCACATTATGTGAAGAAATACTGGAGGACTAAGGAGTGAGTTGAACTCCATTCATACCTCACTTTAGCAGTTCATGTTGTTAGATGTGTCATTTCTATCAACAAGACACAATGGACCCTGTAGAGAAGTGCCACGCCTAGACGGCTTCCAGCTTAAATTATGTCATCAGTGATGATCTGTGATTTATCAAGGCATTCTTCTGCACATGTGCCACTGTAATGGGAAAAAATGTTGAAGTGGGGTGAGAGTATGCAAAAAGAAGTTTTTTAAACAGCTTATAGTTATCAATTTGGTTCATCATTCATAGTCTGAGTCAGTCATTTCCTTCAGCAGTGTGTGAGGCGTAAACTGTGTTAAGCCTGTCAAGTAGGCCTGACCCCATTACACCTGCAACAGCAATAGAAACTCCTAAATATAATGCAGTCCACTACAACCCTATCAGTAACTATGATGCCAATGCTAAAACATAATTGAATTAACACCTCTTTGACAGTGTCAACAAAAACCGAACATTAAAGGTATAGGCTTTAAAATTCTCTGGCAATGTGCTTGAATTTTGGCATGGGGCCATTTTAGAAAAAAAAAAATTCCTACATATTCTTTATTTTTACTTTTGCATAGCCAGTCAAAAGTCCAGACTTTTGAGTGGTACTGTATGTATCCAGCCATAAGGAACCCTTTATTAACCGTTTTTTACACTTAGCAATCCACGTGATACCTCTACTTTAAAAAAGCACTGCAAATAATAAGCTATTCATTTAATTCTAATTTGGTGGTGGCTTGACAACAGTCGGCCTATTATATGCCACATACACTGTAGACCAACAGAGGAATGAACACTGAAAAGTTTGAAAGGTAGGCTTATTCGATATTCTTTATAGCTATAAAAGTTGTTCTTGGATTTGGATAAAAGTACTAGACTGCAGTTTCCGACTGAGGAAAGAATGAGTAGTGCATTTTTCTGCCATTTGGACCTTTCAAGTTATGTGAGGATTCACATTAAGAAACGCTTGGATTTGATCTTGTCTTTTTGAAACAAGTCGCAATATGCACCACAGCCGCCTTCCATCTAGCTTGTAGCCTACAGCTCACTAGCCGGTTTTTAGCGTTTTATACAACAGAGCACTTTTTTATGAGTAATTAAGATGAAACAGCCAATAATATTGTATTACTTTTAAAATTTTAATATTCTAAAGCCTTAATCAGACTTTCATGTTTTTATCAAACTGCCAGGACCTTTTTCCTGTTCAGAGGAGAGTGTTTTATGAGAGATTAAACATACAAGACACAATCCTCAATGAAGCCTTCTGTTTCCACTATATGTGTCTTAAGATGATGAATAGTGGTCCTTTTTTATTAAACCTGGGGCATCCCAGGTTTAATCCCCCAGAAGAAGCAGATCAGACTTCACACAGTTAGTAAATCTCACGTGTTAGATACCCCAGAATTCAAGGCTTTCTTGGCACAGCTCCACTTACTCTTAAGAATAGTACCAAATTTCCACAGATATTGAAGTTTTACTAGTTCATTGGTTTTTATATTGGAAGTACTATAGCCATCTGTAGGACCTTTACTACTCTATTCTTCTCTCAGCCTGTGTATTATCTGCCTGATGACTCACAAGGACCTAATCCTATAATGACAGCAGCTGAGCACCAGCATTCTGGCTCGCTGATCTCCACTTCGGCTGAATGGCCTTATGGGGACCAAAAGAGAGAGGGCATATAAAGAGGGGTGTAGGACAGGATTATGGCTGTGGTGTACTTGAACCAGATTAGATGCGGTGGGACAACAGCTTCTACAAACTAAAGACATTTTTATTCCTGTTCTGTATGACCACTCTGAACGGCAAGTGAAGAGCCAGCCATCAGAGATGGACAGACACAATGAATCAATGGGGAAAAAAGCACATACCCTTGGACAGTTACTTGTCCGTGTTATTACACTTGTTATGGAAATTATGGAAGTAGCTGTGCAAAGTCAAAGAGACCATGACTACCTGACAAATTTCTGTGTAAAGTGAGCATGCTTATTGGTTGTTCAAACCACTAGCAAACATGGGTTTTCCGGAGTTTCTCATTTTTGTGTGGAAGTGGTATAAGCGGACACATTATAAGGGAGAGACAAAAACCACTTAAAGAATGAATAGAAAAGCAAATGATGGCGATTATATGACGCGGCTGTTCTGCCCTTCTCCCCAATAAGCCAGCCATCTCCCCAATTTGCACAGCTACTTCCATAATTTTCAACACTTTGTAACAACCGAACCAGAAACATCAACCAAATGGTGTTGTTTCACTGACACAAACAAAACCTTGCACATGCTCAGTGAAAGTATAACCCGTTGGGTAAAAAAGCATTTGAAACCTTATTTTCGGGCAAAGTCGCCAAACCTATAAAGCGTTTATCATATTTGACAGGTGATTTTATCGGTTTTCATTTCCTGGTGACGTTTGAAAGTGCACTTATGGCTCTCTCCCCATTCATTTAGATGGTCTTGTTGGCTTGAACAAACTGCCCAGAGGTGTTGCCAATGTGGCTGGTGAGTGGCAAGACTTGCCAATAAGGACTTGGGTATAAGTCTGGTTGGAACAGAGGTTGTATTTATTGACACATTACATGTTCTTTCCCAATGGATATTTTACAAAGTTGTAGCTGTCTTTGAAAGCCAGCTCTGCTTTTTTATCTATGACACACTGATCAAGTCAAAGTAAACTACCTAGGTGTACACTGTACCCACTCCTTTTAAGGTAAGCCTTTAAGAAATGTGTTTTGATTTTAACAGGGCTTATAATGTGATCTAATGCTAACAGTGGTGTACTAGGCTTGCTGCCCCATGCTGCTTGAGCATGCATGGTGGCATGCGCAAGCAGCATTGAGCAAGCTTGTGCCCACATAAACCCATGATGGTCCCTTTGACTGATATAAATTACATTTGCAGGGTGTGCTTCAGAGACAATACATGGCTCTGTTGTCTGTTCCTCAGAACTGAGACTTTCACATCTTTGCTTGCCCACGTTGCCCTTTCTGTGAACCTCTGTTCAATCCTTGAATGCAAAAAGGATATTGAGGAAGATATAATCAAATTGGCAGTACAATTAATGAAAATATAAGTTTCATTTACTCAACATTCCTGCCACGATGGTAGTTTGATTTTAGCTATGACCTTGTAAGTGGCCCAGTTCTGGACTGAGATCCCAAAGGGCTTCCCTGAACCCTCACATCAGTCTGAGAGCATTCTGCAAATGCAGGCTCTTACATCAGCCTCGTTTATTTCATTATACTTGGGATAATATATAAATTTGCTGTTTAATGAATGGGATCTTGTAGAACTTGCAAAAATGTTTTTATTCATTTGGAAAATTGGTCTATGTTTGAACTACTAATATCATATGGTGGTTGTGTGCTGATCCTACATTTTATTCTTTTTCAGACCAAATCTATGCATTTTCCATCGTGTGACCTAAATGACAATTTATGTCATCTACCCACGAACCCAGGAACAGCCCATTACATTACTATTCATATGTAGAGAGGCCCGTAACTTATCTAACAACTCAACCCATAGTTTTAGAAATCAACAGGCTTTTTAAATTTAAGGACAGGTCTGGGTTTGGTTTCTTAATAACATATCATCACTAATGCCATGGGAAATTGTGCTTTCCTGCTTTTCTTTTAAAGCTGTAGGGCACAGTTAGTTCTTCATGGCTGATGGGGAGACGCAACATGGAGATGTCCGCAATGAAACTACATGAAAGTCCACAGACATGAGAAGCTAAAATCTACACTTTATATTAAGCATTGATTCAGGTTTCTTTAAAGGCAGTGTTTAATCCTCTTGTTTAATCTGTCCTTCTTTACAGCTAGTGTGCTATGGTACACTCCCACCACTTAGCACTATAGGTTCCCTGCCAGCTAGTATTCAGATTAGCAACAGGGAGAGGCTATCAAGTGGTGCATGCTTGTGATGTAAAGAGCCAAGCTGGGCTCTGAGTGACCTACTTCCTCAGCAAAAGCTCATCAGGAGTTCAGCAGCCTGGCTCTCTGCTCTCTTTTCCACCCCCACCATCTTTCATCCATACTCCCATCCTCTCTCTCCACCCTATTTCACCCTCCACTTTTTACTCTCCTGTCCAGCCTGTCCCTTTCTCCTCCCCCATACTTTCATAGCATCCACCATCCACACATATCCACCCCCCTTCAGTGGTCTCTGAAGCATCTGTGATGGTGCTCAGGCAAAGTCTGACGCTCAAGCCCTTAGGCAATTGGACGTAGTCAGCTTGTCTCTACCCTCATTTAGGTCTGATGGGAAATGATGCTTTGAAATGTTGGCGATGATGTTTATTTGAATCAGTTGAAATAACTACCACTGCTCTTGTGGGGTCAGTGGATAAGTGATGCCTTTAAGTGGCAAATGAGCATTATAGTAATTAGTGTTAAAATTCTTCATAAATGAATTGTTTACACATTTTATACCCATAGTTGGCGAACACAGTTCAACTCTGCTGATTTCAATCTCTGCTAGCCCCAGTTGTAAAGCAAGTTATATACATTACAGATGACGCACTGGATTATATATCTTTAGAAAATTTGTTCTTTCCTAACAGTCTGTTTTGTTTGTTTTCTGCCACAGGGTCTCTTGGACACTTATCTCATTCCCAAAGCCACTGCAGCAGAGAGCAAAGTCTTCTATTTGAAAATGAAAGGCGATTACTACCGCTACTTGGCTGAGGTGGCTACAGGAGAAGAGAAGACATGTAAGCTCTATGCTAAATCCCATTTTATACTGTGTGCGTGTGTAGAAGGTGGTGGGGATTTATTTCATCTTCATCATTTATGTATATTTACGTTTTCCTGGCTGGAACGCTGGATTGTAAGAACTGATATCTGCAACTCCTAGCAGAGCCAAATAAGACGTATTAGACAAGATCCTATTAAATGAACACTTAAGTATCAGGATAAGCTTTATGACTGGCTCCTCGATGATTACAATAGTATCACAGTATACGCCTCTGGTAGTGAGAAAGGAAGGAGAGATGTACTTGAATGGTAACATTTTCTGTCATTGTTGTTGACTGTTAATTGTTAACAACTAGTGGGTCAGTTTAGGTAATAGATGCCTGTAGTAAGTTAGAAGGGGAACTTTAAGCAGAGATGTTCTTGTAAATTTAACCTGAAGTGAAACCGGCAGGCTGCTTACAGGCTTTAAAGAGGTCTGTCACTGAATCTATTGCTTCAAGAGGCCAGGTCTATCTTAGGCTGGTCTTTTTTTAGTTGACTTAAGCTCAAAGAAATATTCTGTTTGGGGTAGTTTAGTCCTTTTTAGATAACCATTCTTCTGTTTCAGTTCCATTCCTATTCTTTTAACCTTTTTGCCCTCTAGTAAGAATGACAAAAATGATATAAGCATTAATGAGTAAATAAAAAATTAATACACTTTTGTAATGAAAAGGCTATTTCTGTATTTTTTCT
Organism: Seriola lalandi dorsalis; assembly: GCF_002814215.2. Taxonomy (NCBI): domain Eukaryota; kingdom Metazoa; phylum Chordata; class Actinopteri; order Carangiformes; family Carangidae; genus Seriola; species Seriola lalandi. The sequence continues at coordinate 1,699,662 of NW_019525136.1, forward strand.
GTACTTTTATTTATTTATTTATTTATAAACTCATCTTTTTCTCACTCATGTTTTGGCCACACAGTTGTTTGAGTTTTCAGCTGCCTTGTTTTAATGGTTTATGAAGCAAACAGGTTTGGGAAACCACTTTGGTCATTTATAGCGAATTCGGAGAACAAATTTATTCATAAAATGACAACTAGGATGTTTGAGTTGGTTTTTGGAAAGACCAACTTATACGTTTATTTTAAAGATTAAATGAGCAAGATATAATGTGTTAGTTAGTGAGCTGGTAGGTTATGGTTTTGTTACCAGACCAAAGCAGGCTAGCTGTTTCAATCTGTCTCCAGTCTTTATGCTAAACAAAGCTAATAGGCTGCTGACTGTAGTTTTAGTTTTCACAGGCAGATATGAGTGGTATTGATCTTATCGAAATGTGCAAGAAAGCTTAAAGAATATTTCCCAAAATCTTCAACTTACTTCTTAAAACCCGTCTTGAATTAGGCTGATCACTTCTGCTCTGAGATGGTTTTATGAAACGCTTTAATCCTGGTTCAGTTTTTTAAACTTGTTTGAATTTTACTAGAACTCTTCTTTTCTGACCCACCTTCATGACACACCCCTTTGGCTGCTGGTGTGTGTGTGTGCACACTATTGTCTTCTACTTACCTATGTATCAGTTTCACAGGTCATAACTTGTGTCTCCACTTTCACTAGGGCAGGAAGCAGTGAAAGATTTTATAAGACAGAGAAGATTAGATAGGACATAATAAAAATGGACTCATCAATCGTTTTTAGTGACATTTTTCCCAACCATGTCAGTCTGTTTTGCATTTTAGACCGAAATTATTCGATCTTAAAACCGCTGCCCCTAGAAACCTTCCTGAAACCTCTTACTTATTTTTCCGTTAAGCTTGTTGAGGTCATATTCAACTCACTACAGGAAATATTACCTGAAAGTGTAGTATTCTGTTTAAAAGCATCTGCTTTATAAATCCCATCACTATGACGACCAGCTTCTCGCCTCATCACCAAAGGTGTAGCCACTGTAAGAAGAGAGTTTATTTAGGCCTTCGGAAACAATTGTGTGGTTAATCTCACAACAAGCTACCTCCCTTGTGCTCTTCACCCAACAGTAATACAACAGAGAGGTGTGGCCCTTCTACAGTATTAGTCATCTGTTATTCCAATTGTATTGCTGTAGTGTGTTGGAAAAATCATTAGATGCTTTTGAAACGTGACTTAAACTTTTTAAAGACAGTTTTAGTAAAGTATTGATTCAACTTTATCTGACTTCAGTTGCTTATAAATAGGAGTATAAATGCAGTTCATGTCAGCAGCACCACAAACTACACTCTCCAAAATGATCATAAAGTATAATCAACACCTCTCTGAAATGGTTTCAACACAACCTTTATGGAAGTTGGATTTATTACAGGACACATTCTTCATTGCGTTAGTTTTAGATAGGTGTATGTAGTAAACTAGCAACTGAATGTGTTGTATTGTTTCTGTTCTTTTTATACACTGTATGAAAGATTATAAACGGTGACTCTACTGTTATAATGTTATGTTCCATAATTTTCATGCTCTTTGTTTCCTCTTAGCCATCATTAAAGACTCACAGGCTGCCTACCAAAAAGCCTTTGATATCAGCAAAGACGAAATGCAGCCCACGCACCCAATCCGTCTTGGTCTCGCCCTCAATTTCTCCGTTTTCTACTATGAGATCCTCAACTCACCTGAACAGGCCTGCCAGCTGGCCAAACGCGTAAGTTCATAACACCACATAACTCTTTGTATTTGTGAGGTTACTAAATTGCTCAATATAATGCCAATGTATTAATATCTTGCATTATTGCGATTAAAATGCTTGTTTTGAATTCCTGTAGGCTTTTGATGATGCCATTGCAGAGCTCGACACACTGAGTGAAGATTCATACAAAGACAGTACACTAATCATGCAGCTACTGAGAGACAACTTGACAGTAAGTTTCATTTCAACTGCAAATACTTAGTTTTATGTGGTTCATCTGTCAATTATTTTTTTTAGTTGATTTAGTGTAAAATGCCTCCCAGAGCCCATGCTGATGTTTTAGTCCAAAACACAAAGATGTTAAGTTTGCAATCAAAGCCGTGTAAGAGAACCAGACAATATTCACTTTACAGGAGCTGATACCAGAGATTACTTTGCCATTTTTGCAAAAGAATTGTCTATATATTAATAAACAATCAAAATTGTTGCAGATTCATTCTCTGGTGATTGAGTAATCTATCTTTGCAGCTCTCATTGAAACAACATTCATGTGAGCTGTTTTTTTTCTCAGTAATCTATAACGTGTGTAATCAACAGTGTGGCCTTCAGACACCTTGATGACAGGGTGACCCGATAGCCATATGTTTAGGGCTCATACCACATGGGCGCAAATGCCTGGAGCAGTGAGTCCCCGGTTGGACTTTCTCTCTCCACCCACATTTCCTGTCTGTTAGTGTCCAATAAAAAGGACATAATAATTCCCCAAAAAACCACCTTGATGACACAAAAAATTAGAGAGAAGGTGTTTGTAACATTTTTGGAGCCATTCAAATGGCATACACTGTATATAGCAGCAGCAATACGAAACCCGTTTCATCCACTTAAATCGTCAGTTCACCCACATTTTCTCATTTGCATCAGGTGATATCTAGCATCTAGAAAAAAAATAGGTGTACTCAATAAATATTAATTGTATTTGAAGACTTATGTATGGTGTCTGATGAGGGTCAATGTAAGGTTTTAAATGTTGTATGTTTTGTTGCTAGGGTTGTGGGTCTTTGTTTTGTGGATATGTGTATGTGATGTACAATGTACACCTAATTTGGAAAGTCTAAATAAAATCTTTTTAAAAAGAGATTACAGAGACAAATATTTAAACATGGGCAAATAAAAACATAATTGTTTGCTTAGCACTGCTAGATGCACGCTTTTCAGCAGTTAAATGCAAGAAAGGCCTAGAAATTGTTCGAGGAACATCCAGGTAATGTTCTTGAAAAGATATTGGTTGAACACCTTTGCTACAGACTTTAGTATCTACACAAGGGTACACAACACATTTGTATCTGATAACTTACTAATAACTATAATAAATAAATATGCAATACTCCTAAGTCTCCTTTCAAATTAAAATCCAAATATTTTAAAGATCAGCTATTAATGGATGTTTCCCTCTTCCTCACCCTCCCACCCCCACCACTACCAATTCCCCGGTTCCCCCTTTGACCCTCCTGTTCTCCTCCCTCTCACTATGCTTCTCTCCTCAGCTGTGGACCTCTGATAACCAGGTTGAGGGAGAGGATACAGAGGAGCCCAGAGAATGAGCCAGACCCCCATAGGCACCCCTGTCTGCCTGCCATCATCCCAGCTCATCTTCATCATCAACACTGAGACCACCTCACTATCATCATTGTCATCCAACTCTCTCCATCTTTTTCTATTTAGGTGTCTCAACACTCATCTCTCTCCTATCGGTTTACGGTTTCCTCTTTTGTAGTAACTGTAGGGAAAGGGGATGGGGATTGAGGGTATGTTTTAAATTGTTTAGTGGGAGGGTCCATGTGGAAGGGTAAAGTATATTTCGGGTTGGTTGCCTGTCTGCTGACCTTTTTTTTTTTTTTTTTTTGTGTGTGTGTGGGAGCAATAGGGGTGTTGTATTATTAAGGTGGTGGGTGAGAGGGCAAGTTCTCGACTCATGAAACATGCAGCAGGTTGAGTTTTTAGAGTCAGGCAACAGGTTATACTATATATGTATTCTATTCATATTAATGGTCTTATTCTTGATTAGCACCATTTTTTGATGACAAACCAGTGGTTTCACAAAATCAGGAGTTGGCTTCTCACACCTGAGCAGACAGCCGCAGTTATTCTGTACTAGACAAGAAGAATGACAGCAGAGGAAGATAGTAGAGGGAGCAAAGGGGAGTTGCTGGAGAGGGAAGGCAAGGTTTTGTTGGAACACAAAGGTTACATTCCGTTTACTGTCCGTCGCTCAACTTTCTTCTCTATTATTTTGTTCTGTTTTCGGGTGACCTGCTTTTGTATTTCTATGTATCACTTATGAGGTATAGAAAAATTTGAAGAACAAAAGAGCACACAAGCTTGTTATTGTTGCTGTTTTGTATGAGCACAGCAGTTAAAAAAAAAAAAAAAAAAAAAAAAAAAAAATATCCCACATGCTTATCTAGTTGCTGCTTTTGCAAATTAAGATTTTTATTTGTTTTGTCTTTTATTCTCCTTTTTTCTTTCAATACTTGCCTAAACTGCATGTTGGTAAGAAGTAGTTTGTGGAGATGTGAGGAAGGTTGTTGTCTGGCTGGCTAGCTTTGTTCATGTCTTTGTAATTTTCATACTGAACACCCAAGCCTAACTGTTATTTGGGGGGAAATGTGTAATTTCATGTAAGTGGAATTAAAAAAAAAAAAAAAAAAGTTTTGACTTGTATGTTTTGACATGTTGGTCTTAAGTTGTCTAACAATCCTGGAGGTTTTTTTTTTTAAATTTACATTTACATTTGAACATTTACAGTCTATGATCCAATCTATTATTTACATTAATGAATTTCAACTCTGCAGTGGTTGTCTTTCCTGAAAAACCAGTAGGTGTTTCTAAATATTGTGGTGGTAAATCAAGCAAGCATTTTAACTTGAAGCTCTATTTTCTGTGAATTGCTGTACAAGAATAAATGAGTCACACTAAGGTGGAGGCCGGGAGCAGAGGAGACCCACAGAGAGTCCTCCCTCTTTTTTTTTGTACACCAGTTTGAGTCGGTGTCTCCAATGCAAATACTCCACTGTTGTCAATGAGGCTTTTTGTTCCTTTGTAACGCATCCTCCTTGACGTACATCATACAGACTTGTTCTTGAAGGAATAATCAAGGATTTCTTTGTCCACATGAAAATATAAAACCCTTGAATTCACTGGACTTTTGGAGACTAGACATGCAGTCTACTGCTCATTCACATCCAAAGCTAATCAAAGAACACTGAGCAGAGCAATAGGGTGATTAACTAAAGGCTCGATCATGAGCCTTATGTCTTGTTCCACAAGCAAGAAGCCAGTCGGTTTGCTTCACTGCCACTGTTTGAACAGCTAAAGGAAAGAACTTTAAAACTTTCCATCTACATAACTCTGGGTGTGTCCGCTCAAATGCCATGGACAGTACTTTGGAGGAGGGCACAGCAAAACTGTCGCTGAGGATTGTTGAGCTGCAGTGACATCTCATAATCCAACCCAGAAAATATAGTCATGACAGGGACAGTTCAGAAAGTTACAGATGTCATAGAGTTATGTTAAAGAGCATCTTTGATGAGGAGCTCATTCTATGCAGAGAACTCCCAGCAGACTTTGCTTCTTATTCAGACAGCATATATGTATCCAAGCTAACATTAAACTGTGTGCTATGGGTGATGCAAAATTATGTTAATTACATAATGACCCTGTAATAGATAGATTTTGGCTATGTTGTATTTTCCAGAGCGCTGTTAGAATCATCAGAAACAGGTATCGTGGTTGTTTAGTTTTCGTTCCTTGCTGCCCCCTGTTGGTAATAATGAGTTCCGCCTACCTGACGAGAAGTGCCGGACTCTCGCGGGAGTAAGCACTGGGAAACGGCATTTTAATGATTAGTACGGAAAACTATGGGTACTACTATAACCATAATAATACTCACTATCAGGTTAATCTATAACAGTAGATGATGGTCTTATGAAAATTAAGGTCATTGATAATTTTTTTATATTACACAGGAATAGCGTGTCCTTGATAAAAATCATCTAAACCTGCAGTATTTCTGTAGGCTGGCTCTTTCATAGTCTTTCAGTAGCTCTAAATAAAATATGAGCAGGCAACACCACTTGATTTTAAGTGTGCACAATCTGAGAGGAATGATGCAATATTTCGTAGAGCTGGCCCTTTTATTTCAGTCAAGGTGAGTGTAACGTATAAAATATAGCTGGGCCCATGTCAAGCCAAAGCAGCGCTAAATATGAAGTGGAAACAGTAGCCTATTTGATTCAAAACAAACTTAAACCTAATTCATCCGAGGTGAGCTTCAAAACAACTTGTCCTTTTCTTTTATGTAAACTGCAATCCTTGAAAAATGAATCACAACAATTCTTTCATTTGCAATGGTTATGAAGACAATATGGTTATCTAGTAGCTTTACTGTCACAGAAAAACATATTAATTATGGAGTCACAGGAGTACTATAAAAAAAAGAATTAGTCAGCCTAAAGTAAATAAAATAATACATACATGTGGAAATATAAAAACAACCAAGAGCATTTTCATTTTAACATTTATTTGTTCAATTATTTCTGTATATATATTTTTTAAATATATATAAATATATGCTGTTTACAATATACAATATATCTGCCATAGCAAAAAAAAAGGTCTGGTGTCTGGCCAGGTGTGAACACGGCCTACTTCCTTTGTCTGCATTAAAAAGTTCCTGGAAGGATTCATGTATGCAGGAATTGACTACTCAACCCACATGAAGCCAGTTGATTAACATATTGGCCCTTCAAATACTAGCAAAAGCAACAGAGAAAAATAAAGTTTATGTATGGGAAACACTGTGAGAATTATAAAAAATATTTTCAGCTCATTATGACACTGTGACAAATCAGGCTGTGGTAGACGACGTCAGTTGAGTAGGCAGGTCTGCAATGTGGTCCAGGACACTTTCACATACACACACGCTAAAAGAATATGGCTATATGCAGCCCAGACAATAATAATATATAATATTATATAATAATTAAACTTTTATATTTGGTTATTTGTCTTCGTATTTACACATGTATTTATTTCTCTTTATATTTACACATATTAATTTACTATTCTTTTATACCTCTTTATGTTTCCGCATTTATTATTCACAGATAATTAGTGCATAATACAGTTAAGAACACAAGAGTGCACAGATATCTAAGGCTGTTTCCCTTGACGGCCATCGAAACATTCCTTACCTTCCGAAAAAGCAGAATATAGCCGAAATATACATCCAATTCATTTGTAATGATCATGGGTGTATTATAAGACCAATACATCCATGCTAATGACCGAAATTAAATTAAATATAAAATATCGCGAGATGTATGACGTCAACCTTAGTGGTGAACGCGCAGTAGTTTCGACTGGAATCGGGAAACAACCTCTACCGACCTTCCTTTCATTCCCGTAATCCGTCTGCGTAGGGTGTGCTCCGGAGCTAGTCTCGGCACACATTTTATTATTATGAAACAAACCAAAAGCTAGAGCGCACACGCAGACATATTTTTATAAGAAAAATAAAAATCGGTGAAGCAGGATTTCATTTGCCAACCCACGCAACGCGAAGAAGACGCTGCCTTCGAAAAAGAACGAAAGACGGAACGAGAGGAACGTTAGCACGTTGAGCAGTTAGCGTCATTGTTGAAAGCGTGTGTGATTAACGTTAGTCAGTTATATTGTTAACCACACATTTCTCCCTTTAAGCGCTTTGTCATTCCAGTTACCATTGTAAATGAGAGCATTTGCGTCGTTTACTACCGGCAACTCAGCTTACTAACTGAAAGAGTGTGCGAGCCACATCGGTTAGGCCACGCTCCGACATTTTGCTAATCAAGCTAACTAGCCCACGTTGCTAACGGTTAAGATAGCTACTATTAAGTGTCTGCGCTGTCAATTTTTGTGAAGCTATCGGAGAGACCAAGAAAAAGAACCATTCCATATAGAGGGCTGATATTGGGTGACGGTTGTCGACAAAACATCGAGTTATTATAACCTTTCAGTTGGATTGTCTGTGAACACGCGTCGTCTGACATGAATCCCAGCGCGCCTAGCTACCCTATGGCCTCCCTATATGTGGGAGACCTGCATCCAGACGTTACCGAGGCCATGCTTTACGAAAAATTCAGCCCGGCTGGGCCCATTCTCTCCATCAGAGTGTGCAGAGACATGATCACCCGCCGATCCCTCGGATATGCCTATGTCAACTTCCAGCAGCCAGCTGATGGTAGGTTTATCCTAAAGTAATTAAGTAAGGACAGCTAACATGAGGGATGTGGCACCATCCTACTCCATTTTGACCATGGAGCATGCATGCCATATTATAGCATCTGTGTTTTAGATAGCACTATCGGGGGTTTTTGTCAGTATGTTCCTGTGACCTTATTTAATTATTTCAGTCATTTCAAGTTCTGAACATGTATTACACCTGTGATGAAGCTATTAACACGCCATGAAACATGATTTTATTTTTAACTTCTACAGATGTTATTGCATTGTGCCATATACTAACCAGACATGAACCCATTCTCATAAGTTTTGTCATCTGCTCACAGCTGAGCGAGCCCTGGACACCATGAATTTCGATGTGATTAAAGGCAGACCTCTCCGCATCATGTGGTCTCAGCGTGACCCCTCACTGAGGAAGAGTGGAGTGGGCAACATCTTCATCAAGAATTTGGATAAATCCATTGATAACAAGGCTCTCTATGACACATTCTCTGCATTTGGAAACATCCTTTCCTGCAAGGTAGGCAAAGCAGCATTCATTTTGTCTGCCTTTGCTTTTTGTTTGAGTGCTTTACAGACCACTACTTTGCATGACTAAAGATTGCAGCTGGTTGAATCTGATTGTGCGGGTCTGTTTTGCAATGCATGATGTTTAGGAATTGTTTTTGACATGCTCAAATCTCCTTTTTCCAAGGTGGTTTGTGATGAAAATGGTTCAAAGGGTTACGGCTTTGTACACTTTGAGACCCACGAGGCTGCTGAGCGGGCCATTGAGAAAATGAATGGCATGTTGCTCAATGACAGAAAAGTGTAAGTGCAGCTACAATTACACTCATTTAAATCAGTGTTTGGGGGTGTCTGATTAACATGAATTTTACATCTAATCAAAGTTTTGTGTTCATCTGCATCTTGTCTACAAACTCGCTTGACAATCATGTCAAATGTACCATTGGTGTTCTTACAACCTAGTTATGAATATCAAACCTTGCCAACTTTGTTCACCTGTAGAATATTCCAATATGCTCCATAAAGTTGCCAAAGCTCACATTACCACCGCAGGGTCTGCATTTAACTCAAAATGCATTCTTTAAATAATAAAATTTTTGCTGTTCAGGGTTAAGTGGTGCTATTAAAGTCTTAACACAGTGCAGGTGTAAAAAGCCAAGTGTGTCCTCCATTGCAGCTAGTGGTGGATAACACTTTTTTAAGTAAAATACATTTTCTCTATCGGAATAATAAGGTTTGAAGAGGAAAATAAAGAAATGCATTAGAGTGATATCCCTGAACAGCTTTGGGCAACATCTCAGGGCTGTCCATTGATAATTCAGCAAAAGCTACTTGAATAGTAGAATAGTATGGTAATTTAGGAGGCAAGGAAATAAGTTCAAAGTTTTGTCACAGCACGTGATTCTTTATTTTTTTAATTTTTCACATCATTTAACCAACAGATTTGTTGGACGCTTTAAATCGCGTAAAGAGAGGGAGGCTGAGCTTGGAGCACGTGCCAGAGAGTTTACTAACGTTTACATCAAGAACTTTGGGGAGGACATGGATGATGAGAAGCTGAAGGAGTTGTTTGGCAAATATGGTAAGTTGATGAGATTTCAAAGACTACAGGTTCACAATTAAGCATGTTACCAGTGTAGTTTGGCCTGTTAAATGTGTTGATAAGCTATTTATATTTTGTAGGTCCTGCACTCAGTATCCGGGTTATGACTGATGATAGCGGCAAATCCAAGGGATTTGGCTTCGTTAGCTTTGAGAGACATGAAGATGCACAGAAGGTCAGGATCAACTCCTTGTTCTTTTCTTTGGGGACATTGCCTCCTTCATATGTGTCTAAATCTTTGGAAAACATCCACTTAATTCCCAATATACCTCTGCTGTTCTTGAATCAATAGAAACACAGCTTCTGTTTTAGCTTGTTTCAGTGGATTTCTGCTTGTTTCATTGCAGGCTGTAGATGACATGAATGGTAAAGAACTGAATGGCAGGCAAGTGTATGTGGGCCGCGCACAGAAGAAAGGGGAGCGCCAGAACGAGCTCAAGCGCAAATTTGAGCAGATGAAACAAGATCGTATGACCAGATACCAGGTATGTTGGTCCTCAATTCTTTCAGAGGAGTTTCATTCAGTACATGATAAAATAAGGTGTTTTTTTTAGGAGGCATATCTGTCTAATACAAACTAACCCTAACAAATGGTTCAAATACACACATTTTGCTGCCATCCAAAACCTCTTATGGGTTAGTCCGTCTCGAGATAGAGGTGTGGTTGTCTATACAAGACTAAGAGTTGATTTGACTTATTCATGAGATTACATTCTCACGATCTATTTTCACATACTAGGGTGTCAACCTGTACGTGAAAAACCTGGATGATGGCCTTGATGACGAGCGTCTGCGTAAAGAATTCTCTCCATTTGGAACCATAACAAGTGCTAAGGTAAAGATTTTAGCACTTGTTTTGTAAGGTTGAAATGTTTCAGCACTTGCTTAAAAATTGAGTGTCTTATCACCATAAAAATCACCTGAAAATAAAACCTAAAATGTCAATATACATGCTAATCAGTTTCTCCTCTGACAGGTGATGATGGAGGGTGGCCGGAGCAAAGGCTTTGGCTTTGTGTGCTTCTCTTCCCCAGAAGAGGCCACTAAAGCTGTAACAGAGATGAATGGGCGTATTGTTGCTACAAAGCCACTGTATGTGGCCCTGGCTCAGCGCAAGGAGGAGCGTCAGGCCCATCTAACAAACCAGTACATGCAGAGGATGGCCACTGTCCGCGCTGTGCCCAACCCTGTCCTCAACCCTTACCAGCCTGCACCACCCTCAGGCTATTTCATGGCGGCTATACCTCAGGTAAGTCAGCCAATTTGCTGAGTATACATGACAAAAAAACCTATCATATTTTATGATACGTTGGTTGTAGGGAAGTGGATAATAGGAAAATAATGCTTCAGTTCCTTTGCAGTAAGAATATGATAAATATTTTTGCCTCCGTCCTTCCCAGGCCCAGAACCGTGCTGCATATTACTCCACCAACCAGCTGGCGCAACTCCGCCCAGGTCCCCGTTGGGCCACTCAAGGAGTGCGTCCTCAGCGTAAGTAGCCACATTTGTATAGCTCTTGAAATCTTGATCCTGCCTGTTGGTATTAATTATTGTTTTGCATTTTCATTAAAATACTCTTGTCTCCAGATCATTTATTTCTGCTGCTGTCATAATACAACATAGATTCGAGTTGGAAGGGTTTTGTTTAACTGTAAAAGTGCGTACGTAGCATCAGCACATTTATCACATTAAGTAAAAAGACTTATTGATTTCATGATTTATCAGCTTTATGTAGCCTACAGCTTCATGTATCGGAGAGATAAAGAAGCATATTGTTTTACTTCCACTTAATACCCACATGTCATGTTGCTGTACTCTGCATGCTCATGTCCCAATGTAATACTTGAAAACTTGAAATACTCGATACATTTAAACATACGCACCCAGTGTATATCAAGGTTAAATAATACCTTAACTTCCTGGCACTAATTCCATGTGATTATGTAGCGTTTCATGCTATTATTATAGGGATGCTAAGTGATACTGTAAATGAATGGATAACTCGCTTCCTCTTGTAACATTGAAAGAACTTAATTGTAACAACTTTATTATGGATCTCCATTTTTTTCCCCCCTCTTCCCTTAGACTTCCAAAACATGCCCAGTGCTATGCGCCCATCAGCTCCCAGGCCCCAGACCTTCAACACCATCCGCCCCACCACCACCACAAATACCCAGGTCCCACGGATGATGGCTTCCCAGCGTATGCGTATGTGTTTCAATTTTCACAGACAGAAGAATCTGCTATGTTTTGTTCCTGTGTTACTTTGTTTTTGTCACTAGATGTGCTTTTGATAACGTGCCTTTTTGTCCCTCCTCACCTCAGCCACCCAGGCTCTCAGCCAGCGCCCTACCAGTGCTTCAGCCGCTGCTGCCCCAGTGCGTGCCATGCCCCAGTACAAATATGCTGCCGGTGTGCGCAACCCCCAGCAGCACATGGCCTCCCAGCCACAGGTCACCATGCAGCAGGTAAGAATCTCATTGACTTTTTAAGGCATTGAAAAATATAAGAACACGATTTCATTCCTAAACATGGTTGTTGTATATTATTTTCAAATTCTCTGGTCCTAATTTAATAAATGTGCTTTTGACTATACTCTGTGATTCCTGACAGCAACATTTGAACCAGCTATATTTCTGTTTATAGTGCATAGTATATGTGTATTTAGTGCTAACAGTGAGGCAGACTGAAGCTGGGCTAGACTTTATAATTATTGCATTAAAATGCTTGTGTGAAGTTAAAAGCTATATTGTATGACAAATCAGTGAGCACAGGATGGTATTGGATTGCATTAATTCTGATCTCTAAAGTAATGGCCATTGTTCTCTAGAACCTGCCAAAGTTATATCTAACTAAATTCAAAAACAACTGTGAACCTGAGAATATTTAGATTGTGAATGACAAAACTCATATCTTTTTCCCATCTTTAGCCTGCTGTCCATGTCCAAGGACAGGAGCCCCTGACTGCCTCCATGCTGGCTGCCGCCCCCCCTCAGGAACAGAAGCAGATGCTGGGTTAGTACTTCAACTGCTCTGACTTAGGAGGATCTAACATGTAATGAAGTCTTTTAGGAAACCAATAGAAAAATATTTGACATCTTAGGTGTGGTTTCTTGACATTGAACTCAGTGGTTTTTAAAATGGTTAACTGTTCTTCCTCAGGTGAGCGTCTGTTCCCCCTGATCCAGAACATGCACCCCAGCCTCGCAGGCAAGATCACGGGTATGCTACTGGAGATCGACAACTCAGAGCTTCTTCACATGCTTGAGTCACCTGAGTCACTGCGCTCAAAGGTCAGTTAATGGCTAATCTGTTAGATATATCTCTGTGTATGCCTGTTGGCTGACAGTATTTTCTCATTTGAATTTGCTCATCATTAAAAAAAAAAAAAAAGTGTTCCTTTTTAGATTAGTAGTTCTCTAACTGGGGGCAGAAAGGCATAACAGGGGGTTGTGGATGCCAAGGGAAAAAATTCAACATAGATCCTTTTTCATTAGTTGCTTCCCCTATCATTGTTGAGGATTTATTAAAAAATTGTGTGTGTTTGCTCCTTATGCAGTGAGAAATGAAGTATTTTGTTGTTTCAGGTGGATGAGGCTGTTGCTGTGCTTCAGGCCCACCAGGCCAAGGAGGCTGCTCAGAAGTCCACCACCCCTGCTGGTGTTCCCAGTGTCTAAGGTGAGGGTGTGGGAAGGGTTTTATTCTCATGATATAAGTTGTAGATAACATGGATGAAAGGATATCATAAGTTAATGAACAACAGTGTAATCTTTGATGTGCTTATTTTTTTGTTACAGATTGAGCATTTTGAAACCTGCTTCACCGATGGAAAAAGAGAAAAAAAAAAAAATTAAACATTGAAAAACCTAAAACTCTGAAAACATCGCAAAATGATAAATTATTTCTTAAAAAAAGAAAAACAATTGAATCTGCCAGGTCTAGGGATGGTTTGACTAGACCTTGATCATAAACAAAAATTTGTTGAAAAAAATAGAAAAATAGATAAAAATCGAAATTATACATTTGAATGCATTCCTCTGTTTTATGTCATTTTACTGTGTCAGTGCTCAGAGTATCAGCCATGTTCAGGAAGGTGGTAGCTGAGCGTTTTGAAAGGTGATTTGTATCGTAAACTACTGGCTGTAATAAATTCTCATTCAAAATATATGCTTCTGTTTCATGACTGAATGATAATTGTCTCCATGAAATTCTATTCTTAAATACAGTAATATTAGTTCACAGAATATTTATACCTGTTTGATTATTGTATGTGTCTTTACAGGACACTATCAAATTTATGTAATTCAGCTGTGCTAATTGGTCAGATGTTTTTGTCTCGATGTGTTGCAGTGTCAAGTCAGTATTCATGTATTGGTCATATCTTGAAGCATGATGGTCTGTGGTCTACACAGATGATAATCACTGAACAGTTGTCCTCCACCAGGTGTCAGTATCATTTGGTGAGGGTTAATCCTTAACAATCAGAGCACTGGGACCTTGTACAAAGTTTTGTTACTGACTGTTTGAAGTTGTAGAGCAAACGGCAGCACATCTTTCAGGAATACAGTAACTGATGTTTGTTACATTAGTGAGATGTGCAACATGTTGACCTGAATGTGCAGTATTTTGTCCTAAAACCTAAAAATACTAGAGTAGAATCTTAAAAATATACTTTTTTACAGCACTAATTTTTAAAGGGGGGGGGGGGGGGGGGGTGTGCTACTTTATTCAAATAGAAAAACACAGGAAATAAGTTGTGGTAGACAGGACAGATGGCACGGGTTGAAAGTATGTTCAACTGAGGTTAGAGCATTAGAAATCAATTTTAGGTTGAAATGCATGGTTGTATCAGACTTCCAATGCTTACTTACTGACTAAATTATATCATTAGACAGAAAAGCCCATTTAATATATCACCACAATGTCCAACTCCATATGGTTCTTCCAGTGTCTGACACAAATAGGACTCAAGCTGAGCTCTTGTTTAAGCTGAACCACACTGAATATATTTCAAAATCTGAAACAGTACATGGCTGACCCAAAACAACTTTCCACAGGGATATCATGGGATTATCCAGATTTGATTCCAGTGTTGTTTGTTCATATCAGTTTATGCTTCAAAGAGAGTGGATTTCGAGTAAATAAAATTTCATCTCCACAATTTCATGGGTTCATATAAAACACCATCAATACTGTATGTGCTTTGTGTTCTGAAATGAGCCTTTATGCTGATTCTCATGCTTTTTCATTTGCTTTTGTGTAGCCTGGTTGTAAAGCCCTGCTAGTCAAGATGTAACAACCCAGCTCTACTAGGGGGGAAAGGGAAGCAATATAAAACTGGATAAAATTTGGTATGAACAATGTTACTTGTTGCGCTGAATATCTTTTGGAGGAATGGTGTTCATCTCTCCAGTAGAGTTCGGAGACTAGAACGCCTTTGGGATGTGGCAGGGAATGTGCAGCTGACAAATGCAGAAATCATGTGATACAATAATGTCAACATGGAGTAGAATCTCAAAGGAAAGTTTCCAACATCTTGTGGATGTATGTATTTTGAGGAATCCATGCCACAAAGAACTGAGGTTTTGAGAGCAAAGGGAGGCCATATTAATATGATGTCATAAAAGACTCAGTGAGTGTATATATTCATGTAATGTAAGGAACATCATTTCTGAGCATGGCTGATTATTTAGCCTGATAGATGATTTTTATGGTTGTTTATCCAGTCTCTATGGACAGAAACGATTGAAGCCCTTAGGCTTGAAGATGACATCAGACATCAAGATGCCCTTGATCTTTTTTTTTTTTTTTTTTTTTTTTTAATCTTTCTAAATAGAATTTTAAAAAAATATAATTAGAAACCACATAGAAAATAAATGACAAACACAGGAAAGATTGTGGAAGATAAGTTCCATTCCCTTGATATTAAATTATTATTAATAATATTATTATTATTATTATTAATAAGCTGTTTTACAGGTGGCATATCAGCTCTCTTGTAAAGACGTGACAGAAATAAAATAAAAAAAACTGGATCATTTGGCAGAGGCCTATGAATCTATAGTCAAAATCTCGCGATGCGATTTGAATTCCTGAGCTAGAACGAGAACAGTGAACAACAGAGCAAGCTCCATACAAGCTGTTGTCGTTCGAAACGGAACGGATAGGTGGGACCTAAGACAGAGGAAAATAAGTGCCAGTATCAGTGGGGACGTAATTCACGGCACTGCAGTGGGACAGCTGAGTACTCAACTTAAAATCGCATTTGGAAAGCAGAACCATTCCTTTCTTCTTTGTTACTGTCTCCGGAAGAAGTGTCACTAGCAACAGACGGTACGTTCTCATCGTTTCTAGCTAACCTTGCTAACCAGCTGCTAACGCTCGCTGTTTAGTAGTTAGCTGGCTGGCATTTTGGATACTTTTATAAGGCATGACAGACCTATGGAAAATTTCAACTGTTCCATAACTAGCTGTATTTTGCTACCGTCATGTGTCCTATTTTCTGTTTGGACGTGTACCAGATGGTGATCATTTGTGAGGTAACGTGAAGCGTATTAAACACAATTAACTACGTCGCTAACCTAGCTACATATTTTAACGTTATTGAGAAGTCGAAGTCAAGTAACCGTACAAAACGTAACGGTTGGCATTATCATAACGTTTAAAATCATAACAAATGCCTACAAATATATGATTTGCTAGACTGTAGTTTGCAGCCATTTAAAGACGTTGAGTTGTCTTTGACCAACGTCAAGTACTTCAGCAGTGCGTTCAACTTGGGCAGCAGGGCTGGTTTGCTAATGACTGCCATGACACGATAAAAACAGCAAGCAGAAAGAGAAAAAGTTGTGATTTCAGAGGGTTTTGTAACGTTACGTATGTTACACACAATGTGAAACAGGAACGTGTCAGTGATAGATTTGAGAAATGTTTGAGGTAGGTAGCTTGTTGCTTAATGTGTCTCCCTATTTTTGTGAAAAATATGAGAAATTGTTAAGAGTTTGTTGCATAATTAATTCTTCTATATTGTTAGGTTTGTTAGGAGTTATACAGACTACATTGTCACGACTTGTGATTCTTCTTTTACCTGCCAATCGAAAATAAGAATGTAGACTTGCAACTGCTCACTTTAAATAAAAATAACACATAATACAAATATGGATATGCAACTTGGACATATTACTTGCAATAAGCATATGAATTAGTAACCGATAACAGCAAATCTTAGGTAGCAGAAGGACTACCATGGGCCTTGGGTTAACCTGATCAGCCTTATGATACATCTTAAAAATAGGACTTGTATGTTTGTATGCCAGGCAATTACTTTACATATGAAGTTGACATGATTTTGCCATTAATCAGTCCTTACCTAAATCTGGAATCCATGTTAGAGCTCCTCTTATTCAGTATTCAGGTGAACTATTACTATAAATGTCTCCCTCAGCTACCTTTACTAAATAAGTTCCTAATCCTGGCTAAGTCTTTCATTATACAATGGTGACTGAGTATGTTTACAAGTAAGGTATTGTTTGATAGACTTTAGTTGCAGTCTTTCTGGGCACATTTGTATAGTATTACTCAGTGTACACATCACATGCTTGAGTTTCCATTAGGCCATAATTGACTATACCAAGTTGGTTAAGTCACTGTGACCTGTGTTATTGTACTAAATGTATACACTGTACAGAAGAGAAGAAATTGTGTCTTACTTCCCCAGCTGCCTGCCTGTGTAGTTGTCCTGCTTGTCTTATCATCCTTGGCTGAAGAAAGACTGAACACTTGGCTCATATGTTTTGACACACACTGTAGTTGCCCTGGCATTGTCATTTGCTTGTGTTGGGAAGGCAGCATATCAAAAATCTGTATGGATTATGCAGCCAAAAGATGTCATTAGTCTGGGTTCTCTTTATTGTGAGGACCAAAGCTTAGTCTAGAATACTGTTGTTAAGAAATTAGCCATAGTTTATTTTATTTCCCTCTTATTCATTTAACCAAGGATGTAAAGTTTTGCTGTTGTTAGGAAAAGGGGCCTTTTGAACACACACACACACACATCTCTACTGTTGGGCCTTAGAACTGACATTGTCATCACAATAATATTTATTTAATGAAAAGCTAAATTAATGGATATAGTTTATTAAAATGTCTGTTACAAGTACATAACCGAAATTCAGTAATAAGTACTTGGTTTTGTAATGCCAAACCAATGATGTGTACATATGTTTGCTCATCAAAAAAGTCACCATCTTGAATTGAATTTAAACTTGTTTGATTTATTTTCTCCATGTTGTCTGAACTGGCTACCATCTTATTCACTGATTCACTTTGCAATCTCTGTGATGTTCCCTAATACATAGTGTGTAATGTCTAATGCTCTATTTACACTACAAAGTGGCAGACAAATTGCAAGTGGAAAGAGGTTGAGGCAACACAAACACACTAAAACGCAAAACTTCTGCTATGTTTACGCTTGGCGTCCACACTACTCTGGAGTATTTCAAGCTCATAAAAGGGAGACTTTGGAAAACGCTGCAGGCCATGTTTTAGTTCAAAAACTCCATGTTTGCGTTTTAGTGTGGATAGGCAGAAATTGAGACTTGGAAACAATGACACAGACACCTATGTTCGCTTCCTGATTTGGTCTTATCAGTCATTACAAATACTTCCCTGATTCGTTACATTCTTATCATGTGACCTTTTTGCTGACGAAAACAAATTACATCAGCCTTGATTACCAGTAGTAAATGCAACATGGATACTGTATTACAAGCGTTGCTGACGTTGTTGTCTTTGCTAGCAGCTGTTGTGCATTTAAAATCTACATTTTATAAAGCTAAGAAATATGTGGTCTTACTCTTTGCCATTGCTGTTCCTCGTCCCTCGTCAAAGTATTTTCTGGAACTGAGCAACTGACTGCAGAGTGGACAATCTGCTTCCTGTTTACGCTGGCACGTGCATGTCCAGTGTACGTAAATGTTCATGTGATATGTGTTTTCAGGTGTGTCGTTATGGATGGAGATTATTTCTGATACGAAGTTAAAACACTCAGACAGAGATCGTTTTCTTTTTAAAACACTGTTTTAAAATGAGAACATAGTGTGTATGAGGGCTAACATAATTTCCTTCTATATGCCATATACTTAACCAAGAAATGATATATTATTTCATAATTTAGGAAAAGAATTGTAGAAAATTATTGCCAGTGCTTAATGGCTCAATTGTACAGATTTTTAATGGGACTCCCAACATTCATTTATGTGGATGAGACCACATGTATTATCATTTATGATGGCTAGAGGCAGCCCTCTAGAGTCATCGGTGTTTGGATGTCAGTGGCCGCTTTAGGCTTAGCAGCATGTTTTCCAGACCTGTGTGTTCTGAGAAAGAAAGGTCATTAGCCCAGCATGCCAACCTGGCAACCTGGCCTCTGTTCTCTGAGTGTGTTTTTGTCAGGACCTGTGTGACATCCCTGTCTTGCTCTATGGTAAACACAGATTCAAGGCTAGGTGGTGGTGGTCTGGCCAACACATCAGGGTGCTGTCCCTGATTATGACACATTTATGCATCGTGTTTGAACAGGCACATATGATATTGTGCTTAACTTCATATACATTTTTGATGCATTCAAATAGGATGGCAATTTGATTGATCTGACCAACTCCTTAGGTAGTTGGTATTGTGTCAAGTGTTCATAGATCTTGTCTAGCAAAAAACAGAATATCATATCTGAACTCCTCACAAAAAGGAAGACATCTTGAAGGCAAGGCAGAAGTAATTAGTACATTGAGAGGGCTTCTTTCATGAACTTTCATTTGCTGCTCATTACCTTTGCTACACATAATGAGCATTGGCAATTAATAGTAATAGTATTTGTGAAATAACAGGCACATTTGAGCCAGAAGTTTCTTGCAGATTTTAATCAGCTGTAGCTTGCTAGCACAATATATGCTACCCCTGAGTGTGTGTGGTAGACATAATGATTGTATCTGATATGTTTGAAAGTGATATCTACAGGTCCCAGACAAAAAGTAAGCATCATCTCCAGTACATGATCCATGTAGAACACATGGAAACAAGCTAGTTCGCCTTAGTATATACAGTATTATCAGAGTGTTATTTTTCTCAAACATAACCCTACATACTAACGATAAAATTCGTGCTTATTTGTTAGTATGGCATTTTAAAACATGTTTCACTTTTACAAGGGAAAAGACTGAGGATACAGACTAAACTTCCCAAAATCCAATACAGAGCATGAGAAAGCTACTAATGTTACCCTGAGGTCTGATATAGGGGGCTGGTTACCACATAGTGGATGTGCCAGTTGTGAAGCAAGCTTTTTATAATGTAATCCATAACTCCATACAAGATTGCAGCTAACTAATGATATACTATCCCTGGCCAGCTTTTACTGCTGTGGGTAGAAATCTATTCAGCCAGGGACAGAGAACTGTGAGAATACACACATTTGCATTTACAAACATTTCACAATGTACCATTATAAATCAAGCATTGTGGTGCTACAGAGATGCCCTGGCTAACAAATCATATTCTCTTGACATAAGGGAACATGCTTGTTTGGTACAGACCCAATCAAAAATAATTATCAATTTTATATTTAGTGAAAATGAAACACAAAAATGACCATTCCCACCAAAATCATGACTCATCGCAATAGCAGTACCTTTGAAAATTATTGCAGTATGATTTCTTTTTTTTGTTACTGTTGATTTCTAGCGATCACAATTGATGTGTACAGCCTGCTGCTTGCACTGCTTTAGTGACAGATGCTTATGTTTGAGCATATGGCAGCTAAAGAGATATTTAGAAAGGAGGCACTGATACATGAACTAGGATTTTTCTGGTACCTGTCTCTGGCTGGGATATTGAAGAAATGGCTGAATTGGTATAAATGGTATGGAAAAATCTCTACCAGTCAATGAATCTTATTACAGCTCATTACCAGCTGCGATAGCTGGGCTTGTATTGTTTTCACATCATTTGAGTTTATGTGTACGTGTGTGTGTCATCATGGCAAAATGTGGTCCGGGAGACACTGTAATGGGAACTAGAGGCGGTTTTGACTCTCTGTGTGTCTGTGGATAGATTTTGACACTGCCATAGCTTCACAAACTTGCAAGAAAAACTTTTAAAACTGCTAAAACCTGTAAAACATTTTAGAGGTGTGTAGTTGGGATCAAAATGAAAGCCAAGTTCAAAGATGGGTGTGGTCCGAACAAGGGTGCAGAAAGTAGTGAAAGGGACGATTGGCCCCCCACTTCACAACCCTGGTCCACATTCGTTTTTAGTCACGCATCACTATATCCCAATTTCAATCATTCCTTTCCACTATAAGACATTAGAAGCGACTAAGGACCTTCTTGCGATGGGATCACACCAACCGTGATGCCTGTAAAAAATGTAGTAACGACTACTGAGTACTCATGGGTTTGAAAATCAACATGTCATCGGGTGTCACAGCTAGTGTGATCCTTCTCTCTGTAGTTGCTTTATTGTCATATCACCCAAACTTATATATTCATATTTTTTTGTCTCTTCAGTATTACCAGGGGAAATATATCACATACTCCCAATATACCAGTTCATTCCATTCTATTTCACACCCTTTTCTTGAGCTCTTGGCTCTCAGCTGAGCAGAAATGCCAGGATGCTTACCTCATTTCCTCCCCTCTTGAGTGAAGTGAGGGAGGAAAGAGGGGAAGTCTGGGAGGAGGGGGGCAGCTGGAGACTGTACTGGCTTTGTTGGGGTTGGAAACTTTTCCTTTTCTTCCCCCTGTCGGCCTGTCTTGCCTCTCCTTTGTACATTAAACAGTGCCATCCCTGTTTACACTGCTGTTGTGGTTGTTGTTGTTTGCACTGTTTTTAATCCTTTGTATCTTGAAGGGTCAGATCCAAAACATAATACATGGCCAAGTTTTTGCTTATTTGTTACCTACAGGCTTTTTTATTTGTCTTCTATTTTAAACACGGAAGGATTCATTTAATCACACTAATATGATTTAAATGTCTTTGCTGACGACACTAGCACAACGTTAAACCTATCATTTAAATAGAGAAACTAACCACACTCCCCAGTTTTCAGCCTTCCCCACACTTTGGTGAAAAGGAAAGGACACTGTTTGACTTCATCCATCATAGGTCAATAGCTGTTCAGCTCGCCTGCCAGGAGGTTGCTCTGTCTGTTCATGATGCAGTGGAAGCCTCACTAATGCAGTGACTGTCCCCAGCCCCATAGAAGCCCTGGAATGTGCATAGAGGCAACATTACACAGGAGACAGGCAGGTCAGGAATGCAGCTGGAGTGACACTGACTAGCCGACTACACTGGCTCAGCTGCTGCATGTTTCACTGTTCACATTTGTCTACATCCTGTCTCATTCCTACCCTGTTAACGCTGTTGTCTCCCTGTGTACCTATACATCTGGCAGTCCATCTGTGAATATATTTGGTCTGTCTTTGTAACTAGTTGTATCTCTATCTCCTTGTGTGTCTATGTCATAGTGTTTTATTTATACTTTTACACGTTGCAACTATGTGAAATGGGATAAGTAATTTCAAATTGGGCTGTGACATGACTACCATGCCTGACAGTAGCTTTGCATGTATTTGTGTTTTATTTTTGTGTCATGCACTCAAAGAGCCTAACCCTGATGGGTTTACAATACACGAAAAGTACAGTTACTGTGGTCAAATATTTCATTACAAAATTGCAGGATATTTTTCAACAGAATATTATGCCTTCTCTCTCAAGCTTGGCATATAAAATCTGCTACAAAAATAGTTCCCCTCCTTATAGCATAACTCAAGTCTTTTCCAAAGATGAAGCATTTGACGTTTATGTCTGATGTTTGGAGGTTTCGATCCCATATCTCCACTACTGGCCAGAATTGAAGTAAATTTATAGACTCAAAACAATCAAATAGCTCCTTAATGATACACAATTATAAAGTTGTGTATAAATACGGAATCCTAGATTACCACTTTGTTGAACTTTGTTCAGTACGGATCCCAGTGCTCTACCTGCCGACTGAGTTAGAATCTTAACAGCTTCTTTCAATGTAATATTCTCATCTGCCATTTAGCCAAGATATTTGTACTGATCAGTATATGACAGCACTATTGAACTAGAATTTAAAACAACTGAATTTCTCTTTAATGATTTTGGTCTAAAATGTGAAATTTGTTTTGTCTTCGGTTACCACTAATCTCCATTCCAGCACCATTCTGCAAAAATGTTCAGCATCATCTGCAGATCTTTTTTATGTTAAGCAAATAAAACTATGTCTTGAATATGATAATATGCCCACAATCTGATCATCAACCTAATATCCCAAGCTAGAAGCTTTAATTTGACGTCATGAATCATTAATATAAAAGGAAAACAATGTTGGAGACAAAAGATCTCCTAAACACAGGTTACAGGTGCTTGATAAAGAGTCTTAATGGCATTATAAAACATCCACAAACAGACTGCTGATAGAGACCTTGCAGTCAGTTTGTGGGTGATTTCCTTTGCCCCACTCATATGTAACCCTGCACACACATTGCCTACCACTTATAGAAACGCAGTTCACCAGTGAGTCTCTGCTGGCTAACTTTAGACCTAGTAGAATCCCAGATCTAATTGTCAACTGTGTGGAATGATAGGCATTCTTCTGCACCGCTGAGTCACCCAGGGTGGTCCTCTCCTTTCCTACTCCTACTAATGAAAGGTGCTGTTTACCCTCGCCTAGGAAAAGACAAGGCTTGGACATGGAGGGTTGTACCCTATTTATAATTTCCCCTCACTTTCATACAAATGACACTGATTAAACTCATGGGCCTGTTATGGTAGTGTTTACAGAGGAATTTCTGTCAGCAGCCTCCTCACCCCACAAATAAAAGGGTTTTGTTGAACCTGTGTGGTACACGTGCAAAGTACCCCAGTGGTTGAATTCAATATCATATAATTTAACATTAGCTACTTAAATCTCCCTTTCCAGGGCTCTACGCTCACTTTTTCCCGGGGGAAAACTTGGCTTATATACAGTCAGTAGAAGAAACTGATGGGTCACAGAATATGACGGTAGGTTGAGGCCTTCCCAAGTTATCAAAAAAAGCCACAAGTTCTTACATTAGCAGGTATGACAGCAGATATTTAAACAAAGGATTTGTCATCCCCCCCTTCAAGTACCCTCATGCAAATATTGCAGTTGTTATGTTACCTCCACCAAGGGGGTTATGTTTTCACCCGTGTCTTTGTTTGTTTACTTGTCAGTAGGATTATATAAAAAGTACATAACTGATTTACACCAAACTGGGGATAGGGCATGGGCCAGTGAAGAACCCATTAAATAAAGTTGAAGGGGAACAAAGCCTATCACTCTAACTCAAAGGCACAACTCACAAATCTCTGCATCCTGTTTCCTCTTTGATTTTATTCTGAAAGTCCTGACCAGAAGTTGTGATTCTTATCTTTCTGGTACTTTCACGCTTCTTTGGGATGTTTGTCCGCTCGCCGCCGCCTCTTCATTCACAATGCTTTCTTATGTTTTCAAATTGTGTCACAACCAATCACTTTTTGCTTAGTTGGCTTCGACGTTGTTGTTATGTATATATGATGTGCAATATGTAAGTACTTCAATTTGAAAGTTCAGTTGCTGCTAACCAGATAGCCCTGGCTCGTCCCACCATGTGTTTTCCTGCCTGCAGGCAGGTCTCATCCTGTGGATGGACTTCAACTTCACCATCTTGGACTGCGGCTGTTGACCGTAGTTCTGCTCAGGTGGAGAACTGGTACATGTGGCGCTATGCCAAGTTCGCCAAGGCTGCAGAGCAGCACAAGGACTGTAATCACCAGTTGCAGTTAGCAGACTGTTTAACCATTAGCAATAGGCTGGTTAGCAGCAGTTGAAGACCAATTTATACATAATGTTGATCATTCAAAAGGGTTCACTTACTTTTTCTTGGCCTGAATATTTTTTCATATTCATGTAGGTGAAGAGAGAGATGAGTTTTTAGGGGAAAACCGCGAATCCCTGCTACAGGAAATCTGTGTTGCGTTTAAATGTCTAGTGTATCATAGTTCTCACTGTGTGTTGAATGAGAGTTGTACTCTCCCAGGCTGCAGTAGGTCAGCCGAGGTCGGTACTGAATGTGTTCTTTCTCTGGAATGCCTAATGAACTCTGTCCCCAAGGAAAGCTCTGGTACATTTACCAGCTCTCATCTTTCTATCTGCTTTCTCTGTTTGTTGTTCTTATGCATGAACATGCTTATGCAGACGGAAATTGTCACTGCACTCTTAAATGCATTTTCATTTATTAATCATTAATATCATACCCAGATCCTGCTCATTTCAGTTAGAAGTTGTCTTTGTATTGAGGATTACCCAAGATTACAGTCTTTTAATTTAATCTCTGTGGCCGTTGAAGTGGTGTGTCCAGCAGTGCTGCACCTTTCTCTGTCTTACAACACATGCTGTATTAGATGCAAGTTTAGATGCTATAAAGTATGTAGCATGTATATATGCACTATTTGAGCAATTAGAAATATTTACTTTTGCATTTAAGTTGCTTCTTGTGTCTCCTCCTTTGACATATTTTGCTTTTTTGGGAGTGGCATTATCACTTTGTGTTATGGTGACAGTAATTTGAAGTGCTCTATATTCCTGTTGTGTTTGTCCATTTATCTTGTTTTTTTTTAACATTTTTACTTTACTTTAGAAATAACACTACATCTCTTGAGGGGAAATGTACTGTAGTTGTATGAAAAGATGCCAAATCATAGGGAAAGATTTTGTACCAGGAAAGCTAACGGTTCTTCACCCCCCTCCATGTCTTACTCTCTCTGTTGTTACCTTGTCCTTGATTTCTCGTTACCCCACCCCCCACTCTTTCTGTTCTCCCTCAGTTCCACTCACATTGGGTAGATTTAGATTGTGTTGATGTACTGAAATCAGCCAGCTGAAAGAGAAAAGCCTTTACTGCTGACCACAGCTCCACAGACAATGAGCTGATATAGGTGTTTCATTTTGTGAGTGAGACATATCCAGGGCCTTCAGATGAGGCAGCTGGCCTAGTCTGTCAGCATCATCAGGCCTCTCATCACACACCCGCACACACAGCTATCCCTTCGGTAGCGATAAACCTGGACAGTCACTGCTTGGTTGATTTCGATGTGGTGGAATCTCAGCAGCTATGACAAAACTGTGACTTTTCTATTAAACATTTTACAACACTTTAAAGCCTGCTGTATCTAACTCCTCAAAAGTCTTTAAATGGTAGAGAGGGTTAACAATAAGGCAACATGTTAAGGAACATACTTAAGCATAAAATGTATAATTGTAAAATAAGTATTGTGTTAATAGATGAGAGGGCAGGAAAAATACATGTGTGAATCATCCAGTCGTGTGTGTAAGTTGAAGAGATGTCATTTCAGAGACCCATGCGTCCTTCCATATGTGCAGGATATACTAAGGCCAACCCTGCCCACCACATCAGTTTTCTGTTTCAGTCCTGGCACAAAGCAAGGAGCGTCAGAGCTGTGGAACAGGGAGGCTATCGCTGTCTCTTTCTCTCTCTCTCTCTTTCTCTCTCTCTCTCTCTCTCTCTCTCTCTCTGTGTGTGTGTGTGTGTGTGTGTGTGTGTGTGTGTGTGTGTGTGTGTCTCTCTGTGTGTGTGTGAAGGGGTCTAGATTGTGGGGAGAGAGAGCAGCATGTGTTTCAGAAAAGCAGAGATGTGTGGTGCTGATCTTGCCAGTGTTTGGTTGCAGCTGTGGAGCTGCTATGTGGTGCTTGTGATCTTTCGGTATAGTGGTGTAGATTGACAGATTTGTGGAGGTACTGTTTTACTATAGTTGTAGTAAGTTCTTACAAGGTATGCACATATACAATATGTATAATAGAGCATGCTGTGCAGGTCTCTGTAGCTTGTGTGTGTAGGTTATGGGTATGTGTATGGGTAGGTCTCTGTCCCTTGGCACTGCTGTATGTGTTTCCAGAGCATGGTTGATTGCCAAGGTGTAACCAAAGACTCGGATAACCACGCACATGCACACTGAGGGATGGACATCCAACAAGCAAGCTGGACCTCAGTAGCAACACTCTCCTAAAATAAAATAACAGACATTCTTTCTCCACCAACCTCATCACCACTCCCAGAAACACAAAGCACAACACAGATGTCGAATCATGGAGAGTACAGTGCTTTTGTAAAATAGTGGTTACTGGATGTAGCTTGGGTTCTATGAGTATGTGCATGGCCCTCTAATGGGCTTTGCTGTTGGTTAACACCTTTGAGGCTCTGACTTGGCACCCTGAAATAGATCTTTGCACTTACTGCCCAATCAGGGGGTAGCAACTACCCACCGTGGTCTCACACGCTGCTCATCTACCTTTGGAACTCAGCAGCCTATACCTAAAAAGCGGGCCAGCGGGGCCTCTAGTTAGAGGACTATGCATGTACTCATTACATCCAGTAACTACTATTTGTATTTTGTACATGCTTCGCTGTTTGTTAACACCAAAGGCGAAGGCTATTATGTGATAAGTTCAGGTATTGGAATAGGTACAGTGTTTCCCACAGGTCTGAAATATACTTGTGGTGGTAGCTGGCAAAAAGGACTGGTATTACCTGTGGGCACAAAAATGGTCTGCTACATTTGACAAACAACAAATATGTGTGATCTTTAACACAATATTTTGATTTATGAAATATTTTATTGACTTCACATAATATACTTAACAGACCCCCCCCCCAAAAAAAAAAAAAAAAAATCTACCAACATGGGAAATCAATTTCCCCTTATATTTAGCCAGGACAACTTTGCTGCATGTGTAGCTACCAACGCAGCATAGTTGCCGCTTTCTTTCATAGAATTCGGAGCCAACTACCATGTCAGAAAACAATACACAATAAGGAGAAAAGGGCCCAATTCCAATTCGGCCCCTACACACTCTCACTCTATTTGCCCGTTTGTGTGAAGGGTCCGCCGCATCGAGTGTTGTTCCAAACTAACGACCCTTAAATGGGAATGGATTATAAAGCCCTCCAACACCGAGTCTGCATCAATGCAGATTTACAAACCACACTCCCAGATGAGTGCAGCATTGCTTTGAGTCCAGAATGGATTAAATGCCATATACCTACTAATGTGAGTTCTGTGTGTTTATTTCT
Organism: Seriola lalandi dorsalis; assembly: GCF_002814215.2. NCBI lineage: Eukaryota > Metazoa > Chordata > Actinopteri > Carangiformes > Carangidae > Seriola > Seriola lalandi. Next base: position 1,727,461 of record NW_019525136.1, read on the forward strand.
AAAGGATAAATCATAAATTACCTCCAACAGACACGCACACATGACAAAATTACAGGTGAAATTGTATTTTGGAATTAACATGGCGATGTGTACCCGAAAAAATGGGGTGTTTTTTTATTTGACTTGATATTTGAAAATTAAATTGATAAAATAAGGATATAATTAGATTAAAACAGCAAACGAAAACATGTTCAGCAAAATAAAAATGCGGCCAAAGAAGCATGTGAGTGAATTTTTTATTTATTTAATCAATAATTTTCCTTTTACAAGCTAACTATGCCATGGATGTAATGAGGGCCATGTCATTGCACACACATCTACATCTTTGTCAATGCTGTGTATAAGATTATCTTTTAGATAAGATTTAATCACAATATTTAGGTAACAATGAATTTCCTGTTTCCATTGAGTAAGGTGAGGGCGTCCCAAAGCTTGCCGTTGTATTTATACCCTCCCCTTTAATGAAGAGACCCTCCACAGCCACTAGTGTGACTCCACACAGAGTTAAAGTCTGTCTCTTGAGTGGGAGTGTGTAGGGACCAGATTAGAATTGTGCCAAGGAGTTGCTTTACCTTGTCTGTGCTTGTAAAATATCCTCATCTTTTAACGTACGTCTTTCTTTTAACGTCTCTCTCTCTTCCTCTTCCTCCCTCTCTCTTTCTGTGTGTGTGGTTCTCTGCAGAGGATGGGCGATTGTCAGTAGACCCTTCTCGTGATAGCAGAACGAACAGGACCGGTAGAGTGATGGGAGAGTAATTGATCGCAGATGGTGTTGTTCTTCTCTCGGACGGATAAAAAAAAAAATGCTAAAATGTGACGCCAAATATAATTTGGCGGCTGTTAATATACTTGGGTGGTGTGCCCAAGTAAAATCTATGTGTGGGAACCACTGAGGTATTTTGAAGGAAAATATGGGATCAGAGTATCTCTATATAAAATGTGTCTGTCATCCTACTGTCATCACTCAGGGTATCAGAGAGAGAGAGAATGACGAGCAAAACAAAAAGACTGAATGAGTGAGTGATCGATTTACACTATTGGTCACCTGAATACCATGTGACTTAGTCATGATGTTACACACGCCTTTGCTCTTTTTAAATGAATTGGCACAGTTTCAATTAGGGGATTGTTTACAGCCTGCAATTTCTGCTAACTTCATCGTTTGCATTTGTTGCTAAATTAAGAGACTTTTTTCAAAAAATACTGGACTGGGCACTATTTCAAACTTCCATTGTCATTGCCTGACAACAGAAAAACATGTAAATGAGAACAGTTTTATTGGGAATTCAGCTTTATTAAAATATTATATATGTGAGCACAGATGGGAGGAGAGGAGCAAACAGATACAGGGCAGAAACCAGCTGACACTGGGCAGAATGCGAATACGATGCAGTGATGTCAGTTGAAGTATACAGTGGTTCCACTATAGTTTTAATCTATGTCCTCGGTTTTGCATATTGTCCATACGTGGTCCAGCCATATACTAGGTTTTGACCCGGCCTTGTTTTTGCTGTAGAGCTTTATTTACAATGACTGCAGTTTTTAAAGCAACATTAAACATAATGTTGCTGTTTTTTGACTGTGACTATCTAGTGTTATGTACCTTCTGTTTGTCACTTGGCAGATTCACTTTAGAAAAATGGTCACCCTGGTATTAAAGTTCACACATGCTGTCTATTGCTTTTCAACTTAAAATGATTCACTTCATCTGTCTTTGCAATTTTGCTTGTGAATGAGAAACCAGTTTACCAAGGCAAACCCTTGCTCCACTCTGCCATGCTTTATCTTTTGCCATTATCAGCAGAGGACAGTCTGGGCCCAGGCCTTGCCACTGTTGATCTTACAGTCAGATCTGAGCTCTGTGTCTCTGCGTCAATACTGTCCAAGGTTGTTGACTCTTTGTCCTCTCCTCTCATCTGTTACTGATGCTCCGATCAGCTCTGCAAACCTGCACTCTGCCAGCTGTGATACTAACTGAGCCAAATGTCAAAAACTAGCAACTACATTGGAAAACTGCAGTATTTACTGTAACTGAGGATTGGAAGGCCATGCTCAGGGATTTAGATATATACAATTATCATTGCACTGACATGAATATGCCAAAGTATTTATTTTTTTATTAAGGCTGAATGATAAGCATAAAATCATATTGCGATTGTTTCATTGGTCATTTTTGGATTTCATTATCACAGACAAAAATATAAAAATGATGATGATGTGATTTGTTGCTTGTTCCAAAAAAGTATGTTCCTTTATGTCTGAAGAATATGGTTTGTAGGCTGTGGCATTTCTGTACATCACAATGCTTCATTTATGGTATGTTGTGACACATTTTACATGTTTATTGCACTTGGCCATATTGAGATTTCAATAATATTTTGATTATTTGTGCAGCCCTATTTTATATCTTACATTATAAACCTCTTACAATATGTTCACTATTCCTGAAAAAAGTTGTTTATCACCAATCTGAAATTAAGATGAAAATTTTTTTTTTATTGTTTCAACAAAATGTTCATAATTTTTCCACCAAAATGAATTTACAATACTACTGCCATTGATTAAACACAAAATATGTTGTCATTCACACCGTCTCCTCTCCTGTTTAGAGATGGCAATACCAAACTGTCAAACGCAATGAACAATGTTCCCTCTCTTTCAGATCTGCAGAATGGTCTTTGGTTTATTATCTTAGGTTGACTTTGATGAAAAGGAAAATAAATTTCCCGGTGTCCACCAATGAAATTTTTATTCAAAATTTTAGTTTTTACATTTTGAATTCTTGCCTTTAAGGTTTTAGGAATGCTCATGCGCCTGACGACTGAAAAATTACTTTCTTTCATTGCATTTTCAGTGTGACTGAATTATTGAAATTTATAATGTATATTAACATTTCTTTCCTTTATTCTCTCTCTCTCCCTCCTACTCTTTCTTTCCTTCTCTTCTCTCCTCTCTCCTCTCTTTTCTTACCTTTTTCCACACTTTCCTTCCATTGCTCTCTCCAGGTTCTGTTGCTTCAGTTTCACAGCAGGTGACCCCCACCCCTCCGCCAAAATCCGGCTATTAGATGTGACCACGAGGTTGATCAGGAGAAGCCACCATGTCTTAAACGCAGACGGGCCCTCTGGAGCCCTATCCCCCCACCCTGGCCCATCCTCCCCCTCCCTCATCCACCACCTTACTCCCTCTCCAAGTCCCATCCCTCTCCCAGACCTCCCTGCACATGTGAGGGACAGGCTACCTAACCCTGGCTCCCCACTGGCACACCCCTCCCCCCCCTCCGGAGAGATGAGCTTGCAGAAGCACCAGCAGCTGGGTGGTGGTAGTGGTGGGGTGATGGGCTCTGACCGGGACCTGCAGTCCACTGCTTCCTCAATTTCACTGCCCTCTGTGAAAAAAGCCCCCAAGAAGAGGCGCCTCTCCCTGACCTCTCTTTTCAGAAGGCGAGGACGGGAGCCCAAATTAGGGCGCCAAAGGTCCCGAGAGCTCCAGCACCCTGGACCTGGAGGCCTTGGAGGGGTGGATGGCATTGCCAGCATTGAGAGCATCCACTCTGAGATGTGTAATGACAAGAACTCTGCCTTCTCTGTGGCTGGGGCCGGAGCTGCCTCCGCTGCTGCTGCGGCCGCTGCCGCTGCCGCTGCCGCTGCCGCTGCCGCTGCCGCCGCCGCCGCTGCTGCTGCTGCTGCTGCCGCCACCGCCACCTCATCTGCCTCAGGGCCTTCTTCCTCTACCTCGTCCTCCTCCTCCAAGGTGGGGGGTGGGGTGGGGGCAGAGCTACTGGAGTGCCCGCTGTGCCTTCTGCGCCACTCCAGGGAGAACTTCCCTGACATCATGACCTGTCACCACCGCTCCTGCATCGATTGCCTGCGCCAGTACCTGCGCATTGAGATCTCAGAGTCGCGCGTCAACATCAGCTGCCCCGAGTGCTCGGAGCGCTTCAACCCGCACGACATCCGCATGATCTTGAGTGACCGGGTGCTCATGGAGAAGTATGAGGAGTTCATGCTGAGGAGGTGGCTGGTGGCTGATCCTGACTGCCGCTGGTGCCCCGCGCCAGACTGTGGGTAAGCAGTGAATTTAAATTTACAAAACAATTACACAGTGAACCTGTCACATAAGCTGTGAAAATTACACATAGTGGTTTCTCAAGAATGCTTTTCAGTGTGTTCAGGGTGTCTCAGGTTTACCTGTTGTCTGGTGTGTGAGATAGAGTGTTGCAAGTTTCCTCAGATTACTGTCTTGCACCTATAGGTAGTGTTGCATAAGACTCGGGCAACTCTGTTCTTCCCAACCCTCCCTCTCCCTTTTCTGTTATGCTCTGCCCAGCCCTTTGCCTACATCCTCGTTGTGTACACTGTGTCACACTGCTCGGTTCAAAAGGAGCATTAGATTAGTAGTACACCATTCACGTATTGATTGACAGCTGTGACTTCCCACTCTTAGAAGGGAATATCTCTGCACATGTCACCATTTTTCCAAGGCAGGCTCCATTTCATCAAGTTAATGTATTTGTCTACCTGAGATAATTTAATATATAATAATAATAAATATAAGACAGCATTGTTTGTAAATTGCTGTTGCTAGGTCAAGACTAAATACATCAACTCAGAGAATATGGACCATTCATCAGCTCAAGATATCGCTGAGAAAATGAAGGACTTGTTTTCAGAGATCAGAATCACAAAATGCTATTTTTCATACTTTCATACTTAAGCAATATCACACATGAAGGAGTGATGTTGTACTGAATATCAGCACAGCTGTGGTATGGTCATAGGTATGAGACCGCAGGCCAACAGATTATAATTTGTTTGTTTATTTTACCATTTATTCGGCTATACCAACACATATAGTTCTGCAACTGGACTGGTAGTGGACTGTTGCTAAGTAACACATAAACATTCCTGACCTGCACAGTGCACACTAGCTAGCTACGTTGTCAACACGTTACCTCAGGTGTGCACTCAAGTATCCAGATTTCTTCCCTTCATCCTCTTCTGATGACCACATGCAATTTAATTCAAATGTTATTTCTGGAAATAGGTTCATCTTTGCAAAGTTTGTTAAAATCTAAGAGAGGTAATGACCGTTAATGTGACGTTGATTAACGGTTAATAGAACGACTGTAAAGCAGAGCGATACATATAGTTAAAAGTCCCAATGCTGTTGTACTCTATGTCGGCACTCATTGAATGACTCTTGTCCAATCAAATTACTTGATCAGAACTAACTGTTGTGTAAACAGATGTAACATGATAGTTATGGAGGAATAGAAGTACAAAAAAGGGTGAGAAGCAGAAACAAATATTTGTTTTCAACTTGATCTGTAACTGTTAAATAATATTGTGTAATATGTATGCACAGTGTATTATGTCACAGGAAAACCCATACCTCTGTCTGTCTTTTCCAGTCTGTTGGTCTCTTTTCCAGCTATCTTTTCTGTACCAGCTGTCTGTTTGTCTCCTTCCCTGTTTGTTTTCGTTTCAGCTCTCTGTATTATTTGCTGCATGCCCCTGTAACAGTTTTGCTGTTTAATCCCATTCCTGAGTGATGACTCGTTGGTTTGCTTCCACCCAGTCCCCCACACTGCCACTGCAGTCCGTCTTTACAGAGGCCATGCAGGGTCAAATGGTGACTGACTCACTGACAAATCAAATCTGCTGCTCATTTGTATATAGCCAGGTGGACATTGGTCTAAAGTCCCTTAACTGCTGGATCTTCATAACTCACAAAATTGAGGAAGCATCTGGAATAAGAATAGAATAAGAATTTACATTAATTTAAAATGTATTGAACCATTTTTCTCTGTGAGGCTGACTCTGAAGTGGTCATGAAAAACATGGTGGACTGTATATCTTTATCATGAAAAATTAGACCCTGTTTTTGTATGACATGCCATAGTGACAACAAGCACAGCACACATTTTTGCGTGAAAAGGCTTATTTATTTGGGAGAATCCTAATTCTCTCTCTCTCTCTCTCTCTCTCTCTCTCTCTCTCTCGCCCACTTGCTCAACTACTTGTATAGCCATTTCCTTTTCTTTGAGCTGAGCATTGGGGCGGACCATTGTCCATAGTTTTTGCAGTGTGTCTACCACTGCTGGCACTGGTTCTGGTTCTGGTTCTGAGGAAATTACAGTGTCCTTCTGTTAGGCCTGCACAATATGAGGAAAATTTGCGATGTTTGATGACACTGTTGAATGAAGTGAGTTCACTCCTCACTGATCTATACTGCTCCTCTACATGCACAGCAGACAGCACAGAGGCTGCAGCCCTGTGGAGTTTTGTCCGGTTCATTTGGCTCAGGCGCTGCACCTTGAAGACCCTGCATGCATGGCGATGTGTTTATTGCACATGTTCATATCGCAATGACGAGTTTTTCGATTTCTCCAGCTTTTCTCTGCTCTGTCATTTCCTCTTACTTGTTCCTCTTTCCTGCAGCTCACAGGCTTTCGTTATCATGCTAATATTCATCCAGTCTATTACTCAATTTAAGAGTTGCATGGATCAGTTAGGTTTGGGAAAAGGCACACCCTGGGCCAGGGCAAAAGACATAATATTTGTGTTCAACATTTATTAAGATATCCCTGTCGAACTCCCTCTGTATTAATATGACATTATTGATTAGAAAACAGTATTGTCATTGGTTATACAGTTGATAACTACCATCAGCAACACACTTTCCTTGGTTTTTCATGAGTCCAAATGAGGAGAGAGAGAGAGAGAGTGATAATGGAGTAGTACAGTTTAGACGCCAAGAGAATTAAAGTACATGTATTTAATTCATTAAAGTGCTTATTTTCTAATGGCTGTGGATGCACTGCTGCATTCGGAAATGTAACCTATTTGAGTACTTAATCCCTCTGTCCCTGACTCCCTGGTCAGAGGAAATGTAATGTGTAAATGGACTTGCACTTATATAGCACTTTTCTACCACTCAAAGCGCTTTACAATACTTGCCACATTCACCCATTCACTCAAATTCATACATATCACTCATATGCACAGTCATACACTGATGGAACAGCCATCAGGGGCAATGTGGGGTTCAGTATCTTTCCCAAGGATACTTCGACGTGCAGCCTGGGGATCGAACCACCAACCTTCTAATTAGTGGACGTGTCCTGAGCCACAGCCGCCCTGTGTAAATTAGTTACACACAACGGGTACCGATGTTACAGTTATTGGGCAAAATTTTGTGTGACCACCATTATTATCTAGCACTGCCTTAACCCTCTTGGGCATGGAATTCACCAGAGCTGCACAGGTTGCTACTGGAATCCTCTTCCACTCCTCCATGATGACATCACGGACCTGGTGGATGTTAGACACCTTGCGCTCCTCCACCTTCCGCTTGAGGATGCCCCGCAGGTGCTCAATTGGGTTTAGGTCTGAGAGAGACCTAAACCCAGACATACTTGAGACATACTTGGCCAGTCCATCACCTTTACCTTCAGCTTCCTCAGCAAGGCAGTTGTCATCTTGGAGGTGTGTTTGGGGTCGTTATTATTTTGGAAAACTGCCCTGCGGCCCAGTTTCCGAAGGGAAGGAATCATGCTCTGCTTCAGAATGTCACAGTACATGTTGGAATTCATGTTTCCCTCAATGAACTGCAGCTCCCCAGTGCCGGCAGCACTCATGGAGCCCCAGACCATGACGCTACCACCACCATGCTTGACTGTAGGCTAGACTTAGTTGTCTTTGTACTCCTCACCAGGGTGCCGCCACACATGCTTGACACCATCTGAGCCAAACAAGTTTATCTTGGTCTCGTCAGACCACAGGACATGGTTCCAGTAATCCATGTTCTTGTACTGCTTGTCTTCAGCAAACTCTTTGCGGGCTTTCTTGTGCATCAGCTTCAGAAGAGGCTTCCTTCTGGGACGACGGACATGCAGACCGATTTGATGTAGTGTGCGGTGTATGGTCTGAGCACTGACAGGCTGACCCCCCACTTCTTCAACCTCTGCAGCAATGGAGGCAGCACTCATTCGTCTATTTTTTGAAGCCAACCTCTGGATATGACGCTGAACATAAGGACTCAACTTCTTTGGTCGACCCTGGTGAGGCCTGTTCCGAGTGGAACCTGTCCTGGAAAACCGCTGTATGATCTTGGCCACTGTGCTGTAGCTCTGTTTCAGGGTGTTAGCAATCTTCTTGTAGCCTAGGCCATCTTTATGAAGAGCAACAATTCCATTTTTCAGATCCTCAGAGAGTTCTTTGCCATGAGGCGCCATGTTGAATATCCAGTGACCAGTATGAGAGAGAAAACACCAAATTTAACAGCCCTGCTCCCCATTCACAACTGAAACTTTGTAACACTAACGTGTCACATGACACCAGGGAGGGACAACGACGCAATTGGGCACAATTTGGACATGTTCACTGTGAGGTGTACTCACTTGTGTTGCCAGCTGTTTAGACATTAATGGCTGAGTGTTGAGTTATTTTCAGAGTACAGTAAATCTATACTGCTATACAAGCTGTACACTCACTACTTTAAGTTATATCAAAGTTTCATTTCTATAGTGTTGTCCCATGAATAGATATAATAAAATATTTGCAAAAATGTGAGGGGGTATACTCACTTTTGTGAGATACTGTATGTTTTCTTAGCATGGTTAAATGGGTTTGATAGTGTTGTATTAAAAGATCAATGGGTCGCATTCACGAATATGGGCATAGAAAAGTGTGCACGCAAAATTAATGTCGGATTCATGACACATGCTCACTGGCCAATTTTGATAGTACCACTGTGCGCATGTTAGTGAATCAGAATTATCCTAAATTGACAGGCACGTGTCTGCTATTTGCAATCAGCATACTGCCACACTCTGATTTCTCTGTAAGAAAATACAGTTGCCTAGAGGTGTATCATGGAGAAAGTGGTGTTGGTTAGAGAGAGGCATGGCTCCTGAACCAAAAAAAAAAGACAAGTATTAGGATTTGTAACAGTGGCTTGTCCATAGCTGGCCAACAATATCCAACACAAAGGCACATGATGTGTTGGACAAGCAGAAATAATGCATTTATCAGTGTACATGCAAGCCAAACTGACCACTTTTGAAGTGTGGCTGTTCACAAATCTAAAAAACGAACTTCTATTTGTTTTACATACATGCAATCTAAAATATGTTATAATAGCATTGGCTTAAAGTAGTCATAGAAGACATGTGGGGATGTTCATAATCTTGAATGCCTTTTTGAGGCAGTTTGTTAGGGATCTTTCTTTTGCTTATAATTTTAGAGCTGAGGTTAACTACACCTTGTAATTGAATGTTGTCCTTTTGACAGAGGGAAGCTAACCTAGCAAACCACCATGTGTTTTGTTTGTGTAGGTATGCAGTAATAGCCTTTGGGTGTGCCAGCTGTCCTAAGATCACTTGCGGCAGGGAGGGCTGCGGTACCGAGTTCTGTTACCACTGTAAGCAGCTGTGGCATCCCAACCAAACCTGTGATGCAGCACGGCAGCAGAGAGCCCAGAGCCTTCGTCTGAGGACCATCCGCTCGTCCTCCCTCAGCTACAGCCAAGAGAGCGGAGCTGCAGGTTAAATGAGTGAACCAACACACGCACACACATACACACACACACGCACAGAAGATAGTTGCATGAATGCCCAATTACTTTTTCTAACACCATGGTGAAAATTGAAGTGATGTTATCTGACTGAACAGACCTCACCTGCTGATAGCAGTGGCATTATACAGAGTCTAGTGGGTGAAACTTAATTATGAACAGTTAAATCACATTCTCTTTCTCTCAGCTGATGACATCAAGCCATGTCCACGATGTGCTGCTTACATCATCAAGATGAACGACGGCAGCTGTAACCACATGACCTGTGCCGTCTGCGGATGTGAGTTCTGTTGGCTCTGTATGAAGGAAATCTCAGACCTGCACTACCTGAGGTCAGTACGTCTGCACACGTACACACAGACACGCTTTACAGGCCTTGGTTAGTTTAACATGTTTACATTTAAGTACACTCAGAGTAACAATGTCAAACATTGTTGTATAAGCAAATCACAACTGTTCATCCTCATCAATCGTCATTACTGCCTTCATCCTTGTGATCGTGATTCTAAGAAAAACATTCATATTGATATACAGTAAGTTTTGCTGTCTGAAGAGTGCCCAAGATAAAGAACCTATCCACCAAGCTTGATCGTTTTACTTCATGACATTTTTGATCTGCCTGACTAAATTAAAATATTTTGAATGATCGTGAAGCTGATTTTCATCAACACTAGGAGAAATTTTTCCCTCAGTTGTGTGACATGGGGGAAAAAAACTGAAGACCTATTATAATATGCACACAAATGTATAAGTGGCGGACTACTTCTTTTTCAGTCCATCGGGCTGTACATTCTGGGGTAAGAAGCCATGGAGCAGAAAGAAGAAGATTTTGTGGCAACTGGGAACACTTGTGGGTGCCCCTGTCGGCATCGCGCTCATCGCTGGTATAGCTATTCCCGCCATGATTATCGGCATCCCTGTATATGTGGGAAGGAAGGTGAGGACACATTGTTTGTATGTATATATTCAGGTTCCTCTGCTAATAGTTACAACTACATGGATGAGGCAGAACATCTACTCATTCGTTCACTGTTTAGATTTACTGTTCAAACACTCAACTGTATAGAGCTGTGTGGTTTATTATAAAGCACAGGGTTTCAGTCTGCAGTGAGTCAGTCAGACCGCTGCATTTTAATCATTTGAATAGTTCCCTTGCTTTGGAGCTCTGCTCTCTCACACAGCGTTCCTCTGAGGCACTATATTTTCAGTTGTAAACATACTCTGTTACATAACTTTATACATATTACATTATCAGTAATGGAAATAAACATGGCCAGATACAAGCACATATATCAAACAGTAAGTCACTAGTTAAATTGGAAAAAAAATAGTGTTAATAATGTTATTTATTTTTCCCAGGCTGAAGTTATCGCAAGCCAGCTGAGGTCATTTGTGATTAACTTGTACATCTGTGTATACACACTTATGTTGCAACTCTCAGTCTGGGTCTGTTTAATGACAGTTTGACGTTGCAATAAAATGAAAGTGTTCAGACTCTCCAGAATTCCCCTCCTAATCCTGCCAAGAAGAAGCCAGAGCCAACAAACTTTTCCCCCTGACCAAACCAGACCACATTCAGCAGTGATCACATGACACTTGTGAAACATCTCAACATGAATCACCTGCATTTCACAGGCACTGGTTGAAAGCTGCTGATCAGTCATGACATTGACTCATAGACATTTTATTGCTCTATGGTCATGTCATAGTCATAGTCTTTATACTCATACTATGTTTCATAGCAGCTGTACTTTGTTGACTGATTTATACTTGCAACAAACAGTCTTTGTGGAAGGTAAGAGGGAACACACACACACACACACACACACACACACACACACACACACACACACACACACACACACACATTATTAGGTACACCTTGCCAGTACCGGGTTGAACCCCCTTCTGCCTTCAAAACTGCCTTAAGTCTTCATGGCATAGATTCAACAAGGTGCTGGAAACATTCCTCAGAACACTGAACTTTTTCTCTCTCAGATCCACAACCGCTACGAAGGCAAAGATATTTCCAACCACAAGAGGAACCTGGTGATCGCTGGTGGGGTGACGCTCTCTGTCATCGTGTCTCCTGTAGTAGCTGCAGTCACTGTCGGTCAGTCTGTTCTCCGATCTCTCCTCGCTCCTTCCTTTTTCTCTTTCTCTTTCTCTGCTCTTACTCTCTGTTTGTTTTCAAAGTCAATTGGATTTCTCCTGAGTTGTACAAAAAGATTTGAAAGTTCAAGGAGATTTAGACTGTTGTGATTTCTGCGTGTCAGCAACACTGGCCTCCAGTTTTTTTCCTCTGTGCTTTGGTCTAACTTGTCTCTGTTTCTGTGTCTTTGTCTCTTTCACCCTGCAGGCATTGGCGTTCCCATCATGCTTGCGTACGTCTATGGCGTAGTTCCCATCTCTCTGTGCCGCAGTGGAGGTTGTGGTGTCTCAGCTGGGAATGGCAAAGGAGTCCGCATCGAGTTTGATGATGAAAATGACATGAATGTTGGCAGCGGGGCAGCTGCCACTGGTAAGCTTTAGTGCCCCCACCACCACTACCCTCACTGACATCCAAAAGCCACCTTTTGTGTTTATGCCAAAGTCAGCAAACAACACGATTTGGTTTTTTCCTGAATGATGCACCACTGAGTCCCAATTTAAATGAAATCTGCTGCAATGTCAAGTGTTCCCTAACACCTCTTATTTCACAGAAAAACCCATGAATGCTTGGAATAACATTTCTGTTTCGTCAAAAATGTCTCATGTTTTAGACACACTGCCTTATTTTTCCTGCAAAAGATTATTATGTTTTTGGTAAATGGTAAATGGGGCAGCTGTGGTTCAGGAGGTAGAGTAGTCTGATTAGAGGGTCGGTGGTTTGATCCCTGGCTCCTCCTGGCTGCATGTCAATGTGTCCTTGGGCAAGATACTTAACCCTACGTTGCCCCTGATAGCTGTTCAATCAGTGTATGTGTGTGATGTATGAATGTGTGTGGATGAATGTGGCAAGTAGTATAAAGCACTTTGAGTAGTCAGTAAGACTAGAAAAGTGCTATAAAAGTGCAAGTCCATTTACAGTGCCATGATGTTATTTCATGATTGTATCTTCTTTGTAGATACTACATCAGTGGCAGACACAAGGAACAACCCCAGTATAGGTGAAGGCAGTGTTGGGGGGTTGACGGGCAGCCTGAGTGCCAGTGGTAGCCACATGGACCGTCTGGGGGCCATCAGAGACAACCTGAGTGAGACAGCCTCCACCATGGCCCTGGCTGGAGCCAGCATCACCGGCAGCCTCTCTGGCAGTGCCATGGTCAATTACCTAAACAGGTACTGAGATGGAAACACATGTCGTGGGATTTAAATGTTAATGCAACCTTGGACTTCATGGTGCTTTCTTGCATTATCTAATCTCCCGCCTCACATGTTGTCAGGCTGGAGGTGCAGGCTGATGTGCAGAAGGAGCGTTGCAGTCTCAGTGGTGAATCTGGCACAGTCAGCCTGGGTACAATCAGTGACAATGCTAGCACCAAAGCAATGGCTGGATCCATTCTTAACGCCTACATGCCTCTAGACAGGTGAGCATCATTTACTTTTTATCTAGATAAAGCATTTAGAGACGAGTCTGTTCACTGGCAGCGCTGGTGTAGTTCTGTGTAGCTGGTGTCCTTCCAGAAATCCTCATTATTAAACAGTGTAGGGAGAATTTAGCTCCATTTGGGAAATATGGCGTTAATCAGAATTATCATGTGGAACACTTTTCATGGCCAGATGGTGCTGACTCAAATTATATCGCTGTAATTATAAATAATCAAATTATATAGATATAATTTGAGTCAGCACCATAAAACTAAGGGAATTATTAACAAACGGTGAAGGATCGGATACATTAAGTGACTGAAAGTTACAGAAAACACAGACAACAACTTCATACTTCCACATGTTACCACGCACTACTAGCAACGACTGACACAAAAACAACCCAACAAACACTAACTACACACACAGTATAAGGATAGATGAATGTAACTGTGACAGGAGAAATATGCAGCAGGTGAATAAACCAAGGTGATGTGGCCTCTACATGAAGCAGCTGGTAAAAGTGGTAAAACTTAAGGATCACGTTTGAGAAGCCAGTTGTAATTTCTGAATTCATCTTGTTAGCAGAAAAGAAGGTATGTGACTTGTGTTTCTATGGAACAACTGATTCAGCACAGTGGTTTGTGATGTGAGCGAGAAGACGATGATGCAGCAGCAGAGGTGAAGTGATGAAGATTCTGATGAGGTTGTGATTAGCAGAGGAATGTAGAGACTGAATAAAATGACAAAACTATTAAAAGGAGTAAGAAGACAAATACACACATCCACACAATACCATCAGTAATAAATTCCTGACATGAGTAGACAAGACAGGCTGTAAGAGGGAGGGGGGTGCTTTAAGGTATTTCTAGAAAGTGTCTTAGGCTGGCTGTGAGTGAACACATGACATTTTCATCCTTGATTATGTTTATCCAACAGTGATATGGAACTGATTTGCTGATTCAATCCCATCTTGGAAAATATTCCATTCTTCTGTATGTAGTTCGATATGAGAAGGTCCCAGAGCTTAAACAGTCTGCCATTAGCTGTTGTTTCTTAATTTGATCTTATCTTCTGTCTTCTCTGAGAAGCTTTGATCTGTCTTTAAATGTAAACACAAGTCCAGGTTTGGTGTTCTGGTCGGAGCAGCAAATGTCCTCACAAGTGATTTACTGCCATGAAAAAGGACCAAAAAGCCTAAGTGCTAAAGCTGGGGTTGCCTGAATTTAGGGATGTTACATACTGTACATATAGTTTTTTTCTTAAATGCCCTTTTCTTGTCTCAGAGATGGGAACAGTATGGAGGTCCAGGTTGACATTGAATCCAAACCCAGCAAACTACGGCACCACAGTGGCAGCAGCAGTGTAGATGACAGCCATGTCGGTCGCTGTGGCTGGACGTGCCCCTCTAATGGCTGCACCTCGTCAGAGGGCAAAGGAACCTCCACCAAGTGGGCCAAAGAGGCATCCTGCTGCTCCTCCTCCAGCTCCGGGGGCAAAAAGAGCAAAGGCAAGCTGCGCAAGAAAGGCTGCGGTGGCACCAAAATCAACGAGACACGGGAAGACATGGACGCTCAGCTGCTGGAGCAGCGCAGCACCAACTCCTCTGAGTTCGACTCTCCTTCACTGAGCGGCAGCCTGCCTTCCGTGGCTGACTCCCACTCCAGCCACTTCTCTGAGTTCAGCTGCTCTGATCTGGAAAGCATGAAGACGTCCTGTAGCCACGGCTCCGGTGGAGGCGACTACCACACGCGCTTTGCCACCGTCAGCCCTTTACCTGAGGTAGAGAATGACCGTCTGGAGACCTGCCCCACTTCTTCATTGTCCTCCTCCCATGGACAAGGAGCTGTGATCACTCCCCACTCCCCCACCTCCACCACTTCCTCCCTGGGCCACGGGCCAGAGCTCTCACCTCTCTGCTTCATCACAGAGGAGAATGTCAACCTGGTGTGTCCCGCTGAGCTAGACTCTCACAGCAACACTGGAGAGCAGCTTAAAGAAACCAACAACAACCACCACCGACCGCAACATCTAACCCAAACCCAGCAGCAGCCCAAGAACTCCTGTATACAGACTGACATCTAAAATCTCAATACCTTAAGTGCTGCACAAACGCTGTTTTTATTTAACATCCTTTCCTCCATTAAACTAACAATCATAGCCTACAGTTTAGCCTGGATTTTCTGTTAGTCCTTTGTAAAGGGGACATGTTATTTTGGGATTTTTGTCCTTCATAAAAAAACAACCTTTGAGTGAAACAGCTCTGTGTCCGCTGACTGTCAAAAGGCTGGAAGTATAAAAAGGTTCCCAAAGTGCAGCCATGTGAGTAGTGTTAAGGTTGTGAATGCTGGTGTTTCTCCCTGTGCGACCCACAGACTGCTGACTCATTTTTGACAGTTCACTCTCTTGCCACTTGTAACAGAAGACAGCCCACTGATTTGGTCGCTGTCATTTTGATCTGTGTAGGTTATAATAAAACCACTGTGCCAGTTTTGCAAGTATTTGATTCTGGCCCTACAATGTGGATGCAAAACCATGCAGGAATCTTAATGTTACAGCTTTCTAGAAGTTGACTCAAACAGGGACCAGGCAATATGATTCACTATTTCCTCTATTTCTTTTCCCCAAAATATATTAGTCACAGAGGAGCCTTTGTGTTCTTGTCTGTATTTATTATTAGACTTCTTTTGTTTGTTTTTTTCCCTGGATGTTAAATGAAACATCTAATATATAAATATGAGGCCTGGGCTCCACATTGTGAAGCATTTTAGCACTAAAATTGACTCGTAACACAACCAATATTATCCATACATGGATGTACAGAGTCCCATTGTGGGAGAAGGTGCTTGGCAGCTTGGTAACCACTGAGTTTAGACCTGTAGCCTAAAACTCTGTGTGCGCTTTTAGTGCTAAGATGACTTTGGAAGCTCGGGCTTTGTTTAGTTCTGTGGAAATCTTGTGATGATATGTTGGGGGGTGGGTGGGTGAGGGTTGATGAGATTTGAAAAAGGTCTCTGGAAGGCCACAGTTGTCAAGATAATGCTTAAAGTCATTATAATAACAATAACCAATGGGTTGGTCAATTCTGTGAAATTGTATAAAGAAAATGTTTTTGTCCTTTTCAAAGGTGATTTATTCAGGCTGATGGTCTCGCCTCACTGAGTAAGAGAGAGCTTTGATATCTTTCTTTGTTAACTCATGGTGCCTTTAAGAAGCTGTGTTGTTTGTCTCTCTCCACTGTGTCTTCAAGACTCCAAACAGCAACTTATTATAGGTTACAGAATGTGTGTCTGTGTAGGAGGGATGCTCATTTCCATACAGAACACACTGTGGTAGACATGGTAAATGAAGACTTTGCAATTGCCTACCAAAGACAGCACTCAGGCTATTGTTAAATCTTATACCTTTGAATTGTCACCTGTACACACAGTGTGGTGAAACCTTTTAGCCCATGGGGATGAATGACGACAAGACCCAGGATTATACAGACATACAGACTGCTGTTTCATACATGCTTCACAAATGCTACGCAAATAACTGAGGCCGCAAAATGGCCCAAGGCACCTGCACTGTTACCCGTATTTCTTATTACATTGATGTTCTGCAATGCACAAGATTAATAGGGGTACATAGGTTTGTTATGGGTTACCTTCCCTATTGATTTTCCTGCAACTCCAGTTGTCAATCAGTGCTGCTGAGCAGACTTGAAGTCAGATTCTGTTTTCAGCACTTTTCTTTCAGAGCGTTTGCTAAAGCCTGTCTTTACTGCTCAGCGGTCAGCTTTATTGAGGCCACTGAGTCGGCTCAGGTGAACCTCTACCACGTAGGTAAAAGCATCCTGAATGGTATTTTGACCCGGGCCTGTTACTGAATGAACACAGTTTAGTTCGGTGGATAAGGCTACATGCTGCAGTCCTCCCCGCATTAAAGCAAAATGTTTTGTTCTTCCCCACCTTGGTTCTTTTTCCTCATTCTTCAGCAAAATTCCCCTTTCTCAATCCTAATTTGAACACTAGTGCCAGATATAATTTGTAATTTGTGCAGAATGGCATAAGGTATTTGTATATTTGTTTGGTAATTTGCTTTACTATATGCGTGTAAATGCATATCAGAAAAATAAAAAAATATATATATGAAATGTTTCCATCCTCATTTTTTAAGTTGATACATGTGCTTCAGATAGTTGTTATTCCATCTTTAATAGTCTGTGTTTATAACACTGAACTCACCATAGCATAAAGAAGAAACCCTCTATACTTATTTCCAGTTTATTGAATAGCCCTATTAGTATTGTACACAGTTTACATATCTACTGAAATATAATTTCAAACCACAATGAGGAGAATCTAGAAGGTGTAATTATCGTCCCTTGCCCGCCAACTTGTCACCCTGAACTAAATTTGGTACATTCATGTAGAGCAGAGAAAACAAAAACATTTGAAAACAAAAATTGGTTTGGATTCAGGCAGTCTTCAATGACTGGATTATTCAATAGGTAAATACATGGATAGAATGTATTTATATTAACAAATAAATGACACATTTAAAACAATGACGTGCATGTAGCTAAGTGAATATATGTATAATTTATGATGTAAATCCAAGCCATTTAACAATTTGATTAAAGCTACTGAATGACATAAATATACTCTCTCTTTAGGAATGTAATCTGTACACTCACCAAAATGTAAGCAACCCATAGTCAAGGCACACATCTCATTAAGATGCTGCTTCTCTCCAGTGTGTACACTCCTGCATGGCTGAACTGCTGTGAAGATGAATGTGCAGATGTGTGTTGCCTGGCAGGCTAATTTGGTAAACAAAAAGGGTGAATGACTTTTTCAGAAGACAAACACCAGCCTTTCAAATGTGATTTTACATTAGAACCCAGATATGCTAACTGCATAGCTGAATGAACAAGAGAGAGCATCTCAGTCATGTAAGGTTACAAACTGTATTTTCTCGTACAGCATCGTCAGTAAATACCAGTCCAACAGATACTGTTACCGTACTGCACAGAACAGCAACAAGATGTCATGAAGGCCTATTTCGTCCTCAGAGATAATACAGTTCATATGGTCATAATAAAATAGTTAAAGTTACTTTATCTTATGGTTTTGTTCCACTGCAAGGGACGTCTTAATTATCTCAGGACCAAATGACCTCACTTGTTCCTCTGCTAGGTAATATTCAGGATGCACTGAATAAATATCATTTCTGATCTTAGCTAGTGTCTGCTCATTTATTTCTGATATCAAAAGACTGACCAGATCAACTGAGCACAATTTTGTGAACATGGTCTTGTCCTGAGCAAATGCTACAGCTTGTAGAGGGAAACACTTGCCTGTAGCCTTACATAACTTTGTACATTGGACCCTATTAATCAACACACTTAAGTTAAAGGTCCACAGTATCCCAATGTCTGCCTGTTGTACAATGCAAGTAGTTAGTGGTGGTACAAAAGTAAATCTGCATAGCAAAATATTCCAGAGAAAAATTCCTTATCCTGTCATTCAAACATACGGTGATTATTTACAGTACAGATCAGTAGAGTGAATGTGACTCGGTTCCATTGTTTTGCCCTGGGCCACATTCTACAGCTTCCTGCCTTTGTTTACTCAGTTCTTGTGCAGTGTTTTGCATAGATCCAAGAGTTGTAGTGGTACAGCAGCTCATGCAACAGGGAGCAGGGGCAGGAGGGTCAGATGTATTTGTTGGCTAGGTTCTGAACATCATTCTTAGTGAACTCTGTGCTCTCCGTGGCTGACAGATGCTCAAACAGATGAGTCATGTGGCGACGCTCATCCTTCTCCAGCAGCATGAGTACAGTCTGCAGAAAAAGCACATTATCATTTATCACCAAAACGTCAGCTGCTGCAAACAAAGTGGACAGATTACTTATGAAAGAATTTGATCAATTTATGGGAGGTCCATGGAGTGACGTAAAAATAAACTAAAACTCATCTTTTCACATCATTTGTTTTTCTTTCACAAAACCTTGTTTGAATGGGAAGTAAACCTTATCTTACCGAGAACCTGTCAGCGGTGTGCAAATGGTTGAGGTGTTGGTAGACTAGGTTGGGGTCTTTCTCCAGGAGGTGGGAGTCCAGCACCTGCATGATGAAGCTGATGGTGTGTCCATCCAGCTGGCTGCTCAGGTACTGTGGAAGCATCTCTGAGGATGTGGAGGCCAGCAGGTCAGCGCAGGCCACCGTGTTTCCACTACAGCGGGCCGCATTCAGAGCCTGGCCGAACTCGTAGACGTTGGTCGGATGGAGGTTGATGGTGATGTCGTCTCCTCTGCAGCTGCCCTCTGAGTTAGGAACAGCTGTGGTTTCCTCATCACCTTCAACCTTAAGAAGATCAGCAAAGGTGATGAGAATGATTTACAGAGGAAAGACACGACGAAGGGGTTTTTGGTAGAACCTTTAAACATTGACGAAAGAAGGCAGTAGCTCCTTTCTGTGCATATTGCATGAATATGAAGACACCGAGAGAGACGAAAAGAAAGCATACAGGTATGATTACGCCAAGATCCCATTCAAAAAGTAATGCATGTCTGGCAACTCTCTGGCAATTATTCACAATCTTTAGGAACTCGTAGAATTCACTTCCTTTTGTATAAATAATTTGTCAATCACAATCATACATCCACCTGAAGATTGTAAATCCCAAACTGACAAGAGTGATAGTAAACAGGAAAATAGTTTGTGCTTCATCTTGCTAGATGTTTGATTTTCTTCACGTGTCACTCCTTTTCTTTGCTCTTTGGTGCTGAGCAGGTAGTGAACAAATTGGTTTATCTGGGCTTAAAATTGCTGCCTACAAATGTGGGCATTGATGACAGTGGGGAGATTCAATTATACTATCTACGTGTAAGTCAGAACAATGATCTCTAAGTGGCTAAAAGCTGCAATGTCAGGTGTTAATTTACAATAGGTTGTTGTTAGTAGTTGCAGATTCAGTGTTAATATATAGGTATTAATGGTTGAAAGAGTGACAACTCAAATAGTACACTGCATTTTGAAACCTTCTTAGTTATAGCTGTTTTTGCAGTGGAAGAATGTGTCCTGCAGTTCCCACTATGACCACTAAACCATAATCACCACACAGCCCAGGCTCCATGAACATACAGTATCATCTTCTGCCCAAACATCCATCCATCCATACATCCATCCATCAGTTATCCTTTTGGGGACTGATGAGCCAATCCAGCTGACACTGGGTGAGAGGCGGGGTACGACCTAGACAAGTCACCAGTTTATCGCAGTCACGCTCACATTCACACGTACGGCCAGTTAATCCAAGTTAACTGGCAAGTTCAAAACCAAAACCTTCTGAAGCAACAGTGCCAACCACTGCACCACCATGCTGCTCCTCCTCCCAAACACATGTAAACAAAACACAGAGGAAAAAGACAATTTGTTCTTTGCACTGCACAGGTGCTCACTCCAACCCTAGTTAAAATATACATCCAAAAAAAGCATGTGTCTCTACCTCTGTGATGGGGACAGTCCTCCGGGACTTGGCTGGTGAGGTGTTGGCCAGACTCTGTCTGAGCAGAACTGTGACTTCCTCCAGCTCCTTCTCAGCCTCCTGCACGTTGGGATCTTGATGCAGCACCTCCTGCAGGTCAGAGCTGCAGGCCAGGTAGTCCTGTTGGAAGGAGAGACAAAATACTCCCTTACCTATAAACCAATATGTGACATTTTACACAGAGTTTATATAGTTTAGCATGTTTGACAAATTGGGGTGAATTTATAGGTTTCACTCCTTTAAATGAACATATTCCCTTCTGGCATTAGTCATTAATAGCCAGCTCTGTTCACCTTAAGGCCTTTATTGGCCAGGGCTCGTCTGTAGAAGGCTTTCTTATTGGTTGGCTCCAGTTTCAGTGCTGCATCACAGTCCTGTTTGGCCTCAGTAAACCTCTCCTGCTTCAAGTAGCACAGGGCTCTGCAAACAAGAAACACACACACACACACACACACACACACACACACACACACACACACACACACACACACACACACACACACACACACAACGTCACTTGTTATTTTTATTTTTGTCATTAGCAACTGGTCTTACTTGATGGATGACTAAAAGGTACCATGAGTTTGTGACTCATCAACTGTGAATCAACCTTGATAATAAAGGCTAAAGACATGAAAATCATTTTCATATGAAGTACATGAGACAAGGGACAAAATGAACATGTCTGAGATTAGCTCTAATAGCTTTTTTCTTGATTTCTTCATGAATGTGTTGTCAAAATTTTAGTCTAATGGGTCTCAGCAGTAGCATACGGGTGTTTGGTCTTG
This sequence comes from Seriola lalandi dorsalis, assembly GCF_002814215.2. Classification (NCBI taxonomy): domain Eukaryota; kingdom Metazoa; phylum Chordata; class Actinopteri; order Carangiformes; family Carangidae; genus Seriola; species Seriola lalandi. Next base: position 1,748,934 of record NW_019525136.1, read on the forward strand.
TGCAACCTTGCATACAAGCTATTTTTACAGTAGAGCTCAATATACACAAGCAAACATGAACATACAATAGGAAATGTTTCATCAGCATCACAGTTTCCTCTGTGACATGATCAACAATCTACTGACTATTGTGAAAAAGAAGGATGGAGTGTGGAGTGGTGGGAGACAGAGAATGTAGTCAGACCTGCCTCCTGCAAGCACTATGCTTGCTGTATTTCTCTTTCAGCATAAGATAATATGATAGTGGCTGTGGTGGTGGTGTGGTGTTGTGATAAACAAAGAGCTGAACCAGGCAGCTGTTTCCTGAACCATGGCCACTCTGTTCTTACCAACAATAGATGCTAATTTACTACCAGTGACGGACAGACTGGTTGGTATTAGCTACAGAGCTAAATGCACTGACAGGTGATAGCTGGGGATAAGTAATCAATCAGTCTGTTTTAATTTATCCAAACCAGTAACTGGATGTTCTGGAAGTTTTCTGACATTCCTGCATGTCAAAGAAACAAAGCATGAGAAGTATAGAGCATCACAGTGAGGAACAGAAAGTGAAAGAGGCCACAGTGTCTGTGAGACCAACACCTCTAACCTGTTAGTGTAGATAGCACACTCTTCTGGCTTTATCTTAAGGCATTCAGTGTACTTTCCCAGTGCATCCTGGTATTGGCCCTTCTTCACAAAGTCATTCCCCTCTTGCTTCAAAGCTGTAAAACGAATTTCTGCTTTTCTTTCTGAAAGATAAAGGAAAATGCTGATTACTGATGTGGCCTGTTTGCATAAAGACCAGTTCAACTCTTTGTCGAAGCCACGAATCCACATTTTCACTTCAATACATTTGAACAGATCTCCCTTTTATTTCTTAGAAAACCTAACATAAGGAAGTACGCCAGTCTCCTGTGCTATACAGCTTGACGATGCAAACCCTTGAAATTAATGCTGTGCTAGCTGGACACGAGGAATGAGAGTTTAGTCAGCAATCAGTCACAGTGTGGACTAAGGGCTAATCAATCTGCTGCAGAGTGTTTTCTGGGAGAAAACTGTGCCAGCAGGTCTATTCTTTCATTAGAGTATAAAAATAATAGCTGTAGCATAACCTTGGGAACTGTAAAACTGCTTGGTCAGTGAAAAGAAGTAACACGTCCACTTATATAAAAACTAGGCCTCAAACATCTCCCTTCAATTCCTCCTGACAGAGAAAAAGGAAAAGAGGGTTTTAGTGGCCAATTCTAATTTAACCAGTAAGTGTAATACTGTATTTCTGTGGTTTTATTATTTTTCAACACAAACCTGCATCCCTGGCTGCCTTCTCTGCTCGGGCCTGGAGAACCTCTGTACTAGGCGGCTCCTCTCTGCGGTGCTGCTGTGCTGACAGAGGCACCAGGGGAATCTCCGGAAGTTTCTCTCTCCACTCTGCACCGTCCTGCTCAATCAGTACCTTGGTGATCCTGGAGGAAGTCACAGATCAGTTGATACATGGTTGTTACACAGTGGTATATACTATACACGGGACAAGATATTAAAAAGGCTAACAGAAAATAAGCAGGTATATGGAACTGACACCAACATTTTTCAGTTTTGCAAATATAGTATATGGATCTGTATTAAAGCTATGGGCCTCTGGTACTCCTGAACACAAAGCAGCCAGGTGAGTTTCTCTACTGCGTAACAAAGTGAGAACATGCAGTCTGAGAGCCATAATTAGCCTCTAGCTGGAACTGCTTTTGAACACCAGCTAAATCTGTTCGCCACTAATTAGAGTGTGTGTGTGTGTGTCTGTTCATTTGATTTGTTTTAATTTAGTATTCGGATTATGTTAATCTGAATTTAAAAATAGAAAAAGGTTCAAATATGGGAAAAAATATTATATAAAGCAGATAGAGCAATAAACTCATTGTTTTATTTCATTATCAGCCAATTATAACGGACAGCAAAGACACTTTCGTCATAGATCTCTTTCTCAGTACAAGTAAAAGGGTAGTCACAATCATTGGAATAGCTGACATTCCACTGTAATATTCAGACAAATGCTGGCTTTGTGTTGCCAATCAGACCACTAAAATGTGAATATGAATGTTAAAACTCATTCAGTCATGTCTGTGTTTCAGTGCTCACATCTACCTGCCCTCTGCAACGTCTCAGCTCAGTTGAGAGATGAGGGCTAATACCTGTTGACGCTGTCATGTGCTGCCTGCACACTGATATCTATCTGCAGGACTGTCTTGTAATCCACGTAGGCCTTTCGGTAGCGCTCCAGGGACTCATAAGCCATGGCCCGGCGCAGGAGGGGCTTTAGGGAGAATGGCTGCAGCTCCAGAGCTCTAGGTTGGTATAAATAGATGGGATGAGACAGGAGCAAAGGATCAAGTCTTCTACCTCTGCTATTGATGCTAATGTCTGATAGTACTGTCACTACATGTGGAATCACTATATATGACAGATATTATAGTGGGTCTGGTCTTTTGTTTCTGTTTGAGTATATAGGAAGTATTGGTGTACAAATGAACTGTTGTGTACGTGTAAGTAAACTGATACACAGCCGAATGTTTCTGTTTGCCTTAGAAACTGAATCTGAAGCAAACACACCAAGTATTTAAAGGATTTGAAGTGGGAGGATCCCTCAAGTCGCTATATTTTCTGTTTATAAAACCACTTCTAAAGAGATTAATTGAAATCCCTTACAACACACCCCAGTGCAAATCCCCTCATACAAGGATAGTGATCAGCTAGTGAACACTAAATAATAAGGCTGTTAGATTGTCATGGTAAGACCCAGTGTAAATTGTGAAATTTGGGTTGACACCCACAGCAAACATTATATCTCGTTCATCTTTGTTGTATGCAGTGAGACAAAGTCAGAATATAAATGGTCTCACCTTGTGCAGTCCTGTATGCAGTCTTGACTGTTGCCATCTTTCAAGTAGCAAGCTGCTCTGTTAGAATACAGAATACATAGATCCTCTGGACTATCAATACCTGCACAAGAGACAAATATCACAAATGTAAATATATCATATTAAGAATCTATCATATCATTTCATAGTTTATAAATCTCTCTGGAACTATCTGTAAAAGTAGCATAAATCCAAATAGGCATTAAGGAATCACTTGGCTATAAAATGCCTGTATCTATTATTAATCATTATCCTGATCTGACACTGAGGAACTGTATAAACATGGCACTGCTTAATATAATAAAAGGATATGGATTTAAATTGGAAGTTTGGTGACTCTTATACTGCGAATATTTCACTGCAGTCTACCTTTGGTGGTGTATATGTGTGTGTTGCAGTGCCGTCCCGTAATGACGAAATAAAGACCTTTTTTTGTTTGCATCGGCGTGTGTGACTTTCAAAACCATTTAATGGCACAATAACACCCCAAAACTTCCTCTTGCACATCAGACAGTTGAACGCTACATTATTTAAAAGCTGTATTCAAACATTTACGATAAAGCAGTTCTATGTATTCATGTGCTTCAACAACTTGCTCACACAGACTGCACATGTATTTGCTTTTCTTTCCACTTGCCTAACAGGAATTTCATTCCATTTTCATTCTCTTCACCACTGACACAGGGGAATCAGATAAGCCTATACTGTACATTAGACAGAGAAACATTTTTCTGCCAGACTAAATACAGTCAGCTTAGCATGCCACCTCATGAGATGAAATCAGATTATGGATGATGACACAGTGTGGCAGTGATGTTGTCTCAGCAACTGCTCACACTGTGACAGTAGATCATGTCCAGTATGTTAGAGGTATAAACTAGGGCATCCACATGCATTCCATACATGACTTTGAAACTGAACAAGACAGTTTGCATGTCAATATTACATGTTTCTTTATTGAAATATCCCTTTTTGACAGACCAGTCATGTTGCATGTTTAAGTGGTTTAATAGGGTTAACAAGAGTGTTTTCATCTCTGTCCTGAGCTTTAATCTGCATGACATATACCCTTCAGTACATCAGTCGGATGGACCATGGATGATGTCTATGTCCCATCACTTTCACATCCACTAGCAGACTGGGTACTGAGTATATTATGGCCATCCACAGAGAGACAGATAAAGTATATTTGATGTTGGATGAGACCTGACAAGCAGCAGTTTCTCTCCCTCAATCAATCACTCAGTCTCTAACCCTTGGTGAGAATTATAGCTGTGGTCTCACAGATTCAATTTCACAGTGAGTGGTTAGTGATCATGTGACCTGGACAGACCTGAGCTGAGAGGCTTAGCGCCATGCTGAGGCTAACACAGAAACACTGTCCAAATACACCACAACAGCCACACTGTGACGCATCGCTGTAGGGATAGAGACACTAAATACAGTAAAAAACGGCCCAACATTTAACTCTTGTATAGCTCTTTTTGAAATCTTTGTAATCATTTCAAGAATTTATGTGGACTAATGCTGATGGAAGATATCGTTTCTGTTGTTTAGGTATTCACAGCAAAGATTGTTTTGATGTCTTTTTTCTTTCTTACAATTGTAATATCCTGCTGTGTGACTAAAGAAACAAAAAATATAAAGCACTAGCACTATAACAGCAAGGTCATGACCTCTGATTTACAATTGCATTGGCCAGTGACAGAAAACAGTTTGAAGAGCATTGATGACTAAAGAAATATCTATTCAAATATGGGTGAGACTGGTGATGAAACATCATTCAGTTAAACTATGGACCATTTGTTTCTTGTTACAGCATGTTTATAACACACTGATGCCAATATGAACCTTATGTGTTTGTTGACATGGAGCCACATACTTAACTTTTCTCCAGTGACATAAGACAACCAAATTCTTGTACAGTATATGACTGAACTAACAGCCACCTCAGACTCTAATAACAAGAACAGCATCAAGAACTCCTCAACCGTACCTGAATCAGTGTAGCCTTGAATAGCTAGTGAGTATTTCTCCAGTGCATCGGCAAACTGTCCATTTTTAAACAGCAGGTTTCCTTCATTTTTTAGGCGGGCCAGAGGTGGGGGCAGGGCTCCACATGGAGCATCAAGGTTGATAGTTTCCCCTGCAGTTCCTCCAACCGGCGTTCCCTTACCGCTGCTGCTCTGATCAGCCTGGACTGAAGCTGTCGAGCCTCTCTTGCTTGTTCCATTGGCTACCTTTTCCTTAGACTCCTGCGTGACTTTGTATTTGTCTGAGCTGCCTCCTTTGCTCCTCCAGTGTCCTGCGTGAGAACTGTTGGACTCACTGTGTGGACCCCCGTCCCCTCTGCCGTGGGGCTTTTTTTGAGCGTTACCCATGTCTCCCCTTTCCGCAGGAGCAGCTGAGTTCTCCTCCCCTCCCACAGGCTGGCTGGGTTCAACCAGGAAAGCTGGAAGGGACAAGAGGGGAGGGAGAGACAGAGAGAAGGGGGGGCGGGCACACCCACCGGAAGGAGTCAGCAGTTACATCACAGTGGGGGAGGGTTGGACACAAAAGACACAGAGCCACTTCAAAAAGGGAGTTCCAGGAAGCGGTGACTCTCAACAGTGAATTACGAAAGTGATGGGTGGGGGCAGGGTGGATAACATGTATACATAGTATGTCTGTTACTCAGAGGGACAAGGGGAGTTTCCTCTATCTATAGCACAGCAGACAGAATGGGTTGAGTTGAAAATGACATGCTATATATAGATCAGACTCTACTGTATAACTAAGCAGATTTAATAATTTTCCCCACAACAGGGCTGCTGATTTACTTTATTAGGTTATTTCTTTTTTTAAATTTGATACAGGAGGTAACTTGTGTATACGGCGTTGATACTACCTTGATACAGCAATCATGTTTCCATCTTCACAACTGCAAAAATGCTGATTTCTTCACAACAGACCATCATTGAAAAGAGAATCAAATCAACTGTGCATGTTGTGTTGAATATAGGATAGGGAACATTACCCTAATTTAAATTAATAAATTAGGTAGAAGTAAATTTTGGTGGTCATTGGTTGGTTTATAGTGTCTGTGTGTATGTAAGGACATAAATATTGATTATGAAGGTGTTACCTTCTGCTTTTGTCTCATCATTATTGTTGTCATCTTCTTCTTGAACTTCTTGGATGAGTATTTTTTTGCCTTTGCTTTTCTGCTCTTGCTGACTTCCCACGAGCTTCTCAGTTTCAGTCAGAAGTTGCTAAACCACAAATAATATGCACATATTAGAATTTGTCAACAGTAGGAAACCAACCAGGTTCTGTTAAGTAAGTCAGCAAAGGTAACACACATATTTATACCACAGTCATCAATATACTGTAGTGCTTAACTATGGTGAATGGCTTGTGTGCCAATGTAAAAGGAACATCTTTTCCTCGTTCACTCACATTAAAATGCCTGATACATAATTATGGACATATAATCAATGTCCTAAAGATGATGATTAAATAAAACACATTCTGGGCTCTGACCCCCTCTAAATCGGGACTTTTGAAAAATTATTTTCTCTTTGCAATAATGATAGACAACATATGATTTTATCTATACCTTGAAGCAGCTGCAATATGTTTTCTAATGCCCTGATCTCACACCAATACAGTGACACCTAGTGGGCAAAGGGCTACTGGCAATTAATCAACATGCCTCACTACTTCTGTCACCTACTGTGGCTGCAGCATTGTGTGGCTCTTTCATAAGTACCATCCTCAGGTCTTCAACAGCCAGTTGGAATTGGCCCATGTGCTTGCGTAAAGCGGCACGACGTAGCAGGGCTGATGATAAAAGATACATCATATTCATGCATTTTTGTTATTGTAGGCTACAGTGTTTAAAGTAGCATGTGAAACATCAAAAGAATTACAAGATTACAGCAATATTTCTGTTTGCGAGCACTGTATTATTGTAATTAAAGTTATGTTAAAAAGAAAAGCACCTTTCATATTGCCTGGTTCCAGTTTGAGTACACTCTGGCAGTCCGTCATGGCATTGTGCCAGTGCTTGAGATTGATCTCTGCCTGGGCTCTGTTGTTGTATGCAGCCACAGTTGGTATAATGGAAAGACTCCTATAATGGAAGGCCAAAAATAAAACAGACCTTTCTTTACAATGGACAAGCACTTAGGTATAGTAAATGGGAATGAAGGATTGCGATCTAATTAAATGTCAGGGAAAATGATATATTCCCCTTAAGAGATGTAAAATGCTTTCTATGATAAATGAATAGTTTTTAGAATCTGACCTGGAATAATATGCAACTGCCTCCTCATAATCGTTTGATCTGAAAGCTTCATTGCCTTTCTCCTTTTCACGATTTGCCAGGAAGAGCTTCTCCTGTTGTGTCAGCACTGGATGTATTGTAAGACACCACAAATTTCACACAGCCACACAACTGAAGTATACACAATGCTTTGCAATGACCACAAAATATGAGATTTTATACACAATACATTACATGAGGTGTCCACTTTTGTCCTGATTTTAGAATGTCCTGTGATTCTAATGGCTGGTGGATCATTTTTGACTACACTCCCATCAATCATTTCACATTCTCTTTCAACATCAAACCTGAAAATAGAATGAAATACATTTGGGTAAGGGATATTCTGCAAAATGATTATAAAGAACAGCTTCAATATTTTAACTGTGGATCATTTCAATTAAAGAAGCTTAGATAAGGCCTTTTTCCAAAGTAAAACTCTTGGGAACCTCTTGGGAATGTACAGTGCCTGCAGCTGCTGTAACAATGTGCTCTTTCTTCTGAATATACTAGACAAATGTAGAGACAAAATGACTCACTTGTCCCATTCTCGATAATCACGTGGGAGAGCGCATTTTGAAGAATTCCTCTTCTCTTTCGGTGAAGTCTGTGATGATATAACATTTAATTTGACTATTTTTCTTGTATACATACAAGTACATGGTTAGGTACATCAATGGAGACAACTTTTACCCGACTAAGTGGAATGGAGCAATTGGAACCTCTTATAGGTGGCATATTTTCCTTCACCAGATCATCGAACATTGACTGCTGCTTCAGTGAAGTTTCAGTTTTTTTGGTTTCTTCTTGCCATGTCTGTAAAAAACTAAATATTTAATATCAAAATGCTTGCGACTAATTTTCCCAAGAAACAGACATATAACACCAGAGCAAAAAGTAAGCAGGATTTATAAAAAAAAAAAAAAATACAACAAAATGTGTAGCACACCTTCAACTCATCAACAATTTGGCTCCACTCATCTTTAGAAAGGCTGGCTGCTGTTGCAACAAGGTTTTCCTTCCTTAGGGCTGGGCTCCGAGGGTGCAGTTTGTGCAAGTGACTCTCACAGAACTTGATCAGATGAGGATAAATGCCCTCGTCACCAGACCTTTACACAAAGTAAAACAATGTTTTCGGATAGCCCATATTTCTATCAATAATGACAAACTGATCAAACTGTACTGAGTTATGATGTACCCTAATAAGCTTTTGAAATTGGTTATAGTTTGTATATATTGTGACAATTATTTGTAAAGCTCACCAACACTAAAGAAATAGAACATTTGATCAACATGCAAAGAAGGGTCTGGCTCTTCACACCTTAAGCTCAGTTTTTTGGCTGTTACCTCAGTACTTTCAAGATCTTCTCCAGGTATTTCACATCTTTACATTTTTCTATGTAGTCATAGTCCAGGTGCTCCACAGGGACCTTCCCAGTATAGTCAACGGCGCTGGACTGGTTTTGAAGAGAGAAAACTGCATCTGCACTCATGCCTGTGAAGAATTTCAGTTTACTCACTTACCATGTCAAGCAATGTTGCTCTGTTAATAACACACTTGCTACCTCCGAATGATATATAACTTCTGGTAGCTCACAAAAGTTAGCTAACCCACTGTTATTGCTAATTCAGACAGCGTTATCTCTATAGAATGTGAGTTATATGTTCGTATTTGTGCTCCTCTTTGCTGATGAACTGTTAATGTCACATTAAGTTGCAAATAAAATCTTAACATATGCTACTAAAGTTAAAAGAAATAACTTTACCTGCTGTTTGTTTGGCGAAACTCTCATCTGCAAAGCGTTTAATTCTGTTACTATGGTGACCACGCAGCGTAAGACCTGCTTGACGCCAAAGCGGAAGCACGTGACATGCTCAAACAGTAGGCTCCAAATTTGAAAACGTGTCTGGTCGGTGCCTGTAGACTAACATATAGGAAACAGAAATAACGACAAAGGTTGCGAGCTGAGGCCTAGAATTGAGCCTGAGGAAACAATATTGTGGTTGTATTAGCCCAATTTTGTCTAGAAGTAAGTATCTATCTATATATGAATTTTATAAATATGTGTTTTAAAGCTAAATATATTGTATTTTCTTCTGCAATTTACAACACAGCTAACGATACATCCTGTAAGTTACTACGTAGTGGCTTCAGGAAACTTACGTAGTTACATCATACTATGTTGTATGTAGTCCATACTTTTACTTGGTGTAAAATGATTTAATGAAAAATGAATCCTCCAAGAATGAACATAATGACTCTTTGATAGTGTGTGTGACATTATACAGACAACTTAACATAGACAATGCACCAATATGCAGTCAGAATTTTAGGTAGATACACAGGTGTTTTCACTTCATGCTAATTGCTGTAACAGTGGGACCTGGGGGATTCTTACAGCTTTAAGCTTAGGCTTGAAAGCAGTTAACGGTAACAAGTTCTACTTTACATCCATTTTCAGATGCAGTTGAACACCATTGCTTCCTTTGTGCACGGTAATGTTATTATTTTTGTCCTCAAGGCACACAGACACGCTATTTTTCATACGTTAACTGGCGTTAGGTCAATGTAACTGGGAATGAGATGCTGTTGGTCCTCATATGAATCCCCGGGGGTCTACTGCTAGCTTAGTCCGGGTAGGCTGTTCGTCTTGGCGGCTATAGTTAACTTAATAGCGGCATCACGAAGAGCACACAGCTACAATTTAAATCGACAGCACGCGCTCTCATAGCAACGCTGACGACACAGCAGCTGATGTTTGGTGTTGAACCAGCTGAATTTGTGTTACACAAGCTGTTACATATGTAAGCCGATAACGACTGACCGAGTAATTCAACATGTTTTATTACTGGGCTCATCTCCTGTATCAAAGTGAGTCCAAAATAACAGCACCTAATTAGAAATAACACTTAGCTTTGTTTTGTCATGTATACACCTTGTATTTCAAGTCATAATCTCTTATTTCCTGTCATGCACTGTCGATGTTGTCCTGTGTCCTTTAATGTCATGTTTGTCAGTTATCCTGGAGTAGTATTATTTACTACTATTTGTATTCTGCAGGTCATCTCAGCTCTTGGTGAAATCTGTGTTTGGGGCAAAGCTTGCACACAGGACGAGGAAAATGCAGTACACTCCTGAATCCAATGTCTACCATGAGAGCTGCAAAGGGCAGAATTGTTATGAGGACTGCTGTGACAGTGGATACTCAGGTTTATTCCACAGTCCACTGAGCATCAGTGGAGTTGACTCCTCCAGGTCTTTGTCTCCTGTAGAATTCAATGAAACGCCTAAAGAGAACCTCAGACTTTCTGTCACACCTAAAAGAAGGACCAGAGAATCGGTCAGATTTTTGGACAAAGAATCCAGGGGTGTGCAGCAGCCATCATCAGTTAGCTGGTGTGAAACTCCTAAAGTATATAAAAGAGATGCCTCACTGCGACACAGACTTTTAATGTGCAAACACACCACAGATGTCAAAACTGACAACACAAGATCACCATGCACTAGAAGGACTGAATCCTCCATTAGTGCGAGTTCTGAACACTGGTTCAGTGCATCGTTTGACTCTCTAGACACTGTGATGGGGGCTTTAGCATCAAGCACTTTAAAACTGGAGCAGTACTTGCCATTATCTGGTAGGAAGAGTCGGCTCCTTTTCTCACAGGTGAGGACCTCCACTCTTGAGGATGGTAAACTTCACTCTGGTCTCCCCTCTAATTTTGAGAGAAGCGTTTCACTTTCAGATGCAGATTTCAGTGGGAGCATATCTGCCTCTGATCAAATTAATATTCAGACTCCGCGCTCTAGAAAATTCCTGCCTGTCACATGGAAGGAAAACTCTCTATCACCTGTCAGTGGTATGACAAATGGCCTAAATGACAGCCTAAGCATGTTGTGTACACCATCATCCACACATACACCCAAGTGCATCAGGTATGTGTTTTTTTTTTGTTTGTTTGTTTTTTTACATTTAACATTCAAAATTTTGTTTCCAAACTGAATTCTTCAAGAAGTAAGGAATAAAATGTTATTTACATTAATCAGAAAACATGCCTCTATTAACTCACTACTAACCTTGCAACAGGTCCGTGTGTGAAGACAGTGGTTTCAGTTCCCTGACTGTTGAGAAATCCGAAGACTCCTCAGTGGACCATGATGGCTCATTCCAGGAGCTGCTGCTCTTTGCCTCCAGAAGAAACTGTGAAACCCCTAATCTGGTAGAGGCAAAGCGGCGCTCCCGTTTGCAGCGTCAGCACAGGCTTTCTACACTTAAAGAAGGGGGCTCTCAGTCTGAGGAAGACCCAACAGACAGAAAGGATCAACATCTTTATCAGTGCCACAGCCAATCTAAAGATGATGTTTTTACTGATGGTGCCACCCCTCGCAGTGGTCTCTCTAGTAAATGTGGTAATAGCATGACCTCTGATGGTTCGGCCTATGCCAAACAAGACTATACCACCCCACTAAGAGCCACCATGGCCAAGCCAGAAAACATGACGCCATATAGCACAGCTCCTGCTAATCCAGATGTAACGCCTCTCAGGACAACCCCAGTCAATCTCTCTCTGACTCCAGCTTTGCAGCTGGTTCATGCTATGTGCCAGCAGAAAGCCTCTGTGTTTGCTGGCCAAAGTCCTAGCCTGAAGGAGCAGTTGAAGTCCACAGCAGAACTGGCTGAGACCCCGGTGACGTTCAGGACCACCATGCCATTGGCAGGACTGATTGGCAGGAAGATGGGCCTGGGGAAAATGGACATACTCACAGAGCTGAAGAAGAGGAGCCTCAGACACATCCTGGCTGTCATACTCAGCCACCTGACCTCTGAGGGTATCTACAGGTGAGGAGTTCATGTTGTCAACAAACTTGGCTCTCATCACAGCTATACAAAGCAGAATTTTTATATTCAATATTTTTGTTGCATCTACTGTATAATTCAGCACACTCCTTACTTCTTAATTTCCCAGTTTGACATCGATTAAACCAACAATGATAATTGGTGACATAAGTTGTTCTACAGAATCCTGGAATTTATACAACATATGATGGATGCTTATCTTAGACCAAAGTACAGGACATTACTATAGTCCAAATTATATATCGTCACCTTCCTAAAATAATGGCCTAAGTCATGTTTTGACAAAAATGTTTTTTTTGCCTAAATCACCCCCTCATGATGCTGGC
>NW_019525136.1:1761332-1763375 GCF_002814215.2 Seriola lalandi dorsalis
GTGTTTGCTGGCCAAAGTCCTAGCCTGAAGGAGCAGTTGAAGTCCACAGCAGAACTGGCTGAGACCCCGGTGACGTTCAGGACCACCATGCCATTGGCAGGACTGATTGGCAGGAAGATGGGCCTGGGGAAAATGGACATACTCACAGAGCTGAAGAAGAGGAGCCTCAGACACATCCTGGCTGTCATACTCAGCCACCTGACCTCTGAGGGTATCTACAGGTGAGGAGTTCATGTTGTCAACAAACTTGGCTCTCATCACAGCTATACAAAGCAGAATTTTTATATTCAATATTTTTGTTGCATCTACTGTATAATTCAGCACACTCCTTACTTCTTAATTTCCCAGTTTGACATCGATTAAACCAACAATGATAATTGGTGACATAAGTTGTTCTACAGAATCCTGGAATTTATACAACATATGATGGATGCTTATCTTAGACCAAAGTACAGGACATTACTATAGTCCAAATTATATATGTATGAAAATAAGTCATAAGTATGGGCTGAAAAGTATTGGTCTCATTCCTGCATTTGTTTGTTTGACAGGTGTGGTCGTGTGTGCAAAAGCTGGAATGAAATTATCCAACACAACAAGCAAGCTAACTTTAGGAGAAGAAACCACCTGAGTGAATTGAAGGCTACTCTTGAGGTAGGAGATTTGCTATATTAACCACTATTGGCTGACCAATGACAATCCAGTCTCTTGTCATTATACCAGTGATAGACAGAAGGTAAAAACATCTGTACTCACATTAACTGTTGTGTGTGTGGTCCCAGCTCATGGAGACCAGTACAGCAGTAGTTTTCTGTCTGATTGGAATTAGTGTGACGTAACATTAGAGTTATTGTTTCACTGTCATCCAGTTTGACGATGTGGATGTCAAGTAATGGAGACCAATGGTTGAAATGACCTTCCAACTTTTTGCTGTTGTCTTATAGCTCGGTGGTGCTGTCCATGTCCCTGACGCAGAGACTAGACTGACTCTGCTCAAGAGGTCGGCCCTCAAGACGGTTCAGGCCCAGTCCAGGACCTCTAGCTACTGCACCCCGCAGTCAGCAAATAGCACTTTAATCCAATTACAGCACAGTGCTGCACATTCAGGTGGCAGCAGCAGCAAACGGGAGAAATTTCTAGAAGTGAGTTTTAAAACCATTACTCCAAATTTTGTAAAATATTTAAATGACTAGTAAGTATTTGGACAGCTACACATGTTTTGTTCTTTAGGCTCTGTGCTACAAAACATTCAATTTGAAATAAAATGATTGATACATGGTGTCAGCCATAACAGAACCACAGATGTTGGTATGCTTCGGGTCACGAGCTGTTCATTTCCACACAAATTCTACCAGTTTCTTTCTGTATGTTTTAGAGAACTGCAACCTGGCTTTTCTGTTTTTTGATAGCATCTTTTGGTGAATCATCTGAAGTTACTGTCATGAAATCTCTTCACAGTTGCCAAAGAAACATGTACACTTACATCCTGGAGAGCATTCTAGATTTGCTGTACAGTCTTGCCGTACATTTTTCTTTACCATGCAAGCGATTTTCTGCACATCCACAACATTTATGCTCCTCAATTTACCGAGTTGTTTGCCATTTTCTAATTTTCCTGTGCACACCTGCTTTTTTTAGAACATACCCAACTGTTTATTTTGGCAAAACCAACTAACTTTAATATCTCTGAATGACAGTTTTTAAAATTGTCTTCACTTGCAGAGTCACCATTTTACTCCCTCAATCTAAATGCCAACTCTCAACCAGCTGTGTGAGCTCTTATGCATAAACAAACACTGATACAACACGCAGGAACATTTAGTAGCCAAGTATTCAAATCCTGTTGAAGCCTTGCAATCTGTGCACTGTGTTAAAGGGGCTGTATCTCACACTCAATTCTTTCAATACTGTCAACTTAACCTCCCAAGACCCGAACTCTTGCATGGCGTGCATTTTTAATTTCTCTTTGTTATTTAGGCTGATTGGGACCTGAGAAAAATGATGTCCACATATGAGGACATTAGTTTTAAATTTCGATTACTG
>NW_019525136.1:1764539-1870838 GCF_002814215.2 Seriola lalandi dorsalis
GGGGGGGGGGGGGGGGGGGGTTTGAACTAATGTTGGTTTGCTAACTTACTTTAAGTTTTTCTTTCTTTTTTTAAGAGTTTCCACATCTCACCGCTGGTAAATTTGTGAGTACAAGTTTTAATTGACGCTTCGTAACCTCATAAATTCTGTAACATTGGGTTGGCAGAATTTCTATACCGTGACTGTTTCAGTACTCAATTTTTTTTTCCCATACAGAAACACACACTGGCCTCTGATGATGTGCTGGCTCACTTCTTCAATGACTTCTTAAGTCTGCCGGTAAAGTAGTCCTAATGTATACATGCAGCATATTTTTGAAAAAACTTGTACCCTTCTTATACCCTGACATCTTTTCCCAGTCTTTCTCAGAGGCTTTGCAGTACAACCAGGAGACAGGGCTGTTTGAGGTGGTGAGTGGGACAGCTGATTCTATCTGCAGAAGAAAGAGAACAGTCCTGCACCGCAGCAAATCACAACTACTTACCAGTAACCCCACAGTGCTGACCAGAACTCCTCCTGTAGACAGCCATTACACTGTTTATGTAAGCAGTGAATAATTCCTTTTTGTGAAAATCAATAGTTGAATATTTTTGGTTTTGATGATGAGTCTGTGCTGTAGTTTTAGAGGGTTGACTTGAGGTATCTGTCTCCCTGACCTTTGCAGTGTCTGGACAGAGAACAAGGAATTCAGTGGATCATGGAGGAAAGATTCCCCTTTTTCCTTCAAAGTGATTACTACATTGAATACAGGTACGTGAGTACGAGTCAGGTTGTTTTTGGACCTACCATTCATACAAAACAAATGTAGTTTTACCTTCTATATTGTACATAGATTTAGATCATTTTATGTTGTTTACGTCATGTAGATACTATAACTTCTGTCATTCAGCTTTGCGAGAGCCTTGAGAAATGCTTACCCACTGGCCTATATTTTAAAGATGATATGCTTCAGTTAGCTGTGACACATATTGTGATCATCATTTTCAAAGACTGCTTTTGTCAGTGATTATGAAGTGTTGTACTCTGGCAGTACAGTATGGTTATTATTATAGGACGCCTTGTAATTGTGTTTTAAGATTGTTGCCCTACGTTCTTTTAGTCCACCTAATTCCTTATGCATCTAGTGACAGGCATTAGAAACACATCCCTGTACAGATGAGATGACTGACTGACCTATGCTAACTTGCAACCTACACATGGAAGCAATGAAAGAAATAGCAATAACCTAATTTGTTCATTCCATATTTTTATTAATGTGTAATAATTACGTGATGCTTTCAGAAAAATGTGTGCTTGTGTATTCTGTGAATGGTGGTGTATCAGTTCTCTCTGGTCTTTCCCAGACTTGCCAAGTTGTTGTTTCAGTGGGAGCCACACCTCTGTATCCAGAGAAGGAAAAGAAGCTCAAGCCGAACCACCAACTTTACATATCAACCCTCTGGCCAGAGGGAACATATCAATGCAGAATGCATGGAATCATCCAGATGTTTCTCCAGCTGTTCTGAGCCAGACAACCCTTGTACCTTTTCCTCTTTTCCCTCCTCATATTCCTCCTGCTCCTCCAACCTGCCATCAGCTGGCAACTCAGAGAGGCAACATCTCCAAAAGTCCAGTGGCCAGGATTTTGAGTCTTCACAACTACAGCTGGAGTACCTGGCTGCTAGAGTGGTTAAACAGGTGCTCAACAATGCCCTGAAAGTAATGGATCATCAGAGACAGCAAAACATTTCTGGCTGTTTCAGCAAGTCAGTAGACCAGACACATTGTACCAGCACAGATAAACCCTGTGAATGTAAAGTTTGCCAACATTCACCTAATGGAGGCAGAGAAAGACTGGAGGGGAAGAAGGAGAAAGTTCAAGAACGCAAAAGGGGGAGTAGGGACACAGACCATGAAAATGTCCCTGATATTTGTTGCCATGGTAGCTGTTGCCAGGGCAATATACCAGGCTTGGGTGCGTTCAAGGAGTTTCTGCGGGGAACGCCAGGGGAAAAGCTAATTAATCTCTGGATGGATATAGAAAAACTGAAAGCCACACAGCACAGAGAGCGGAAGAACAGGTGAACATCAACTTGGTCTTTTTTTTACCATTCAAAAGCCAGCGGATGTTTTGCAAGCATGGTTTGATGCAGAGGTCATAGTGGCAACAGCAACTACAAAAACAAATACAATGTTTGTATTTTAAGAGATATATGAAATGAAAATAAAATTATCAAATAAGATATATTATATATTATTATATTTATTTTCCAGGTTCTTGGTCCTGATGAGGAGCCGGTACCTGCTGAGCAGCAGTCGGAGCAGTCTGAACACAGAGCTGCTCTCCAGACTGGAACTGAAGACCTCCCCCTGCTGGACAGAAGAGAAACTGTGTTCAGTTCAGCCCTGCCTCACTGAGGCTCTGCTCTACTACTGGTGAGAGTCACATTTAACTG
The DNA here is from genome assembly GCF_002814215.2 of Seriola lalandi dorsalis. Classification (NCBI taxonomy): domain Eukaryota; kingdom Metazoa; phylum Chordata; class Actinopteri; order Carangiformes; family Carangidae; genus Seriola; species Seriola lalandi. The sequence continues at coordinate 1,766,975 of NW_019525136.1, forward strand.
TATTAAACTTCCTAATGTCTGTGAAAGTGAAAGACCACTTTCCCCATTGACATTAATGAGAAATTCAAGTGGTGTCAGACTTTTGTACCCATCTGTATGTATATGTGTATATACATGTGGGATAAATTAAAGGAAAACAGACCAACTGTGTTAATGATGTTCCACCACGAGCCTCCAGAACAAACCAGTGCCCCTTGTCATAAATACATAAAGTGTACTGTACTCTACACTTCCAAAGGACAGTTCCTCATTTGGTGTTTTGCTGATGGTGGTAAACGTCACTGCACAATTTCCTTTAGGTTTATCACCACATAGTTTACTTTTAGTTTAGTTTATTTGCACAGAAGTTACAGTAAAATATTACACTGTAAAAAAGATATATTAATTCTGCAGGAGAGGAAGGAAGCCCAGAGTCGTCATCTTCATTTCAACAAGTCATTAAAAACATACTACATAAAGCAATACAACATCAAATAGACAAAAGAGGACCCCTAAAATCCCCTAAAGATCCCCTAGAAACCTCCTGAAGAACAACTAGGACCTCGTAAAGGACCACAACAACTTCCAAAAGACACCTGCAATCTCCTTAATGACCACCAGAATCTCCTAGAGGCCCAGTAGAAACCCTCTGAAGGACTACTCTGACCTCTTAAAGGACCACTAAAACCTCCAAGACTGCTTTCAAGCTTCTAAAGGACCTCTAAAACCTTCCCATTGACCATTAAACCTTCCAAAACTACATGTAGAATCTTCTCAATGATCATTACAATGTCCAAAAGATCTCTAGAAACACCTAGAGGAGATCTAGGACTTCTTCACTGACCTTTTTAAAAGACTTCCATAACCTCCTAAAGGACCCCTAGACCCTTCTAAAACCACTGACCACTAAAACCATCCCTAGAACCTCTTAAATGACCACTATATGCCCAAAGCTTTATATAGATAAATATCATTTGTAATATTCTCTCTTCATCCCCCACAGGGCCCCCCGGTTCTCAAAATCTCAGTGTGTTCATGAAGACCATGATGACACCTCTAATGTGGGGCTGTGGTGGTGGAATAGCTGTCCATCAGGGAGACAACTCCACCTTGACTCTTTAACCCTGCCTCCCCTCGTCCCTGACACCCGCTTGTCTCGAGCCTCCCATACTGTCCCTTCACAGGTAGGCACAGTGGGTGGATGCGATAGGTCTGGGTGAAAAAAGGTTTTAAGGTGGGAAGCAGCTTGTGATATGAAGCAAAAATACAACACAAAAAAACTGGTATCAAATACCATACTGTAAGTCATTTATCAAACTAAAATGCTAAACATTCAATTCCAGCTTCTCCTATATGAGAACTTGATCACTTCTTTGTTTTATATCATTATAATTCAAATATCTTTGAATTTTGGACTCTAGCAATAACAAGCAGTAAGATATCACCTTGGGTTTTCTGAAATTTGAATTTTTCACTTTTTTTTGCCCATTGTAGGAGCTCAGTGGTGAATTGTTGAAAGATAACTGTCCAATTAATAAATAATGAAACTAATCATAAGTTGTAGCCCTAGATTAAAGTTTTCTTTTTACATAAATCATTTTGGTGATTGTATTACAAGTTTCCTGTCTTTGTCTGTACTTCATCAGTTATGCTCTGGCAGAAGTCAGTTTCTGGAAGGCAGGAGGATGGAAAAGATGTTACAGGCTCTCAGTGTAGACTCACGTGCCGGCTTGTACTTCACACACTTCTGTGTACAATCTGGAAACCAGGTACAACGAGAACTATTGGATTTTAATGCACTAAATTCCACATTAAGTCTGCATAGTCCATCACATTCAATTATGGCTGTTATACATCCAAGATAGTGGATAACATCTTTGTAATCACAATGTTGAGCAGTTCAGTCAAAACACTGTTGTTCCAATGTCCTGTCTCAGCTTTGGGAGAATGCAGTTTACTTCTGGACTGATCTGCGACACTACCATGAGCTGTTCTACCAGGATGGGATGGACCCGTACAGAGTACAGAGAGAGGCACAGGTCAGTACGCACACACACTCACACACACAGATTTCACTGGAGAGTTTTCTACATTCATCTCACACTGCCTTCTGGCGCAGACCTGGAGGGGACTGGCTCTCTCAGTGCAAATTTTGGCGACCTCTCCAATTATATTAAGCTGGCTGCGAGGAATCTAGGGGTAATATTTGATGCCAATCTGAGCTTTGACAACCAAGTCAAACATGTGGTTCAATCTTTTTTTTTTCACAGCTCAGAGATCAGTTCCAAAATTAGATCATTTTTATGAATCACTGACCTACAAAAAGTTATACATGTTTTTAGTTATTCTCGGCTTGATTACCCCAACATACTTCATCCAGGTATCAGCCGGGCCTCCTTCCATTGTCTTCAGCTCGTGCAAAATGCTGCTGCTTGTCTTATTGCTGGAACTAACAGGTACAATCACATGACTCTGGTGCTCGGCTCCCTGTTAGATTTCGGATTGATTTTAAAATTTTATTACTGACTTTTAAAGCCTTAAATGGCTCTGCCCCCAATTACATCTCTGATTTATTGACATGGTATATGCCCAACCGAGAATTGAGATCGGCGGATGGAGGTCTGCCGGTCCTCCCAAAGTCGAGGCTTGTGACTAAGGGTGACTGGACGTTTGATATTAGACGCCCGACACCCTGGAAATCTGTATTAAGAAATCTTCTTAATACAGATTTCTTTGTCTTAGCTTTTGGTAATGTCTGATTCGTGTTTTATTTTTTATTTTTATCCCTTATTACTGTTTTTACATACATGTATTTTATTGCTGTCAGATATTTTTGCATAATGTTGATTTAGATGTTTTTTATTATGCTGTCTTACACTTCTTATGATGCTTGCTTTGTTTTTTTCTTCTATCTGGTTTTACTTTTCTATACTTTTCTTAAAGCACTTCGTAACTTTGTTAAGAAAAGTGCTGTATAAATAAAATTATTATTATTATAAAAATACTTAATTAACTACTGACTCAGATGTTAAGTTAGTGACCTAAGGTGATATTAATTAAACTAATCTCAGTAGCTATTTAACACACATTGGAAGTATGAGCAAATTAATAATATTAGAAAATGTAAATAAAGGAGAGGGAAGCATCTTTGTCTACAAAACAATAATCCCTGAAAGCAAAGTATTTTCTCTATTTTACACATAAATTAAATGCATAGCGGGTTGTGATTTTTTTTTTTTTTATTATGTCTTTTTACTGTTTCAATTTGAGACTGAGTGCATTTGATGTCTATAGAGATGAGTTCAGGCTGGTTCATCAGATAGTTTCTGGTAACTTGGTGCATCTGTGGAGTTTTTCCTGTCATAAAACACTCGTCTCAGGATAACTTCATTTTCATTTAGCCAAAACATAGCAACACACTATTTCAGATAATAAATTGTTCATGATTTCATGAATTTTTCTTAAGTTTCTTCAAGTCTCACCAAAGCCATCTGTACAATATCAAACTAATTTCAAGTAATAAAAAATAGTTATATTCATGTAACTCATGTTTCTTTATGGGGAAAAGAAGTTGTAGCCAATTTAAAACTTAAATGAAGATACTTAATACAGAAGAACACAATATCCAGAGTGATAAAGAGGCTGCCTTTAGAGAGGACGCCAGGCAAAATGATGAATCACAACAAATTAAAAAACAGAACAAATGTCTTAAAATGTAATCAAAAAGGTAATGAAACAGATATTGAGTGTAACATTTTGTTACCCTTGCGCACACACATACACACCTGACCTTTTTGCTTACTCTCTTGGCCTGTCATTCCCTTTGTCCTCGCGGCTTCTCTCCACCCTCTTTACCCGTCACTAAGTGGGGAGATTTAAACCCCCATAAAAACAAGTGAGTCAGACCCCCCTCCCGTCCAGGTCTGCGCCAGTCCACTCACCCAGAACCACCCTGTCTGGCTACAGCCGGACCAGGGAGGAAAGTAAAGCGGTATGGTCCAGAATACCGCACAGTGAAATCGTTTTTCCTTCAGTTAACCTTAAGTTCACTAGAGGAATGAAATTTAGAAGATGTTTCCATGGTGTCGTTGCCAACAGGGTTAAAAGACTGACATTTATGTGGTGTGATGCAGCAGTGATGACAGATAGTGAATATTGTGTATGAGAGCACTGAACAATGGTGATGATGAAAGTGATGGCAGTAGTGAGGAGAAATGTTTCTGAAGTGATGACATATTCCTCTCCTCTCCTCAGCTCCTATACTCCACATATCTGTACACCTCTGCTAGAAGGAGCATTGGTGTGGATGAGGAGATCAGGAGGAAGGTGTACAACAGACTAATGCCGGCTTTTGAGGAGCTGTTTGACGAGGTTGAGGAACACACCCTGAACATCCTGCTGCAGCCATGGACACTGCTGGTAAGCAGGGATGAAGAGTCCTTCCAGAAGGTAACCACAAATGACAAATTACTTCAACTATCATTAAAATACTTTGTCAGTTTTCTTTTAATTAATCAACTAATCATTGCAGCTCTGAGTGGCCTTATGTCTGTGTGTTTCTAGGTGTGTGTGCAGGAAGGGAATAGGGTTGAAAGTCAGGACTACAGGGAACTCCAGAGTGTGTACGAGGAATCAGAGCACCGACTGAAACAGGTCAGGTCACACAGCATCAATGAATACCACAGACTTTTAAAATGTTGGTGCTCTGTTAACCTGCCAATAAACACACACCTGTGAACATAGCTAATGTAAAAATTAATGTGAAAATGGTTTCTTTCCAGTGTTTATGTATTGCTTAGTAACACTGTTGATAATCTGCTGTTCCAAGCCTGTATTACTTGGCATGAACATGCCGTTTACAATGGTGTCATACTTCTGTTATATAGAAGAAATGATCCATGTGACTTTAGAGCATCTACGAGGCAGTATTAGGTATGAGGTGATGTGGAAAAATCACTGTTAAGAGTTTTGAACCACACCTGTTTTTATGCCTCTGCTCCGGTGACAGCCAGAGATTGTTGTCCGTCTGTCCGTCCCTCCATCCGTCCCATTCTCGTGGACACAATATCTCGGAAACGCCTCAACTGAACTTCTTGAAATTTGGCACAAACATTCACTAGGACTCAAGGATGATGAGATTTTGGTGGTCAAAGTGACACGCAATATCACCAGAACTCTTCAAGGGAATCCTTTCAAATTTGGTACAAATGTTCACTCGGACTCTGGACGAACTGATTAGACTTTGGTGAAAAAAGGTCAAAGGTCAAGGTCACAATGACCTCAGGAAACACTTAAACCTTTACTTAAGACATCACACAACAATTATGACCAGATTTTACACAAATGGTTCATATTTTGTGTGATTCTGGTTAAACAGGGATGTGACCTGAATCTGAGGGGCGGAGGCAGAAAACCACAAGGCAGTAATTCTAGTTCTTTCTTGTTTTTTATGCCACCTCTTTTTTTATTTCTCTGGCTCCTCTTGCTGTATCTCCCCTGCAGGTGCAGCAGTCTGGGTCCATACAATCTCCCTCTCCTATTGCTTCTTCTACTCCCTCCTCAAAGGGCCTCCAAGCACCTAACTCTTGGTCTAGTGCGTCTCCAAATTACCAAGGTTACCGTCTAGGTTCCTTACTTCGTCATCGCCACGAGATTGGGCACTTTATGTCTTTCCTCCAGAATCAGGATGCCAGGTAACCCCTGTAACTCAGATAGCTTTATCATCAGACTTTTATCTTTAACAATATGCCCCCACACCAACATATGCACAGTATATTCACAGCAATGTATTATATATGAGTATAAAAGGGGCTAGATGTATACAGTACATTGCACTGAAGTTTATGTGAAAGTAACACGTGTGTTCTGAACATGTGTTTCTGCACAGTGTTCATCTGACATGTTGGCTGGATTTGGAGCAGTACAGGAGGACTCCTCAGCGGGACAAGGCTGTCAAACAAGAGAGGTCCTCTCACATTGCAACCAAATACCTCAACAGGAAGTACTTCTTTGGTCCTGACAGCCCTGCCTCCACAGAACAACAGAATGATGTATGTCAATTACATATTTTGAAAACCAGTATGTTCATCGGTATGTTTTTAGCAATTGTACCCATTTTGGTGTTGTCTCCACTGAGTTTGAAATATTGTGAAGATTGTTACAACATGGCAATCCAAAGATGAGATGTGAGCTCCAGTTGTGGCTGAGCATTCACAAGTGATAAACAGAGGCTGCTGTGGCTCTCACACTATTTCTGCAGACTTCACGCTGACAGCTCTGACAGCAGGGTGTCGTTAGGGAACAGGGATGAGAAGACATGGTTAGAATTAGAAGGAGGAGCAGAAGAGGAGTGTGGTTTGGATCCAGGGATGACAAAGAAGATCTGCTCTTGTAACAATGACACTAGGATGAAATCTCTCCTGACATTTATAGTCTGAGATTAGGTTTCTGAGATTCTAGGGTTACTGCAGGAGGTCATGGTGTGTGAAAGTAGGATGAGTAGATGGGACAGGCAGCGGTGAACCTAATTGTTCTTTTTTGGACACTAAAGATAGCTATGGTTATTACACTGTCATAGCAAGCAGTGTTATTTTATATGTGTTACAGGACTGTGGTTCCACACAGCCTTGTCAGATAAACTCAAGCACCCCTTCATTGATACTACTGCATGTTCCAAATGTGTTCATTTAAAATGGTTTTAATTTTATTAATTATATTAAGCAATAATGTTTTCATAATGTTGCACTAACAGTTTGTTTGGTCGTTTGCACTTGGAGTGGCTGAAGCTGGACATTCTACCATTTACATTTAGCTGATACATTCAGCTCCAGCTAGCAGCTGTTTATTCATTACTTTTAGCTAATGCCAACTGTTAATCCATTGTTTCCAGCTAGCAGTAACAGTTTCAACTGTTTATTTAATGCTTCATTATTCCAGCCATTTCTGTATTACTTTTAGCTCTATTTCCACATTCATGCAGAACTAGATTGATAATGCAGCAGATAGTGTTCCCTTGTATTGTTTTCAAATTAGCTGAGCTATTCTACAATTTCTCTGGCAACCAGAAGTACAAGCGCCCCTGGAATCACTCTTACATGACATATTAAATAATAATGGCCATTGATGAACCCTGATTTTAGGATGTTCTTGTGGCTTACTTGGTTAAGAGAGAGACACTCAGTGTACTTGTTGACATGAATTCAACTCTGGTGCATGACCTTTGTCATTTGTCATCCTCATCTCATAAATACCATCAAAATAATCACTATAACTGTGCATTTGAACGAGAATGCCAATTTTAGTGCTTCTAACTGTGTAGGATCGGATCTGGCTGCTGCCCTTCCATCTCAGCGTTGGTTCTTGTCTGCGTGAGCAATGTAGAGACTGACAGCTTTACTGCTTTGGCCCTTCACTCTTTCAATCACTCAGTCATCCAGACACAGATTGGCCTCCTTTCATCTACTGACTCCCACTCCAGTGCCATGACTGGTTCTCATTTCTGGAGCCGGCGTGTGAGTGAGTGTGTGCATGCATGCCTGTGTGCGTGCAAAATGAGATGAGAGAAAATATAAAGGAGATATAAACAGGGAGACACGGCCAGATCGATGTATGAAGACAGAAAGCAGACAGGGAAGATGAAGAGAACGCATGGATTGTGGGAATGATGAAGAGCACAGCAGGAATCAGGAAGGAGTTTTCAGTTGGGCTTCCCACTGCGGGCAGTTTTTCTATGAATTTGTCCACCACCTCATGTGCTTCATGTGGTTTCATAGAAATCTTTAGACATGTACACTCGTCAGCCTCGCAGACATTCTGTAGCATTCATATCAAACACATGGACACACATGTGACCATTGGCAGGCATCTGCTGTGGCTTTGACTGTCTTCATTGTGTGTGTGTGTGTTTGTTTGTCTCTCTGTGTGTGTGTGTCTCTCTGTGTGTGTGTGTGTGTGTGTGTGTGTGTGTCTCTCTGTGTGTGTGTGTGTGTGTGTGTATGTCTCTCTCTCTTTGTGTGTCTCTCTCTGTGTGTGTGTCTCTGTGTGTGTCTCTGTGTGTGTCTCTGTGTGTGTGTGTATGTCTCTCTCTCTTTGTGTGTGTGTGTGTGTGTGTGTGTGTGTGTGTGTGTGTGTCTCTCTGTCTCTGTCTCTGTCTCTGTCTGTAGATAATGCATCTGGCAGGTGGACTGGAGCGTCTGAAGCTGGAGTGTCTGTCAAATGTGGTTGTCGTGGAGATCCAGGACATCGTCAGGCATCACATTGAGAAAACATGGCTGCCTCAGTTTCTGTCCACGGCAGAGTTCACAGAGCGACAGAAACACAAACCAAAGGTAGATGTCCCGATTTTTGTCACTTTTATTGTATTTATAGAGGGTATCAGTTAAACTGCAACCATTTGGCTATAGCTGGTTACACTGGAGGTCCACAGCCTTGGATAACTATGGCTGTTAACAGCTGGTGTCATTATTAAGTTTACAGATGTTGGAATCAGAACAAACGTTACTTTAAGTACTTTAATTTCACTATGGAAATATTATTTTTATCCAAACAAACAGTAGAATTGTTTTTAGCCAAGCCAGCAGCATCTGTTGGTCGGTCAGTCCAGGACTTTTCTCCTGACTGAAATTTCTCAACTATTGGATGGATTTCTACAATCGTTTGTATAGATATTCTCCAGAGGAAAAAGTCTACTGACTTCAATGATCCTCTGACCTGAAGGCCAAAGTTTTCACTTATCCTGAGAAACATCTCAGCATCTATTTAATGGGTTGGCACCAAATTTTGTACAGACATCCGTGGTTCCCTGACAGAGTATCCTAATGGCTTTTCCTCTAGAAGCACCAGCAGATTGACATTTGTGGTTTAGAGTGAATTAACTCAATAATTTTAGGAGAGATTGTCATTAAATTTGATATAAACATTCATGTTCCCCTCAGGATTCATTGTAATTACTTTTGGTGATTCCTCAACTTTTCCATCAACATGTCAAAATTTTTATTCACTCAACACTAATTAATAAATGCTAGCATGCTAACATGCTAAACTCATTACCTGCTATGTTAGCATTCTGAGCATGTAGCATGTTTATGTTAACATTTAGCTCAAAGTACAGCCACACAGAGTCACTAATGTGGCTGTAGACTCTCATGTTTATTCTCAGTCACATGTATCCAGGTTACTGACACAGCTGTGAAGCTTCTGTAACAGTAGTCATCAGTAAATATCCTTAATATCAAAATCATTAGTGGTCATACACACCCAGGGCAGATATAGAATTATTTGATCCTTTAAAGCAATGAACTTCAGGTTTTGTTTTTGTTCCTGCTTGTTTCTGTCCATTAATGATAGTTTTGGCTACTGTATAAATATTCTCAGCCTTTCTATATGTAACACATGCATGAAGTTAATTATGTTGGTTTGATCTGAAATGCATAACTCTGAGTTCCTAACTTGTGTAAGCTGTACTTGTGATAAGTACCACTGTTAGCATCAAAGCATTTGATCCCTGCTGTACAAAGGCCTCGAGAGTGGACAGAGATAAGAAGTCAGACACATTAGCAGCTCTGCAATGTGAGAAACCACTAAATGCTGTCACTGTCCAGTGGCTCTCTCAGGTTGCCTCATCAAGTGGTAACACCAGAGATTCTGCTGCTGGGCCTCATTATGTTATCAAGTTTACAATGTTTAGTCACATTGATACTGTCATTAGGTAATGAGAGGTAGGTGTAGTTTAGCATTACACTCTGGAGGCAGAGATGTGTTGGAGAGTGGAAAAGATGAAGACGAGGAAAGGCAGAGGAGTTTGGGGGTGCGAGATGGACATGACATCAGGGAGGTGAAGATTTCTCAAAGAGGAGATCAGAGGAGTTAGATCAGAAGAAATGAAGACTGAGTGAAGGTTAAAGGTAAAAAAAGAAGCCAGAGCTTCAGTTACTGCCAATGACGGAGAGCAGCGTAGACCAGTGAGGTCTGAGAGGTGTTCAGTGAGCCTGTTAATCCTAGTTTATTCAGTTTCTGACTTTTGACCTTTGTGTGTGTGTGTTTCTGTGTGTGGTAGCCCCAAGCAGCAGACAGGCTCTCGCAGCACGTCTACCATCGACGCGGAACGAGAAGAAAAGCCTGGAAGGTAAGAAGAAATCCTCGGGGGACGCTGGATATTTTGAATTGAGAGAAATAAGGCATTTCCTGGCCTGAAAGCATGTGTGATTTAGTTCATGACTTGGCTTCAAGCACTGGCTTTGTCAAATACCATTTGGGTCTTGTGGTTGGTTTTCCCAAATTGGATCCAGGATAAATAAGATTAAAGCATCAGCATTACTAACCTTCTTTTAATAGTCTTTGGAGTGTTTTCCATGCAGCTCTGTTCCCGTCTCCTCATCTCAGCTCCACAGTAGAACGTAGATATAAACCATGAGCGTTTCACGTCTTAAGCAGGATGATTGCAGGAAGGAGTTTTCATACATGATTGTGACTATCATCTTTGTGATCATTATCTCATCATTGGCAAAGACCAGGTTTTCAGAATAAAGGAGGATCATTATCTCAGTTTTCTGTGAGCTAAGACTGTAGCTCAGAGGTCACAGATTCACCGCTGTTGTTCAAGAGCACACTCACTGGATCTTCTACTGCTCTATGTATAATGTTTTCTTGTTATATTTGCACCAGTAAGCAATAATTCATTTTCATTTTTTTTATTTGGCTGGGGGGGGGGGATTTATTTAACACCTTACTGTGTCCTTGAAAACCTCTGTTTCCTCTGTCTCGTCCACCTGCAGGCTGAGGGTTTATGGATGAGTTCTTCCAAAGAGATTCTCCTGTTTCGACAGATCTTACTCAACCCTGTCACCTGTCTGCAATTCCAGCACTTTGTCTCCCTGAAGGGAGACTTCCTGGAGAACGACATGCTGTTTTGGTTGGAGGTCCAGAGGTATAAGGTAAAAACAAAGTTAGATATTTGTTTTAAATTAAAATATTGTCTTTAATTTTATTCTTTTGCTAAAGTTCTACCTTCCATTTTTCCTCTTTTACCTCTCCTCTTGTGTGAAGGACCTTTGTCACTCTCACAGCGACGAGGCCACCATCCAGCAGAAGATCTCCACCATCATCAACTGTTTTATCAACTCGTCCATGCCCCCCAGTCTGCAGATAGACATCCCTCCTGAGCAGGCCCAGCACATTCTGGAGAAACGCCACAAGCTTGGCCCTTACATCTTCAGAGAAGCACAGGTGGTGTGTGTATGTGTCTAAGAGAACGGTTTGCATTGTTATGTTTTCCTGTTTGTGTGTTTCATGTGAATGTCTTTGTTCTGTTCATGTAGATGTCAGTGTTCAGTGAACTGCTGAAGGTTTGGCCTGAATTTCAAGAGCTGAGCAGCAGTGTCGAAGAGAAGCAACTCCTCCCTCTACTGCAGGAGAAACGAGTCAAACACAGAGCCAGAGTGAGAAGACAGAGGAGGAAAGAGGAAGAGGAGGAGGAGGTGGATGAGAGGAGGAGAGCCCAGGTGAGGAAACAAAGGAAAATAAATGACAGTTAAAAGAATGTGGTTATACAATTTCTTATATTACTGCAACATTAAAATCTCCATTCAACCTGATTTGTTGTGCAGGAAGAGCAGGAGTCAGACGAATCCAGTCGTAGAGAGGAGGAGGACATGGGCAATGTAGAAGAAGAACAAGAGGGGAGAAGTGGAAAAAAGCAGTGGAGGACACAAAGCAGAGTGCAGCCGTCTCCCACACAGCCGGTAAGCAGCACGCTGATGTTCCTCACTGGGAAACATGATGAAGGTAGAGCTGAAGATGTGTTTGTGTAAAATGTCTCATATGAAGAAAGTCAAACCAAATTAAATTATTTCATTTGGAAATCTGAAAGTTAAACATATTAAAATAAAAACTGCAGTGATGAAGATAAACTCGATTACAGCATGAAGGCCTCATCAGTTCCAACCACAGACTATGAAGGCAACTCTAACTGAACCGTTTTTCTAATCACGTTAGATTTGACTCGATTTCTGGATATTTTCCCTCAGCTGTCGTGGTCCTACTCCAAGTACATGGCAGCTCTGAAGAGGGAGGAGGTGCTGCTGAGGAAAAAGAGTCAGTTGGAAGCATCGTTCTCCACTGCCTCAGGTACACACACACCTCCCTTTCTCTCCCAGGGCTCAGTGAAACTCCCATATCCAGCACTTTTGACTTTTAGAGTAGTAGTTACAGTAAATTCGGGAAACCATAACACTGAAATGATATTTAGTCGTTCCCACGGTAAAATCCAAGCTAAATTTCCAAGGCTGTGATATTACCTGGCAGTTGAAGCCAAAACATTGTCAACCCGACCCCCTCCACATGTCAGAGCTGTCTCATTATGTGGAACTCTGGCCAAAACAGCCACTTCAGCCTGTCTATTAAGTGTCAATATTCTGTGCAGGAGTTAGTCAGAGTCCACACTACATGGATATGGAAATGAAGTGTGGTGCTAACCATTAAGAATGAGTTTGAATGGAAATGAAGCAGAGTGCAAATAGTGTTTCAATGGGAAGGTATAGAGAAGAACTATTAACACAGAGGAGCACAGATGGAGCTCATCGCTGTTTCCTGGTGGAGACAAGCTCAGCCTGAAGGCCTGAGAGAACATGTATGACAGATACAGAGATAGAAGAAAGTCCACAGTTAAGGAGGGAGGTGTTTTCTACTTAACACTCAACTCATTAAGTGATCCATGTCTTTCTCTCCTCTCTAGACTCCTCCTCTTACTGCAGTGTCAACTCAGCAGGCAGCAAGCACAGCCACAGGCAGTCACATCGCTCCTCAACAGTGTCACAGATATAACAGTAAGTGAACAGTGCTTTGTCATCGGCCTGATGCAACACTTTGCCTCCAAAGCCTAATTGACTCTCATGCTTTATTGCAGGAGGTTTAAGAGCCTGCAACATGAAATGAAACCAGAGCTCAGGGTGACGGACAGCGACAAAGGTTGAGGCTGGGTTTATAGATGATGTAAGAATATTTTTCAAACGCAGTGTAACAGACACCTGCTGATTCTTACATCCATTTCGCTTCTGTATCAGTCCTAGCAGATGTGTTTTCACTGAGGTAAAGACAAATGTAATTAACCTTACTGGTATTTAGATTTCTTTTCAGACATAGTACACAATGATAGAATATCACTTAATATTTTTTATTAAAACATTTCTCTATTAATATCCATTTATATACACTGAAGGCAATAGACTTAAATTGTACATAGAACTCAGTGGTACAACAAATATAAAAGGCAACAATAACATGTTGGCATCAATGTAAGGAGTTTATCATCTATAAAAACATTTTGGTTGAAAGCTGGTATCTTATCCCCATCAACATGTATATAATATTGCACTTAACATTGGCATGAGACAGTCTCTGAATGTAAACACCAAGAGCTTATTCTGCAGAGTGAGACCGATCTGAGTGACTCCTGGTTGTTGTGCATTTTTTATCTGCAACACTGAAGAGACTTCACACTGACTGAACAAGCCCTAATTTTGAGTTGACACAAATCTTATTTGTTTTAGTGTTAAATACAGTGTATGATCATTGAAATGTCTTAGCATAAGAAGTGTTTTAACTCACGTGTTTCTATGATTCTAAACCCACAGATTTTTCTGTGTAGTTTGTTGTATCAGTAAAAAATATCTTTCAAAGGCAATTTATAAGAATTCCCTACATTCTAAGGCATGGATGGCCAGGTGGACTTAAAGTTAAATATAACAAACTATTATTTTTGCATAAATGGGTAGTTATCTTTTCAGAGGTTTTATTAAATTTAGATTGGAACAAAGGTCTGATCTTATATAAATTTAAGAAAGCCACCAGTGTGTATCAGTGGAAACCAATGCGCAAGGCTTTATTCTTTACCATGTTGAACTTGCTGACAAACACCTTGGTGAAGGCGGGATCCACCATGTAGTGGTAAGACTTGGTGACAGAGGGCGGTGGCTCGGCAAGTGTCACCGGTGGCTGCAGCTGGAGGGAGGTAGCAGAGGGGGAGAGAAAGTGGGAGGCTCTCGTCACGTAATCCACCAGCCGCTGATACTGCTGCTCTGACAGACGCTCACGAACACCGTCACCCTGAAGAACAACACACATATGATTACCAAGTTAACTCTACTGCAGGTGCTGTCCATTCATATGCCATCAAAGGACACATGATGAAGTGTTGTGTAAAAAGTATGTTGTCATGACGATAGCAGCTGATTGAACCTTCAATCTGACAAACTGGTGAAAAGAGCTGTACTACTGAGATGTAAGAAGAATTTTATCATTCAAGTGCCTAAAGGGTTGTACTCATCCTCTAAGTGTGACATGGCATAAATATATTGATCTGGTAGTCTGCTGTGTTAATCACTGAAAAATATTCAAAATACTTGGCACATAATATACTGACAATCGTTGTTTACCACCATGTGACCTCTGTAGCTCCATTACTTTCAGAGTCTCACCTCTGTGTCACTGGTGACTGTCTGCTGCTGTAAGGTGAGGGTGAGCTGTCCTTGCTGTCCGGGCTCTTGCTGACACTCCACCTGCGGAGGACAGGAAATGTAACGTTCAATTCACAGCCTGCACATCAACACCACTAAAGAAATGTTCATTTGACTGTTACAGGAACTGTTTTCAGACTGGTCAGGAGATTTCTGATGTGTGTGGAATGCCATTTTTCTTTTCCATTACCTCTGTGATGGGGAAGGCCTGCTGCTGTGTGTCCTCACTGAGACTGACCACAAACAGCACCTCGGAGGTGAGCAGCAGACAGCCGGCATGCTCCTGACCTGACCCACTCACAATGGTCACCTCCAGGGCCATGTGCAGCTCCGGTCGTCCCAGAGACTGAAGCATCTTCCTGTGGTTAGAGCAGGAAGGGATGTACATTATAAACAAGTTATGATATACACACACTATTTAGATGGAAAGGATTGGAAAATTCAAACTTTACATACAATCAAATATTGAAAATAAGGCATTTGTAATTTTATGCTTAATCAACATGTAAAATGTATGAAACAATCACATCACTTCACCCTGCGTGCATAGATTATGTGTACGTATAATTACACATAGTTAGACCTTTTAACTTCAGACATACACTTTCCCTATAAACACAAGACCACACAAAGTGTCAAACTAACCTCAGCACATACATACAAGTGACCATACGTGTCTGCATACATCCTGTAATTTACATTTTTGCATGTTCTCTGCATGGTTCCTATTACACACATGTCCAACAGGGAAATATGTGTGCAGGAAGTGAAGTGTTCAGTCATGTTCCTCTGACAGTTTGTTTACGTTGGAAGGCAGGTGCATTGCAGAGCAGATGTTGAAGCAGCCACAGTAGGGACAGTTTGGTTCTGCTCAGTGTTACTCAGCTCAAGTGTCTGGGCTACCTGCAGTAGTAAAAATAATTGATGGACATCTGATGGAAACCAGTTTGACTGCAATGCAGCATGAATTAAACCACAGGGGAGCATTATCTCAGCATTCATGTATTTTTATCTTTTTTTCATCTTCCTCTAACGTTAGTAAAACACACTTCTAACCCCTCGGGTGACGACAACTAAAGTGGAATGTCCTGAATTAATATTGTATTTAAAATTTGGCCTTTCTCCTCATGGGACACTGACTGCTACTAGAAGTAAATGTTTGATAGCTATGGAAACCAAACTGTAGAAAATTCATTATAAATGCCTTTTCTATAGCTCCTGATAACCTTCTGGACACACAGGCCTCTATAAATTTTATGATATTAAGTGTTTCACTGTGAGAGCACACTGGAATCTCTGGTCTGTAGATACAGCTGCGCTTCAAGCCATTGTCTTTTTACGACACCGGACCCAAAGTTAACCTTCTGCTTGGCACAACATGTAACCTTTGTAAACTGAATCTCTCCAAACCATTGCAACATACAAAGAAAGATGTTCCTGCTTCATCTGATGGCACATGGAAACATCTCTGGACAGACTCATAGTTAAATAACAAGAACAATTTCTAGCTGGCGGCTTTGGCAGAGTGCTTATAAAAACCTTTTAACATGGCTCGATGAGAACAAGGGAGGGCAGGCTGGCTACCATGTGTGGGATCAAGGTCAAACATCTTTCCAGACTTTTTTTGGGGGAAAGTGGGTAATAAACTCTCCAAGGTTATTTTAAACAAGACAGCAAAAATGAGGAGAGAAAACAGCAGATTCTGGAGTGAGTCCAACAACAGCAAAGGCAAGAACACATGTCCCATTTCTAAAGAAGACCCGGAGAAATGTAAAGAAGGACCCTGCAGGCTTAATGAATGGTTCAGGCGTCATACCAGACATATTTAAGGTGGCTGTTCGGGGCCTGAGCCGACTTCTCCTCTATAGGAAGGTAGAGCTGTTTAGGAAGCTGCCACAGTCCTGCTCCATGAAGGATCCCTGTTCGGAGAGACAGTCAAGCATCAGTGTAACTATCGGGGACGTTTGTACATGCATTTAAATATGACGTCAAATCAATGAGACAAACTGGTGCCATTCTGACTTAAATGTTAGCTGAACAATTACACAGTTTGCATTATTACAAAGTAAAATTCATAAAAAACACATGATTAGGCTGATTCTGTGTGTACATGTCAGTGAGTTCGTAACCCGTGTGCGTGTGGTCAGTTTTCCTTCATTCCACTTTAGCTGTCAGCAGAGCGGCAGCAGCAGCGAGCCAGTGAAGTCATCAAGTAGTTAAAACAGAGCCATAAAGAACACAGTGAGGTCCATTAATGATGTCACTGCACCGATACGCTGCAACAGTGTTCAGCTATGAGTGAGTGTTTGGGAGAGTGAATGTAGATATATCCATGTGTTTCATAAGAGAGGATGGAGTGTGACAGAATTACATCACAAATCAATGCAGTTGATCTCGCTGTACTAACATCAGATTGAGTTTTTTGTGTGCATGTTGTCAGAGTGAGTAGTGATGTCTGTTTCTGCTGAGGCTGCATGTGTATGCCTAAGATTGTGTTTGTGTGTGGAACAGATAAATCAGAGCCAGGTCCCCGGGGAGTCACTGCTCTTAAATGAAGCTGCTCACCTCGTTGGTAGTT
Source organism: Seriola lalandi dorsalis (assembly GCF_002814215.2). NCBI lineage: Eukaryota > Metazoa > Chordata > Actinopteri > Carangiformes > Carangidae > Seriola > Seriola lalandi. The sequence goes on from NW_019525136.1 coordinate 1,784,042, forward strand.
CATGTGCTGTAGCCAAGACCTGTTAGCACCAACACACACCACCCTCTGACCCACTTCTCACCCCCACCCCCATCTTCTGGCCCCAATACAAAACTAACTCCAGAGGCCATAACTGTGCATGTATGATTAGGCGTGTGTGTGTGTGTGTGTGTGAGTCGGGGTCTTTCAGCAGCTCTCTCCTGTGTCTGAAGGCCTCTGTCTGAGGCCAACAGGAAAAAAAAAAAGGTGAGATCGTCCACCCATTTATGATTTTCCTGTCACATTAAGTCTAATTCATGTGTTTATTAGACTATTGTTGCCTAACTCTCCTTGGAAAGTTTTACAAAATGGCAGTTATAATGTGTTAATGATGTGAAAGCTTGCATCTCTACATCACAGATTTTGCATTCATTTGCAAATGTAATTTAAATGACTTCATGTTGAATAGACAAACACATTTCAAACATGTTCAGTTTTCTGTGTTTGATATTTCCCCACAAAATGATGGAGCTCCCTGACAGACACCAAAACAACAAACTATTGGTTAGTTTTCTATGGCCCCTGAGTTTTTTAACTAAAAGTTGGTGAGTTAATCGTGTCTGTGTTGTTCACAATGAGAATCATACTCTAATTTTCCCTACAGCACAGCTTCTGAAGCAAAACACGATGATCAACATCGTGTCATTCTCGACTCATCCTGAACTCACCATATCCAGTCTGGGACACCAATTCAGCTGCTCCCCCGATAGGCTTGGTGAAAACACCCACAATGCCTTTCCCCACTCCAGAGATGACCCCTTTGGCCTTGCTACCAGCTGAGCTCTGTATCTCCCAGTTCCTCTGGAAGTTCTGCATGGGCTGGTCCACAATCCCTGCTATCGCTCCTGCGGAACACAGATAAACTCTTTGTCCTTTGTGTTCTAATGTGCTTTGTTAATAAATATCGAATAAAAGGCTTTTACAATTACAAAATGCAACATGCACAAAGAATTGAATTCATCTTTTGCAGATAACAAAGGGCCAAGGCAGTGATTCTGATTCAGTGAGACATGGGAAACAGTGTTTGACATACAGAATCCAAAGTGTCATATATAAAAAAACAGGAATTCAGACATTCTTTTGCACTACAGAAAATATCTGACCATTCATTTTATGGATTACACAGATGTTGTGATTTACAGTGTATCTCAGAAATTATAATCCACTGTAACCCAGAGATGCGAGCAGCTGTTTGGTTTCAATGACAATATGCTCAGTGTGTTTGAGTGTGAGGGTTTTACTGCCCTCTGGGTGTTTATTGAGTCCCTGCTGTGCTGTCTCCACTGCTCCGTCTCACAGCTCTCTGTGACTGTGCACACCACAGTGTGTGTGCCTTTGGACAGTAGATGAAAGGTGTGTGGGCAGAACATGTTTCCATACATATCTAGCAACTTGATGCTGAGGCAAGAGAGATTATACTTTATATCAGGCTTGACTATAAAAACTAACATGACTAAACAAAAATATCAGTGCATTTATTGCTCAATTTATCCATAAGTCTTTCTTGGAATTCATTTATTGCTTGTAATGATTCTTTTTGTTTAAAGCCAACATTGTGATTGCATCCATTATAATTTTCCAAAACCCTGGGAAACTACTTTGTGAGAACAAAGTTCTATTGTTGTCCACTGTTTCTGACATTTGTGCCATTTCTCATCAAACGACTTATTCTGTGTGAGACAGTGTAGTTACTAATAAGATACTAATAGTGCGAGGTAAAAAATTGAGTTGCAGGACCAGGAAAACATTTGGGATTGTTCAACTAAATTTTGACATTTAGAGGGGTTGCCACAAAAGTGTGAAAATATTCTTTTTTTTTTTAGAGTAAAGTATTACTGATTATCCATCATGAATGCAAATGATGCTATCATGAGAGGCCTCTATATGAGAATACCTAACAAGCTGATGCCGAGTCGTGACAGCCCTTGTCTCAGTCCGTCGCCGAGGTTCTCTGGGAGCTGTCGCCTCCACTCCTCCTGCCTGGTGTAGTGCTCCTCATCCAGAGACAGGCGGTCCATGTTCCTGGCCAGACTTGTTGCTAAGTTGGTGATGGACGTCAGGGTACCTGAACACAGATAAGCCATGTTCAAATTAAATGTTTACAGTGTCAGTTGTAAATGTCAGTTTACAGTGACATTGTGAACACTGCCAGTAAGTGGTGGGTGAATGTCATTAGAGTACCTCACAATACTCAAACGATCAGAGATTAAAAAAGGGAAGCTGTGTAAGTACATGGTTTTCCAAATGTATTTATTTGGAGATTAAGTGGTTGCTCAAGGATACTTTGAGGTAAGTCCTGTGATTCTTGAGCTGTTGGACATGAACTAGAGCATCTTCCCTACTCCTGCTCCGGACATTTACTTTCTTTAATTTGATTAACTTCATTACATGACTCAGTGTTTGTGCTAACTAACGTGCCATCACTGCGTGATGACGATCTAAATGGAAACTGCGTATCACATAATGCATGTACCGTTTGAATCTGGGAGACAATTTAAAGGAAAACTGTAAATGAATGTTTTAGTACATAAATCCAATAAATAAATGAACCAAACGAAGATTGTGAACGTTGTTGTTACCCTTTGAGATGTGTTTGACGAAGGAGGTGGTTCCTCTGGACACCCCACTGACAAAGGCTCCAGGTCCTCGGGTCAGACCCTCATATGGCAGGCGGAAGAAGTCGGAAACGCCGTTACCAATGCTCCGCACAAGGCTGGCCGGACTGCCGAGGATCTCCAAAGACCCCACCACCCAACCTGAGACAGAGGAACAACAGGAGGTCAGACGGTTACATTTGTGTATAATAATACTACAGTACTGCAGCCAAATATCTTCACAATATGTCCATATATATTGAAACATATAGGAAAACTGATGTGATCAATATAATGCTGTGAGATTTCTTTTATATTCATTTATCGATAGTGTCATGAATATTTCTTCTCGTTCATGCTGACAAGCCACTAAGAAAAGGGAATAACTATTCTAGAGTGTAGTGGATCTCCATTTGCTCAATGCTATAAGATGTTTTAGCTGTTAAACAGCCTTCGTTCTGTTTTCTGGAGGAACTTCAACTTTAACTGTGTTGTTCTTGGAGGTAGCCATGTAAAACACCATGTACTTAACATACTGTATAATCCCACAATCATTTTTACACATCTGAAGTTAGTTTTGCATTTAACAGAAATAAAAAGGAAGACATCTGGAATGCCTGCTCTTAGGAGCAACATTAAACATACCAGCCATTTGAGTAAACTCCCTTTCATTATCTTCTATGAGCCAGAAACAGTTTGGAGTGAAGGCTCTCCCAATCAAAACAACTCACAGAATAACCGCAGCTCCACAATAAAATGTTTTACATAATGATTACATGTTTAACACTGTGTTAATCCGAACAAAAAGGTTCACAAACACGTGCACAGATACACATATACACTTCTGCACACAGACATACACACTCCTGCATGTAATCACACATGTGCCACAGCGAGATTTACAGTCTCATACTATCTCACTTCTCTCATTCAGCCGTAGAGTCTCCTTCAGGTGGCACGGCTCATTGATATTTATGCGCTGACAATTGCATCACAAAAATCAAATAGCCATTTCTCAACGCTCTGCTCTTATTCCCTGTCAATTTGCTCTTGAGTGATGGACTCTAATGGTAGGTAACCAACTCCAGTGGGGCCAAGCGGTCGTTTCTGTTTTACTTGGTCTCCCAGTTGTGGTTTGGGTAAAGCATAAAGTCCTGACAGGAGCTGATGTTTACAGGGCTGAGTCATGCTTTTAAATACACACATACACATGCACACACTGGAGTGTATGCGTAGACAGAGTAATATCCATATGTTTATAAGTCTTTGCATGTGCAGACCATGGATTTACGCCTGTGGGTGTATGTGTGGTTGTAGTACCATACATCCTAGAGCTAATCAGTCCCAGAATGCAATGCTTCCAGGAGTCTCTCTCCATGATGACTCAGGAAGAGGAGAACGTGGTGAGGTGATGTGTTGAAATACGAGCAGAAATGAGGGCTCTAACGAGAGACAGCGGGAAGGAAGCATCCGGCCAGAACGGTGATTTCTGATGTGGAAATGTCTGGGTTAAATCAGACCATGTGTGGAGCTTTTGACTACACAGGAGGACAATGCAGGAGAGAGGTATGGTGCCTTTATAGGGCCCGATAAGTCAGGCTTAGACCTGGTGGCCGTTTGCAGATTAACCATAACATCCTGCCTACACGCACAGTGTGAAGCATGAGTCAGACCTTACGATGAAACAGTGAATTATAGCAATGAGAGAATCTAAATCTTTTTTGGGGGCTTCCAGTCATTCAGGTTTTTGTTTTAGTTTTATTGCATTTTTGCCACAAAGCAACGGGAGCGCCTGGAGCTCATGGGAGCAACCATTTCAAAAGTTCAACTCTGACTTAGTGATAATAAATTATGGAATTTCTCACTCAAGCACAAATCCTGTTATTCTGTAAATAATGTGTAAACAACATGATCGGAGGAAACACAGCTTGGCATATAGAATCATTTGCTGTGTAGGCTAATATAGTGAATATGGTACATTCTCTCTCTGTCCATGACCGACCTGCTCTGAAGAGGGCTCCGGCAGCATAGTGCATGGCCAGAGCGTGGACCAGCTGTCTGGCTGTGGTGCAGAGTGGCCCTCTCTCGAACAGAGAGAAGGAGAGAGGAGTGTGGTCTGAGGCGATGTACAGCTTCAGGGAAGCATGGATGCTGACCAGCAGGTTGACTGGCTGGATGGTCAGCTTCTGCAGCCGCACAGGGTTGACCAACGCCTGCATTGACTGGAGCACCTGGATGACATTAATATCACAATATTAACATTTTTCAGATCATCATTTATCCCTGTCCTTCATGGTATTATTTCATCATTACATGATGTGACGATGATGACATAAAGGTAAGTGTGTAAAACACAGCAGTGATACTGTTACCTGTAGGTCTGTCCCAAGCTGAACATAGCACTGTGATTACAATATAATGAGAATGCAGTAACTAAATAAAGTGACTCATCAATTCCTACATAAAGACAACACGTTATGAAGAGTGCACCTGTTCAGGGAGGACGGGGGCTGATCCAGGCTCTCTGCTCCTCTGGGTCTGTGCTATAGCTGAGGCAATAGCTCTGTCGGGGATGTAGGTGTAGAACAGGGTCTTAATGTAGTAAACGAAGGTGTCTTCAAGATAGACTCTGGCAGGCTGCAGCTGGAAGGTGACCTAAAGAGGATGCACACAAAGCTGTAATGAGAACTGAAAATTCATGATTGTTATGAAGAGAATAAACTGACTTGGACGATCAAGTAAAGGACTGATTTCTGTAAACAGTTTCCAAGTTTGTAGAAATTATTATTTTTTTGTATTCCTTCTTATGTTTTGCATATAATGACATTAATTTATCTACATCTTGTATAGATTACCGTTTGTTAAAACAGGAAGAGCATTCTTGTTTTGAGTTTCTTCTTTCACTTTTTATGTTGGTTTTGTGTCAATGAAGCAATTCCTATGTGCTGAGTTATCCAGTATATTGAATGTAATTGACTTGGACACACTGATACCACGTCTCTGAAAAACTGTGAATTTCAGTGTCAAAAGAATTTAGTCTTTTTGAAACTAGCAAAAATGCAGTTGTAAGACAATTTACTGCTGAATTATTACACTGTGTTGAGCTTGTTATGTAAAACTTTATGGTGGCATGTTGCTAAGAGATTTGTAAGGTTTTTGCTCTGTAGCTATGTGTGTTATAGACTTTCTGGGTGCTGAGGTGATGCTAAAGAGCACTGCATGGTTGCTTGGGTACACTATGTGATTACTGGAGTTACAGAAGTAAAAGTGCTTTTAGTAGCAGAACTGTGCTCATAAAATACTGAAAGCAAGAAAAATAAATAATTCACGGCAATGTTCAGGTTGTCAGAGTGACAGCAGGAGAGTCTACTGCAACAAAAGAAATGGAAATAAAAAAAGACGGAGGAATGAATCCAACCTCCTCCATGGTGCATTTGTCTCCAGCCAGCATCATCCTCAGCTGCAGAAAACAAGAGGATTTGAACTCCTGCAGGGCTTCAGCGGACTGTGTGGGGTTGGCATCACTGCTCCATGGACCCCCGGGATCAGTTCCCCCTCTCTGATCCTGGCACAGCAGCACGGGGAAGTGGAAGCTGGCTCGGTTATACAGCTGGTTGTCTACTTGCAGACTGGAGCAGTAGACCTCAATCAGAGAGGTATCAAGCATCAGCGCTGAAACGGGTGCTGTGTCCATGGCAGGGTCAACTGCCAGCTCCAGGGGAAGGGAGGGGGGTGCCGGAGCCAGGCTGAGGAGCAGCTTGGTCAATGTGAGTCTTAGCAGCTCCACAGAACCGGAGGGACTAGTGATGTCATCACTCAACGCCACACTGGTCTCACTCAGGAGGACTCTGAAGGACAGCTTGGAAGACCTGAAAACAAAATAGAAATTATTCATGTGAAAGTACAGTAGTAGTACCAACAGGCTGTTATAAGTTTCATTGTCCCTTTTGCTGACTAAAAGCAAAAAAACATAACTAAAGGTTCAACTATGCATGTGTATGATGGGTCTGTTTATTGATAGGCCAAATCATTCATCTTGTACTAACGATGTTTAATGAATTTCCTTCCACCAAAGCACATTATCAAAGATCACTGATGTCATTTGTTTACATTTACCTCATATGTGATTATATTAATTTCCTGTTTTGCCAAAATGACAAAGCAGCTATGTGTTGAGGTAATGGAATAAAGCTGTAATACAGTGGCCCTGAGAACTGAACACACTGCCGCTTAACACAACACATGCAAATAGACAGAGCACACAATTTAAGAAAACATCTGCAATTTGACAACACATGTGCAGCATTTAGAAAAAATGCTGCAAAGTGAAAACACACAACCGAACACAGAAAACAGTCAAATACATACATGGTGTATAAATACAGAAAACAGGCCAATAGAACAGATAACAACAGAAAATTAAAAAGTGATGAACAGAGCTGGTATCTGGATCAGTTTGTTGTTTCTATGGTGACTGAAGCAGTTACTCAAGGGTGACTGTCTATTGATTGTGTTGAAAAATGAGCTAAAATGTAAGTTTGTTTTTTTTCTTTTTCAACATGTTGATCAAATGATTGAGATATTATTCCAGATATTTACTGTTAACCCTTCAGCATTATGCGTTTTCTGTATTTCAGAATCATAAAAAAAACTTTAATGATCCCCACAGGGAAATAGTTTTGTTACAATCGATTGTAAATAAGTGCAAACTACTATAAAACTACTATGAAATAGTGATAATAATAGATAGACAGACACTGAATAGAATAATATGCAAATGTGCAAAAAGAAAAACTAATGTGTGCCAGGTATAATCACAGTAACCGCAACCATAATGTGCAAGTAAACTGATGAAAAGTGTAATGTGGACTAACAGTGGATTAATACTAGTTTAGGAGCAGAGAACTGATGGAGATGTGCAGAAAGGGGAGGAACACCACAGGAAGGAATGACTTCCTGTGGTGTTCAGTGGAGCACTCAGTCATTCTGAGTGTCTGGCTGAACATGCTGCTCTGGCTGAGGGTGTGCAGAGGGTGGCAGATGTTGTCCATGACATCTTCCTATCTTTTGGTTGCGTTTTCTGTATTTACAGCTCATTTCTGTATTTCCTTTTGTTTTTCTCACTTGTCAGATTGGGGAAGATGTAATCTAAGTTTGCTTGTGTTTTGTCTCTTTGCATCGTCTTAGGTCGCAGTTCATAATACCATGTTCTACTGTGCAAATAATTTCACTCAAGACTCCACAAGAAAGTTTTAGTGCCCTCCTGTGGTGAAATTGATGCCTGTTTCCTCATGTTTGGAGTCTAGTAACAGCTGCTGCATGAAAACCTTACTGTTAACAATGATCATAAAGGAATTTGAAGTGAGGATGGTAAAAGGCACACTGGTAGATATCTTGAGGTTGTGAAGAACAACGTACACAAATGATTTATTATGGTTCAAATATGTAGGGAACATAAAACAACAATACAACCACTGCCTGTGCACACATACCTGCTGTGCTGGTTGATTACAGGGTCCACACTGCCCTCTGGTGCCAGAGACAAAACCAGGGTACCTCTCTCATACACCACACCTACGTAGAGACACCCAAAGCCTGGCAGGAACACCACCTGGAGAAGAGCAGAATGAAAATTTGCAGTGAGATGGTTTGAGACACTTTCATACAGTCACGGACAGAGAGTGCTACTTGTTTCACCTTGAATAAACTTTCAGGAGGCAACTTAACACATTCACATAGCTCAGCTCAGTGCTGTTTACATTGTGCTTTGTGTGTGTGCGTGTTTCAGAGCATACATGTGTCTGACTTTAACCTCCACCACTCCAGGTCCAGAGTGATCAGATCAGCCCCTCTTGTGACGAAAGGAAGCAGATCCCTGCTGAACACTTTGCTGAGCAGTCATAACAAGTCCGACCTTTGACCTCTTCCCCCTACCACAGAGGTCAGACTCAGACCTCACAGTAACCAGAGATACACAGCCTCAACCTCAACCCCAACCTACAGCTGGCTAGACACAACACCAAACATTAGATACACTACTCTTTAACATCCTGCTAACCACACTATTACACTGACCAGACCAGAAATACTTTGGCTGTGGACGCGCACGCACGCACACGTTTGGTGTAGATTTGGCCAAGAGTACCACAGTGAAAGACGGAGGTGTGCTTGTATGGGGCTGCATTCTTACAAAAAGTGTAGGGCATGTGTCACTATTAATGCAAGTTTGCATATGCAAACACTGAATGAAAAGATGACCCCCAGTCCCGAGAAGCTTGGCAGGAGTGAACAGCATGACAAGGATCCCAAACACACAGTAAATATCACACCAGTTTGTAAAGAAGAAAGCAGTGATAACTATGACCTGGCCAAGCATGTTCCCTGACTGGGATCCAACAGAAAACCTTTGGACTACTTTAAAGTAAAAGGTAGAGCAGCAAAAGCTCTCCAGCAAAGAGCAGCTGAAAAGAATCATCTGTGAAGAATGGCAGAACGTCTCTCCATAGATTTGTGAATGGAAAAAAATGAATGGAATCTATACAAGGGTGAACTGAGTTTTGTTGCAGTTGATTCTAAAACATGGATGTTTCAATTAGTTTCTGCTTTTGAAATTAATTGGCTTCAATCTTCTTTGGCTAAAAACAAATTAAATTCAATTAAATTGACAGGATTTATAATTACTGTAGTGATACTGACCAGGGGTGTCCTCAGTTTTGTTGTATACTCTACATGCATGCTTCTACCTGTGTGCCCAGGCAGTTGATATCTATGGGGTCAGTCCAGTCAGTGGTGTTGTGGCCTGAGGTGGTTTTCAGCAGCAGTGTGGGCAGCATCTCTTTCTGTCTGCACTCGGGGAAACTGGAGAAGTGGTGGTAGAGCTCATGGTGAAGGGAACAATTAGCAGGCAGAGGACGGCAGAAGACCTCAGTTCTTGGAGTTTCTATGACAGATAAGAGAAAATAGAGGATATGAAAAATAACAAATTATCCCAAAAAGCTTGTGAGAAGAAAGGAAATTGAGAAGATCTGGGACCAGATGTCAGACCTCGCCGTTCCTACCTTTGACATTTTCCTTCAACAGCAGTGGGATAGGACACTTGTTGTGGATCAGCATGCGAGGAGAGGGGTCCTCATTCAGAGTGATGTACGTCACCCCAAGGTGCTCCTGATACGTCAGTACTATGGCTCTGCAAAACATAAATAAACAAACCCATAAATAAACCTTCCACAGACAGCTCAAATCCCAACTCCTTCTAACCACACACAGAAGAGAACACACACCCAATGGCATGCCAAACGTCACATCACTGCTGCGTCCATTTGCTTCATTGACAGAGCCCTAACTGAAGTCTAGCAGTGACACACCGTTACTCTGTGTGTGTGCGTGTGCATGTGTTTGTGTCGATATTTGTGTTTCTGTTTGTATCTGTGTGTCTGGCAGTGCATACATTAGTGCACAAACACATAGTAAATGAATGAAGCCTAAGGTATGTCTGTGAAAAAAAGAAATGATTTGCACATCAGCCTATTTATTGTATATGCCACTGTGTGCCACAGAAAAAAGAAGAAAAGGAAAGTAAGAAAGAAAGACATGACACAGATTGAGAGGGATCGATTGCACAAGACAAGCTGAGAGATTGAGGGTGGAAATGTTGAGGGCATTTCTCCTTTTGCTTCATCTCCAGTGTTTAACAAGCTGTGACCAGCTACAGTGCCTCCCTGCTTGATGTCTTGTGCCAGCTGGGGTTCAGATCCCTGCTCTAAATGGACTGTTACAGCCAGCAGACCACAAATGCTCCGCTTCACCCACCTGCTGTTAAGGCCAACTCCAGAGTCTAGTTCCCCAGGAACAGACAAACTCTGCCTGGGGAAGTCTGGTCGAATGGGAGCAGGAAGGCTCCATGCTGCAGATCCAACTCCAGCATCAGGTCTGGGAAACAAGCTGAAGAGCATGTGTCTTAGTGGCAGAGGGTACTCCACCTTTCCCTGGACACTGGTTTGGAGGAGGTCCCAGCACGGCACAGAGCAGGGCTTGGCCAGGGACGACTCTTCAGAAGGAGCGAGGCTGAACACTGCTGTCTCTGGTATCTCACAGGCCTGGGGAGAGACCATAATATAAACATGTTGAAAAGGAAGAGGAAAACAGAGGAAAGAATGAGAAAGAGGAGAGGAAAGAAGGGAGGGAGATCAGAGAAAATAAAACAATTTAAAGACAGGAGACAGATGAGGAAGGCAAAAAACAAAATTAAAAAAAAGCTTTGATGGAAGAAAAAAGAACAGACCAGAAAACACAGAGGTGAGGAGAACAAATGAGAATAAATAGGGGGTGGGGTGGGTGGACAGAAGTTGCGTTAGAAAAGGATATGAGATGGGACATGAAGTCAAAGAAGAAAAGAAAGAAACAGAGAGACGAAGATGCAAGTGATTACAAAAAAAGATACATAGTAAAACCACATTGTTATTGTACTCTCTTCTTTCTCCCACTGAGCTTAGCGCTAAATTGGTAGCAGAGAAGCCCTGCTGTGCTGGTTTAGCAGCCTGTGCGCGGCGAGTAGTTGAGGACTATAGGGATTAGGCACTAAGCATGATGAATAGACCAACTAAAAAGGCATTCCTAGCCTTGTTTGTGGTCTGTGTTATTGTTAAGCCCAGCGCCCGCTATTTAGTTTTTTAGGCTTTTTTCTTTTTAAAAAGTTTTTCAGTCAATTAGTGGCAACTGGCAAGCTCTGCCATCGTTCTTTAAGGGGATCTGAAGGCTCGTTAGATGACATCACTACATTGTTACTCTCTTTGGGGACAAGCAGCAGATGAAAGTGAGAAGGGAAACCTGCATTCAATTCTGGGTGTTTGTCTAATGTCCCTATGAAGTGCCGTTGCCACATTGTGAGAACGGTGGAGGGAGAAAAGGGGGAGCAACATGATCTGATGGAAAACGGCTTGCTATGTCCCTGCAATGTGTACGTGTGGTTGTGGTGGATGTCTGTGAGTAATGCGCATAGGGAATATACTGTATGTGTGAAGCTTCAGAAACTGTAGCAGGACAGGACAGACATGATGCAGGACCATACATATACATTCAAACACACACACACACACACACACACACACACACACACACACACACACACACACACACACACACAGAGGCCTTATGATTATGAGGTAGCAGCATGGAACGGAAGCTATCGGGCCGGGGATTGACATTATTTCACAGAGAGCTGGAGCAAACACTTCAGCTGGTGGGGACTTAGAGACTGGGCAGATGTTGTGATGTATGAAATATTTTCCTTGTACTGCCTTGAAGTCTTGCCTCACATGTTCTAGCCCTACGCCAGGACAAGCAGTTGTTTTACATGTTTAAATAAAGGGGGAGAACAAAAAAAACATACAAAGACATTGTGTATTTGAGCATTTCGTATTCGACCAAGAACAAAAATAACCCAGATTTGACATGATTTGACACAATTTCAAGTCAAAGAATAGATCAGCTACTTCCTTTGAGTCACACTACTGAGGGTTACTTATTGCAAGAGAAAGTGTGTTCATGTGAGCATTTATGCACAATACCTGGTCATCAGCTCCCAATGCGTGGTGAGTCAGCAGAGGCCTGTACTGTATCGTGTAAGGAGTGGCATTGACAAGAATAGTTCTGTCTTCTATCTGTAGGATCTGGATGCTGTGTCTCACCACAGACGACACACAGAACTGACAAAGCTACAGGAGGGAAACAACAGTCAATATGTTGTCAGCAATCAATGATAAAAAACAAGCATAAAAACAAAACAAGTTACTTGAGAGATCTGGATATTATCTTCATGTGGAGATGCAGAGCTAATAAAGTTGATGCAGTAATAAAAGATACATTCAAAAATGTTTTAATAAAACTTTCATTTCGATGCTGTCTGTTCAACAATCTACTCAAAGCTGTTTTCAGTTAAATACATTATACTGCATGGTAGTAAAAAACATTTTCATGTTACCATCTATGGGCTTAAAGTAAAATCCAATTACTTTAAATGACTATTTCAAGACCTAAACTTTACTATTTTAAGGTCAGTTTTCCTTCTTTTCTGTCTCAAAAATCTGTTTCTTTTTTCCACTTTACTGTTTTGGTATCAGTATATATCTAAACAAGTGAACAGTTTGGTTTTAACTACAGTTGGCTTGTGGTAGAAAAACAGCTGATGAATAAAAACAGCTGAAAACCAGCATGTAATTCAATAAACACACCAGAACTTGTAAAATGCATTCTGATATATTACAACATAGTTCCTTATTAAAAGCCTAATGTGTCTTGACTTGATAATTCAATAAACTACTTCACTTTCCTTTTTGGAAAACACCTTTTTAAATATCAGGACTTTTATGATTGCATGGTTTAAAAGCTTATAAGTTTGACCGTTGTTTGCCTCACCTTCTGTCTTCCAGGGAAGGCTCCCAGGGTGATGTCAGCCTCCACATATCCCTCCTCATCCAGTGTGACCACCTCTGAACCTGAACCCTCCTTCCATCGAGGAGAGGTCAAGTCATGGACGAGTTTCAGTGCTGTAGACTTGTGGACGGTGTTAGTGTGGGCCCAGTAGATACCAATCTGGAAGGCTTCCTGGATGGTGAATGGTGGGTCAGAGGGAAAGATGTGAGGGTGAGAATGGGAAATTGACAAAGGGAGGAAGAAATCAGAGGTCAAATCACTGTCAGTCATTTCAGACAATTTGGGCTATTAAATCTGACTGTATTTGATTGCATTTTGGAAACAGTCACATGGTAGGGGTCAACTGTGGTTTCCTTGCCAACAACTCAAGCACAGTGTTTCTGACAGTGTCCATGTTCCCTGCATAGCTTTTCAAACAGTCCTGGCAAATGAAGACTACATAACCTCCATCACTGTAGGCTGTGTTATGAGAACATAATTTAAGAGCCTCACAAATGCTTGAGTGACAGCTGTTTCAGCATCATAGGCCTTCTGCCCTAGACCCATCAACTCTGAGAGACCAAGTCCTCTCTCCACTTGTTGTTCCATGATAAATAGCAGGGTGCTATGGAAACAATGCTTTATTTGTTTCTATTTCACAGGCTATTACACATTTACCACTTTTTATTTTGTTTCTTTGTGCTGAACCGTATCAGCACTTGTTCTTTGATACGTTGCCTTCTCGCTTAGCTCTGGGTTAGTGGTAGAGAAATCTGTTTATGTGTGTGTTATGTTCCACGGGGGGAAAACCATCTGCAGACGACTTCTTCTGATCTCAGAAACCAGCGGGAAGACATGCCTACAGTATATGGTGACAGGGCTTGGCTGCAGATAAATACTTAGGCAGGGAATACTGTTGTAATGCAGCTCTGTTGAATGATCTCAGGTTTTGTGCTTATTAGTCAAGACTGTAATGAGAAAAGAGCTGCTTTCATACTGAAGGCTGTCATGCCATATACTTGATCTAAAAACATAATATATCTTTAGTGAAATTTTAAAAGATCACTGAATACCATGAAGTCACTAAGATTTGGAAAGTATACAGTCTATTAATGTCTTTCAGAACCAGAATTAGTTTTACTGGTTAAATCGTGTCCTGACTGAAAACATTTGAAAGTTGAGATTCATGCAATATGACTCCTTTGATGTAGCATGGCACGTAAGTATTACATAAGAAATCCAAGTGATATAAGAACATTTAGAACTGAAAATTTGTTTTTCAGTATATACTTTTACATATGAAGCAGGAATCTGTGAAAATAGTTGTGTGATGGCTTCTGTGAATGTGGACATAGACGTCTCAAGTCTTCCAAGCCCAAATCAAGAATTGGGGTTATCTTAATCTTGATTTGGGTTTAAAGGCTGAAAATTTTTACTAGAAAGCCTGCGTTACAATTGAAGGCAGGGAGTTGGTAAGACATGGGTATTTACTTGGCAAGATTAACAAAATATGCCACTGATTTGCATTATGGGAAATGCAGGATATTGTGTTTTTGGAGTTCGGGACTAAAGTTTGGATACTTTGGCCTCAGTAGCTTTGATTTTGACATATTTTTTTAAATAAATGTGTCACTTGCAGGATACATATACTGTGGATAGCACCCTACCTTGAAGTTGGGTGGTACGATGACCTTGCCGGCTGGTATTTGGAGTACAATGGTCTCTCCCTCAAAAAGCCAGAGGTCCCATTGGGAGTGGTTAGCCAGCAGGGCCCAGGGCAGCAGCTCCACCAGCAGAGTGTTCAGGCCAGACTTCCAGCAGGATAATTTCACCTGCATGGGACTGTCCCACTGGGCAAGGGGCTCCAGCACAGACCTGGGAGGGGATGTATGTGTGACACATTACATATTTTCCAGGAAGTGTAAGAAAACACAAACTAATTAGTTTTTGTCTGTTCCAAGCCAAATGTGTAATTGCTTTAAAATTAAAGACTATTCAGAGACCTCACTGAAGCCAGTGGACTGAGGAGATGCTGTGGAGAAAAAACTGACTTCAATAGTAAGAGGTAAAGTTAAAGATTTTTATAAGATTTGGATTCCTTTCTTAAATTTTACGATGACAGTCTATGATCAGACAAGGGTTTTGTGCTACCACCGCTACTCCAAGGTAGCTTGTTATTTGTATTATAATAAGGATAACATGGTTGTGAATAGGAAGAAAAGGATGATGAATATAGGCTACTGCAGTAGGGCAGGGCAAACATATTACTATAATGACATATACATATAGACAGAGAGACAGACACAGTTACCAAATGCAAAACAAACGATCATTAT
This sequence comes from Seriola lalandi dorsalis, assembly GCF_002814215.2. Lineage (NCBI taxonomy): Eukaryota > Metazoa > Chordata > Actinopteri > Carangiformes > Carangidae > Seriola > Seriola lalandi. The sequence goes on from NW_019525136.1 coordinate 1,799,400, forward strand.
TGTCAGATCAGCTTGGTAACAGAACTTGTGTCTGCTCAATCACCAGGATTAAGGATATCGTTTCCCCCTCTCTGCTCATGTACTGTGGACATGTTTTACATGCTGCCAAATACAGAGTAGCATGCAGCCTTAAACAGGTATTTAATGTGTCATATGTAAATAAACAGTTACAATATGCAGACCATTAACACACTGTCTCACAAGCTAAACAAATACATAGAGAGAAACTGTCTGTAAATAAGTTATGCAATACAAACAGAGGGAACAGTTGACAAAACATCTAGGGACACACATGGGTATGCTGAGACACAGATTAACAGGCAGACAGACAGAAACACACAACCATTTTTCCACCAATCTATCCACAGCAGTCATTTCACAGTAATCATGGTCTTGTGAGCCCTAAACAGTGCTGAGTGCCAAACAAACAGTTCTCTCACGGCCAGTCTTCCCTTTCCCCCAAGGCTGCTTCGACTCTGCTCAACCTACCAACCTGCCGTCTCAAACTCGTCACATACCCGAAGTCTCCCTGCTAAGAATAGGGACCAACAAGCACAAGGCATAGTTATTCTTTACCATTTACTGCCGTGTGTGTCTGTGTGTGTGTGTGTGTGTGTGTGTGTGTGTGTGTGTGTGTGTGTGTGCGCCTTGGCCTCAAGGCTGAGGGCAGCAAAGTGCAGGACTCATTAATCATATTACAGAGCTCACAAAAAAGGTAATTGAAAGAAATGTGCGCAGCAGCTTCTGTCAAACCTGCCAACTCTGGAGTTGAGAGTTTTAGAAGTGTGAATTTTGAGAGGCGAGCTACTCTGAGCACACACAGCCTGAAGCTTGAGCTTACCCTAACCCTAACCGCTACAAGATGTTTGTTTAATGGTTGTGGAGGTGTCTTGCTGCCACTAAAAATCCAACAGAGAAAGAAAAATAACATTTACCACTTTCAACTTCCTCTGTCCCTTTAAGACCCAGTATTTACACACTTCCTGCCAAGGAGTTCGGTTGGTTTGGTTTCTCTGCTGTGCCACAGAGACGGAGCAGTCTCCAAACAGCAAACTGTGTCACTGTTATCAACATTAAGGAAAAATATACAAATTAAACTGTGGGTTTCACTTGCTGTCCAAGTTCTGAGTGTGTTTAGAGATAGAAATCAGTGCTATTAATCCTTTGATGACACTTTTTCCCATTTTCTCTTTCCTTTTTTATCCTTATGCTCCTTCACATAAAGTAGTAGATTTCTGCCACTTTCCATGACGGGAAAAGTGTTTTGGCCTCAGGCTTTTGTCTCACAGGGATGGATGGCAGGGAAGAGAGAGGTCTGACTGACAGAGAAACCCAACACCAAACAGCAGATAGCAGCCCTGCACGGATACCTAGTTTGTGTGACATTTAAAGGTGAACAATGAATATGGTGGTGTGTATATGTAACACAGCGTTATGAGTGCGTGTACACATGTGCTGGGCAACAGTCCGTGTGTGTGTTTGCATATGTATAGAGAGAAGAGAAACCCAAGCAACCACAGGCAGACATATGGCCGTCTTTGTAACTCGGAGACTGTGGGAGAGCATGTGGCCACGTCTCCTACCGCTGCTATCAAGATGTGATTGCTTTGTGACAAAAGATGAGTCCCAGAGTGACGTATGTGGGGGGGATTCACATGTGAGTGCTGTACGATGGTATACATAAACTTATGCATGGGTCACATACTGTATACACACATTTGCACAGAAACACATATATACAGTATACACACTGTACGTTCTGCAAAACTATGCCAAGATTTAACTGAATGCAAGGCCCTGTGACTTGTGTGAGAAAGTGGGAGTTTGACAGAGTGACAGCCTAAATCTCCAGTCTGTGGGGACTGCAGTGGGATTGCAGCCTAATGTCTGATGCATGGCTCTGCATTGTCTTTTGCAGTTAACTGTTTTATTATGTGAACAAAGAGTAACCAATAAAGAGAAGCCTCCCTCATGAAAGGCTCGCTTGCACAACTCTGTGCTTTGAGGAAAGATGCTGTAAGAAGCCTGCTATTAAAAAACATACTGGTGGGTCTCGATGAAATCTGTGTTATGAAATCCTACCAACCAGATGTAGTGCTTGTCACAGAAGTGCTAAAATAAAAATGAAAAACAATTACACAAGTTGACTTGTGACAAAGGATCATGAGGTGTCAAGGCTTCCAGCTGGGATCGGGCTCATATACTCATGATGTTGTGAGTATGAATCTGGCTCATAACTTGTATTATGATCATCATTTTCTCTATCCTGCTTTGCTTTAGCTTGTATATCCTACTCAGGTGCTGACTACATTTGTATTTACCCTCACAGAACATTCACTACACGTTTTAAAATTAGCAGAGCAGTACCTGTCAGTGTCTTTGGTCACGTAGGGCCACAGAGGCTCAGTAGAGGTTTTCGGACCATAGAAGTCAGCCAGGATGTGTTTCAGGTTGTCCTCATTTCCAGTCTTATTCACTATCTGTTTGATCAGGCTGGTGGAGATTGGCACAGCACAGTGGGACGCATCTTCATCCTCCCTGTGGAGCAGAGCACAATCACAGAATCATTACAGATTTCTCTAAAAAGCTTTTATTTGTCTATTTGGGAAGTTTCCATTTGAAATAGATGCTTTAGAGGATTTTTCTTTTAATATAAATATGTTCAGTGATTCTTAATAATGTGCCATCTTCAACCAACAATGTGTGGGTCCTCCTGGCAGGTCGGCACTGTACAAGCTCATTTCACTTTGATTTTCTCCTCTGGTGAAAGGCTTTGTAACTGATTGCTTGAAATGAAAACCTGCGTACTTTTAGGGTCATAAAGGCACATGGTTTGAACCACTGCTATATTTTTTGTCAGCAGACCTGGCTTGGAAGCATGTTTACTTATTCTATGCCAGAAACAATTCAAATATACTTCTTATTTCACTATAGAACAAGACATCTCTTGACAGGATCTGACTATTCCCATTGTTCTGTTCAGAACAATTAAAGTGACCTCCGGGTAAACTCTGCGTTTACCCTGAAACTTCAAGCAGTCTGAATCTGCCTTTTGTTTTGGACTTTTCTTCCTGACATGCTGTCTAGCCTTACAAACAGTAATTCACAAAGATCATAGGAAAAGCTAAACGGCACTAAATAATCCTATTGGATACCTCAGCCCCAGACACTGGTCAATTATGGCTTTACAACAAGGAGAAAAAAAGAACTAAATCCAAACACTGTAATGGCTTCTTCTCTTTCACTAGACAGCATCCAGTTCCACTTGGCTAAAGCAAAGCAGCCCCCTTACCCCAGAGCAGTAGTTTATTAATAGAGCCCATTGTGCTATAAAAGGAACACAGGGGCTGTTGCTTATGGATCTGGGGCAAGACAGAGGAGAGGGACAAGGTGCTGACAGGAAGCTTTTCATCCAAAGCAGTTCCTGAGGGGGGAAACTGGAAGAGGCTTCTGATTGTAACCCTCAGTTCTCTAATGTGGTGGCCAATATGAGCAGAGCAGGACATAACGGTTCTGGTTAAGACTTGTCTATGTCTCTTGTGTCGCAGACCACAGCTATGCTCTCTACCTCGTCCATTAGAGCCCACAACTATGTGTAATTACAGGAAGGAAAGATGAGCTGTTGACCAGTGAACATTCAGGATTGGATCCATCCCAGAGGGTTGGGGTTGCGGAGGGGGTGGGCTTTTGTTCATGTGTGTGTGTACCAAATATGTATATGTGTGAAGGTACGTTTACAATTGTGGCTTATAGTGTGTGTTTGTGAGGATGAAGAGGGATGAGGGATGGATTGAGTTGGGCGGTCAAGGGAGGGGAGTACGTAAGTTTGTGCGGTGAGAGACAGTTTGGGCACGGGATGGATGGTAAGCACAAGGAGCATTGTGGTTGCAATCTAGAAAGACAAGACACTTAGTTGTTGCTGAGCTTGTTGTTTGTGCGCATAAAGGGGCCAAATATATTCCCAGTCACTATATGGCCACTGTGGTTCCTTTATGGCAGCTGAAATCAAAACAAACTTTGCGACCAGATATCTAAACACACAACAGTTACAGCAAAAAATTATGTCAGGGGGAGTCAATTACACTCAACGTTTACTCTGTTTATTCAGATCACCACTAGTTGCTACCAAAGGGGTGATTTTTCTTCCATGGATTTGCATAAGACAACATAAATTACAGATGTACAGATAACAAAGACAGTAGGAGCAACAACAATACAGTGTGTACATGTGGTAGTTATTACCTCTGGGGCCATCCATACTGAAACATAAACACTCATGTTACAGAGAGACACTTTGGACCAAAACATCTGTCATTTATACACTATGTATCAGACATGACACATGAGGTAAAGTTGTGATGTTATTAGACTATATAACATACATATGCCTTACATGGCATTTCTTTTATGGGCGAATTTTGATGCAGTTAAACCTTTTGACAATCGATTCAGCTTAGTGGAACCTGCTATGATAAATTGTATAAAGAGCTGTCTCTTACAAGAGGATGTGGACAATATGAGAAAGTGAGAACACACACTGACAAACTGGGACGGAGTTACAGTAGTGATGTATGTGACAGACTCTGCCCATGATGAAGTGGCAACTGTCACACTTATGTTGGCACATAGCTAACCAAGACAACGACAAACACAGACCACACACATACGATGACACATATCCACATATCCTAGTCCACTCCCACGCAAACATGTGTGCATACACACAAACAATCCTCTCCATGCATGAACTTGCACTCTCGCACGCACGCACGCACGCACGCACGCACGCACGCACGCACGCACGCACGCACGCACGCACGCACACACACACACAAACAAAATCACAGGGCCAAAAACCTGCTCTCTGTTAGGTCCCGTATCTAAATGAGGTGTAATTACAGTCCAGCCTGACATTTTGGAATTGGAGCTGTTTCTCAGTTGCTGCCAAGCTGGCTTCCTGTTCCCCTGCAATGTGCCTGGATCCCTCTGGATCATGTCTTGATGTTGGCTCACAGAAACCAGAATGTGGTGTGAGAGAACCTTAAGTAAGTGTCTCTCAATCTTCTTTAAATGGAGACATAAAACACCCATTACAGCAGACCAGAGTCAGACACTGCCCTTTGCAGCAGTATGAGCTGGTTGCTGATGATATAATATAACACTGGATCGAAAGATGTAAATTGTCCAGTGAGTCTGCCCCGCTGATCGACAAACATTAACAAGCAAGGATGGAAAGTTGTGTTAATATATCATAGGATGTGCAGAAAGGTTGACTTATTGTGGCTTATTTAGATTTGTGTACTTGGTCTTGCAGGTGAGACAGTTTTCTTATTATTTCTAATAGGGTTTTTAGCCTTTGAAGGATGGAAACATAAGAAGTGTAGAGTTTTGGCAATAGAATATACTAGATGGTCTTAATGTATAAAAGCTCAAATAGATATTGATATATGGAGTTTTGTTGTTTCTATTTTTTTTTTACCTGGCCTGGAAAGTGAGATGGTGGGTGATGTCAGCCTCAGTGTTTAACAGGGGCTCCTGGTGGCCCTGTCCATGGATCAACTGGCTCTCTCTCAGACCCAGACTCCTCTTCTCTATGTGGATGATTACTGGATCGGGCAAATGGCTCCTCATGACAAACAGTGGACTGAAAACCACCTGAAACCATCACATAGAACAATCATCCGCTAGACTTACTGCACAAACAAACTGAGTGTAAAGAATTAAACTGGTACAGATAGTTGGCTGAAAGTGAGAATTGGCTTAGCTGTTCAATAATTGTGCTGTCATGAATCTTAATAAAGAACATTTATTCATTTTGGACTAATCAGTGTATCCTAATAAGATACACTGGGGTTGAAAATATAGCAACAAATAATAGTAACAGTAAAGATCAACCAAGTAAAATGTCAAAATATACAAAAGAAACTGTTGTAACACGTCCTCTGTGTGCATATGAATAGAAAATGCTTTGGTATTGTGCAGTAATTAATAAAACATGGCTCTCATTACCTAGCAAGATTTGAAGAAAACCTATGCATCCTCTATAATTATACAATAAGTGAGTTTAATCGCTGCAGGTGTTAATCTAAGGATCGGTGGTGCAACTTTACCCACAATATGGAAATAAACATGTAAGTGCTTGTGCACAGGATACTCACTAATCTCTGCTGCATGTGAGAGTCAGGTTCAATGGTGATGAGAGTGCACCAAACATAGAGTAAAGAACCACTGGAACATGGCACCTGGAAGGGGACAAGCTGGCTGTTATTGATCTCAATAATCATCAATCGAACTGCCCAATTCATAACTTAAAAAAAAGATATTTCTACAGACGTCATACTGTACTTCAGGAATTTCAGTGCCTCTGCATTATTGCAAAGGGTTAACAGGAAAAAGACACTCAATGGCAACATGTTAGTGTTTGTTTGTGGTTAGAATGTAAAATATGGATATCTGATGACTTAAATGCCTTTGTCGCTTCTCACTCACAGACAGGATTTTTACTGCTTCCATCAGTGACACATTATCATGTTTTGTCCTATAAAACTTTGTTTCTTGGCTTCTACCAGTAGTTAAAAGTTAAGTCTCCCTTAAAGCCTATAACACAGTATAATGGCTGAGGCAAATGACAACTGTTAGTGCAAGATAATGGGCCATTACAGGCAGTTAAATCCTAGCAAGATTTAAAGACTGAGAATATGCCCACCGAAGGCTGAGCACTTAATGTGGCACTGGTGTTTGTGTCATTTACTCCTCTTTCCTTATTAAAACCTTTGGATGCCAAAGCACATTACAAGTGGTCTAGTTTATGACAGACCCGGGACTTCATTTACTGGTGGGGACAACACAGTGGAGAAAAGAGACAGAGCGAACATTCAGTTTCAATATACAGTCCATTGGAAAACAACCTTGTTGGGATGAGGGAGTGAAACTTTGGCAAACAGATACTAACCCTGATCCACCAAAAACACCCACAGCTGGAATAAGGTCATGATGACCTGCTGTGTTTTGTCAAAAGAAAACGGCAAGAGCAAAAAAAAAATGCTGAAAATAAGAGATAGGGAGGAGGAAGGTGAGATATGAGGAAGAGGAGTTACTTCAGATGGATGACTGTTAGAGAGAATCAGGAGCCAGATGAGAAAGGCAACAGACATCAACAGAGGAGAGAGTTAGAGGGTGGAACAGGTGGATAAGCTGGATGCCAAAGGATGAAATAAATAAAGAGGATGAGTTAACAACTACAAGATAGATGAGTGAGCCAGTGAGTGGGCGGGAGAGTTAAAGAAAGGGAGGAAACAAGAGACTGAAATAGGAAGCAGACAGAGATAGAGAGATCTGAGGATCCAGCTACTAGTCCAGGCAGCTCTCTCATTTAGAGCCAACCCTCCATATGTGTAATGAATGGCTGATCTGAGGAGAAGAGATAACAGCAGAGGTTGGAACCGAGTCAGAGATGTTCAGACCCACACAGAAGCGGGAGCTGTACTATGGCTAGCTGTTAACAGCATGGGGCATATAAAAGAAGAAAATAAAGGGGCACACAAAGACAGAGAACAAGAAAAAATAAAGAACAAGAGAAAAAACAGCAGGAATGGAGAGAGGAAGTGATCGTCTGGCGCTAATCCAGCAGTGTGAAAATGCCTTCAAAGCCTCTCCCTGTGCCCACATATCAGCAAGTGTTTGGTTATGGTTAGTGTTGTTATGAGAGAGCATAAACTGTATTTTCTCCCTCTCAACATGGCTGGGTTATGGGTTGGAGGGCCTTTGTAAGCCTATCTGAGGGGAAGATCTCAATCTGTTCTAACAGTGAGTAGCATGCGAGCTCTGCCACTGTGGCCACCCAGGAGAAGAGGATCCGGTCACAGTTGGTGGTCTAGTCACCAGTTCCAAACATGTGTGTGGATGGAGAGACGGTTGGAAGTGGTGTGCGCAATGTGTGCGTCTATCTGCGTTTGACTGGGTAGCACATCCAGCTTCCATTTGGACAATCAACCTTATCATTCTGGAGCAACTACAGTCTATACACATTTTGTCTGCCAATATACGTGACAAGCGAAAAAATGTACGGTTAGGAAATCTTGCAGGTGCTTCTTTTACAAGATTTGAGTTGCTGACCATTTCACACTGTAGGAAGGATAATGAGGCCTGTCAAGAGCTAAAATAACATTTAAAATAACTAATGTAGCCACTAACTAACCAGCCGTAAAAAGCATCTTGACAGGTCTTCGGAGAAACGGCCCTAAACAAGCACCAGCTCGGTCTAGTCATGGAAATCAGTTACAGTGTCAGATTGTGGTTGTGGTTGCCTTGATGTATTTTATGTTAACGAACCTGTACAACAGAGCTGCTGCTCCCTTTGTTCCTCCTCTCCAGCTGAACATCCTGGGACCAGTCTTCATCTCCTCGAGCCCTCACACACAGCTCTGTCATCTCAGTGTCCTCCAGCACATAGGAAGGCAACTTGGCCCCAGCCTCCAGGCAATCACAGTGCTCCCTAACCACCGTCTGACTGTCAGGCCCCACATAGTGCTGCACCACACGCAGCTCAATGTCCTGAGTCAGATAGCTGCACATTACCTGCCGCCCACAGATTATTACCTGGAGTTAAAGACAAAAGAGGAGAATCGCAATAATTAGAAATAAAATAATTCCTTTGAAGTTGAAGTAATACACACTGGCCCTTTCTCAGCTCTACCTGGAAATCCTGTGCAGGTACTTTTGTTTTAGGGTCACTTTCCACAAAGCGATACTGGTAAGGGATGATGAACATGTAGGGACGATGCTTCTGTAGCTGCGCTGCTGCAATCTCTGTTCTTATGGAAGGGTTGCTATGAAGCCTGACGGCTTCCTCACTGCCTGATCACAAGGTCACTGTCCATCACTCCATATATAGTACACGTACACATAAAACGTTTCCTTTCATCTTACCTCATGTGCAACACATATACAGACCACAGGCCTCATTCTTGTCCTAAAATTCTTTCGTTTTTCTATGAGTGCTCCAAGTCACATCCACCAAACTCTCTTAACTGTTACAGCTCTCAGTAGGTGATGTTACACTGCTGGGTGCAAAAGAGGATGATAGTGGACAACAACCTGCAGTAAGACACTTCCACTGTTTCTAGCTTCTCAAATGTTACAATTTGCTTCTTTTCTGTTTTAGGTGAAGGTGTCATCCTTGAAACTGGGAAACAGATCATAACTGATCAATAGTAGTCAGCAGCAGCCCTAATGCCTCTGCCTGCACATGTGTCCTGTGTTTCATTAAGAGATTGCGTGTGTGTGGAGATTTGTGGTATTTATATTTTTTAACAGCAGTCAACATGAGGTGCTAATATGAATGATGAAGAGGCTGTCACAATGAAAGATTATGGGGTAGCTAGACCGAAACGGAGAGGACAGCACTGTGTGACACAAGATGAAGTACGCTAACGCAGACAGGAGCAAACTTCCTCTGTAGTATCAGCCTCTGTCCCACTATGAGGCTTTGTATTGTGAATTGGATGTGACCAATGCTCCTACCCCATCACTGGTTCCAATGGGAACAAGATGTAAGCAGTCAGGGACAGACAGGGGAAGGAATGTGAGAGGCCGAGTCTGTTTTGTCTGGAGGACGAGAGGGAGACATGTACGACACTTGACACTGTTTACATAACAAAGTGTCACCGCTATAATCTGATGGCATCTCTGCATTTTCAGGAATACAGCAACTCTACCTTCTATTATGGAAAAATCCAAACATGATTCACTACTTGTCTTGGTGAAAAAGGCGAAAGCGGCTGGTTTATGATTTCCTGTGCTCTTCTTTCTGAAATGGTTGGGCACATTGTGCTTTTGGATGGCCTCAAACTCACCAGTTTATTTTTTAATGCTTTAAAGCAGATTATAAAAACTGACAAAAACAGCCGAGCAACTACTAAATCATAACATAGAAATGGAAGAAAAGTGGATATTAAAAAGTGCTCATCTGAGAACGAACACTGGGAAAAAGGCCAGGCTTCCACAGCAGCAGTCAACAGGAGTAATGTGTTCCTGCTTTCTCTCTGGTAATGAACCACTTACAAAATTTTTTACAGGTTAGCGGTGAGCTAATCTGCAGGATCTCTATACTATATTGTTGATTATGTTGAAAACTTTGGTCCTTGTTTATTACTGTGGTGTATTTGCACCTCAAATCTTGACTTAAAAAGTGTTGCTAGTGCTGTGAGGCTTATGCCTAGGATGTTCTAAACATTAAATTTGGGTTGAGTAATCCTCTTCATTATTCCAGTTAACCTTGATGCGGCTATAAGAAAGGAAAAATGTATACGTTTTTGTGTGTCAGAAGATTTTAACCCAGAAATACCAAACATGATATCTCCATGACAATTGAGAAGACAGTGAGATAGTGTGAATAGACATTGTGTTAAGATTTGTTTTGTCGAACCAAAGAAATTCTTAGAACAGCAAATGTAATACTTTTCATATTTAGGTTATATCTAGAATGAAAAATGATGATGAATGATGATGAATGATGGTTGCAGGATGAAAAACGTAAATAATGTGTTTAATACATTTTTCATTAATATTTTCTCAAATCATACATTTAAGAATTTGTGTGTGTTTATAATGCAAACCTATCCAAAACAACAACAACCAAACAAACGAAAACTGACAGTACCTGTTTCTGGACTCCACTGAGCTGCACCACCTTGATGATGAGCGAAGCGGTACGTCCTTTGTACTGAATGGTCCTCAGCAGGGTCCCTACGTTGTCCACGCTGAAGGCCTCTGACCAGCGCCAGTTCCCCCATCCCTCGATGCAGATGTGCAGCAGCTGTAGGATGGGACACAGCAGGACACACATACAAAAACAGGGACAAAGGACACCTCAGAGGTTAGTCTTCTTGCCCTTTATTTATCCCCGAGCAAAAGGCAAGTAAACAACAAGATTCTTTGTTTAGAAGATTTTGGAAGGGGGGAAAAGAACAACAAAGTTCCTGTTTACTGGTGCTGAACAGGCCTTCTGCTGTTGGAAGTAGACATAGGAGGTTGCACACAATAAACTGACTGGTGGAAAACAGCTGATGTGGAAGCTCATTATGGCTACATGTGTGTGTGTATACTTATGCGGTTGGATGAGGAAGGCTCTGTTCTCCACACGTCTAAATAAGAGGCAGATAGTTTGGCTCTCAACCTTTTCAGCTTTATATCCATCATTCAGTGTGGAGCACATCCATGTGTGTGGCTGAGTCTAAACACACAGATACAGGAGGACAGCAATAAACAGACTCTGTCCTGTCTTTTAGACATTCAAACAGCTTTACAGTGGGGACAATTTTCCGACCATTTTCCACATAATTCCTTGTATTGTGGGCCACAACAGGCAGCAGGGCTGATAATATGAATAGAGGCATCATTTCTAAGATAACTACATCTATATCTTAAGACAGTCTCTAGACTGGTGTTTAAGTTGCTTTTTCCACTACACAATATACACAATGCAATAACACAGACTTTGCTTTAAAGAAAAGTGTCATGAAGTGCATATTCCTGCAGACATGTCCCCTTCACCTAAATCCAGATGCATACAGCACCTCTGTGCTACAGTGAGGTCATTCAGAGATCTGTCCACTTCTAAGTACGGGATGCTGTGTTCTACATGACAAGGAAACTAATTTGTCAAACAATGTGAGTGTTGTCATGGATTATGGTCACAATATGGGGACAGAATCATAAATATGTAGCAGGATCCAAAGACTTCTCCCCTCCAAAGGCAGCGTGGCTGACCTTCTACCTGGCTGAACTCTCTCTGTCAGCCTCGTTGCCAACACAACTTCAAACTTGCAACAGTAAAAAAGGGAGGGGAGAGAATGGGAGAAAGACAAAGAAGCAATGTATGTGAGCGAGAAAGACAGGGGGGACAAGAGGGTCAGGGGAGGGTCAGGGGAGGGACAGGGGAGTGACCAGATTGAAACCTAGAGAAGCGTTTTTGAAGATTTACACTTTAACTTGTCGCTTCAATGCACCAAACATCGAGCCAATCTGTTTAAAGAAAAACAAATTACTCCTGAGGTTAAAGAGCATTGGGGGACCCTGGTCAAGACCCTCTGTGTTTCTCTCCACTCCAGTCTTTCCTCACTGTTTGAAGGCAGATTTCTTTACAATAACATTCTTAATCAAAGCCTGGTTCACTTTTTTAAAGATCATCCCTCCTCTCTGTCGGCTGAATGGAAATTACATAATTTCTCAGATCTCCTGCTCAGTGGACTTACTCACGGGGAAAGTGGCAGAGTGGTGTAAACAGTCAGGTTGCAAAAGTTAAGGTTAAGCCTAAGGGTGGAGAACCACGAGACAACTCCCTAAACCAGCTCCCAGGCTCTCTTTAAGTGACCTGGTGCTGGATGAGATGGAAACTTTTTAATTTGCATTCATCTTCAAAGCTCTCAGTTTTAGCGTTCGTCCTTTAGATTTTGAGCGCGACTGGGATCGGTGGTAATTATCTTCAAAATCCTGTAGCAGTGAACCTATTGTCTCTGCTGTGCCTGAGAACCATCTGTGAGGACCAATCTGTTATTTCAACACTAGTCTCTCCTTTAACCCCTCTATCCTTCCCTCTTTCTCCATCCACTTAATCATGCCTGTGGCTAAACTTAACCTTTAAGTGAGAAGTCATAATAACGTCTCTCCTCAAACTTCAAACAGCAACTGCCGCTCTTGTTTTAATTCATCACTGTTCTGACTCAAGCAGAGGAAGAAAAAAAACAAAAAAACAGCAGTGACACAGATGAACTGGACACGTAGGACAACAAGTATGAAAAATAAGAAGCTGCTGTGCCTTTGTGATTTATCCAACTGTGACACTGAGAAAACCCAGTCAGCCACATGTGGTGGTTTTATGCACATGGATTAAGCCTGTAATGTAGAACGTCACCAGTAGAAATTGCTTTGTAGTAAAATGAGGCCTAATCTGAAGCAAAAACTCATAGATCCGACTTTACTTCAATTAATTAATGAATTATCCCTAAGGTAGGATCACTTAATAATACAATAATATTGTGCACACTGTAGCTGAGGTGTAAATGGAGAGGGGAAACTGCATCATGAAAATAAATAACAAATAACTGCACTCATTTCAAAAACTTAAATATGGGTAAGAGTTAATTAACGCAGCTGTCCAGAACCAATGGCCCATGGCCTTACATGAGAGTAAAGTCCAGAGTTGCCTATACTGTATAATGGCTTCACAAAGCCAGCATGCTAAGGTGAAAAACAAGATAGGACTGAAATAGGTGGAAAATATAGTAAGCATGAATGTGTAAATTCTCAGCAACTACTCAGCCTTTATTTTGCTAAACATGGGAAATTTAATAATCTATAATATCTATATCAACTCTTTAAAATGTGATTGTCTTACTCTACAAATATCTTGACAAAAACAAAGTTTTGAGAAAAACCTGCCTTCCTCTTGTAACCTCAGCTGCTTATTAACTTTTTATCTCATTTCCAAATAAATCGTTTTAAGAATTCCTACATTCACCCTCAGCAACTGGCAAAGTTGAAGATGCTTTGTCCAAAACAAATGAAGAAACCATCCGTCATATCATTATTATTTCCCAAGTTGGGTATTGAGTGTGAAAGAAATGTGAAATTGAAATCTCAGTCTCTCCTTGTTTCCCTTACATCTCCTGGGAGGGATTGTGATTATGGCTAGCTGATAGTGGACACTTAGCTTCCAGAACATTACTGGGCTCCAGTTTTGGTACCAGAGTGATCTGCTTCGGGACTATTCAACTGAATAATTGGATGTAGTTGCACAAAGCATTTTCATTCTGTGACTGAAATGAACAGTGCATTGTCTGTTATCAGTTTCTCTGATAGCGAGTAGGATTTGGCCAGGATAATATCATATTGTTGCTTTTCCAATAACAAAGCTGGCCACAAGTCCTGACATTAACAAAACACTAGCATTCATCCAAATTCTTTGGATGTAGTTTCACAAATGATATCGATATGTCAATAAAACGCTTTGGTCAAACATATTTTCTAATCATTAATATAATCAAATTACAATCATTCATCCCAGTTCTTTAGAAATTAACTGACTCAAAGTTACTGATATGGCTTTTGGTTTGACTTGAGACCCCCGTCTTGCACCATCATGAAGGTTTACAGTAACATGTTCGTCCAGATACACTAAAATAATGGATTATCTGACTAATGTGAAATGAAATTGTCCATTCCTGCCTGAATTGAATCAACTCCATTCCTCTTTGTTCTAATGTCCACAGTCAGACTGCAGACCCTACAGGTATTACTGAATGTTGAGCACATAATGACGCTTTGACATTTTCAAATCAGAGACCCTGCTGATATTATGACTAACCTAGACATAACAAAGGACACCTGTCTATTAAACCGTATATCAGAGGGTCAGAATGACGACATTCAAATCCACACAGATCATGTTGAGACCGTGAATGGTCTTATCACAAAATCAAGTCTAACATGAACTTTCTGAAACCCCATCACCCAGATTTGCCAGTTACTATGGAAACTAAATGCAGAACCCAAACATGGGACTGACACATTCAGAAATGCTGTTAACTTCTGAGAATTACCATCTCCACCCGCCTGAACTGTAAGTTACATTCAGTGAGTCAATCAACCAACCAAATTCCTTCACAGGAGCGATGTCATGTCTACTGCCTGGCCCAGTACTTAACCCTGTCCCGGGAGAAAATAATTAGCAACGAAGATTCCTGTAAAAGACGGCAAGATATCGGTCAGTCATAAGCAAAGCAATGACTCTAAAGTTCCTGGTAAACAGTCATTGCCTCATTCAAATGGCAAACACTCAAGTTATTGCTTTGATAATGCTGGTGTCAGGACAAATGTTAGCACAAGCATAGATGGACAGAACAGAAAACCTCTCTGTCTCTATCTCACACACACACCTAAATCTAACCATATCCTTAAAACACATCTTTATGTTATTCCTTTTTGTCCCCATAAGGAAGACAAGTCCCCACAATGTGACTTTGTAAACAGATTTAGGTCCCCACAACATGAGTAATACCTGGACCACACACAGACAGACAGACAGACAGACAGACAGACAGACAGACAGACAGACAGACAGACAGACAGACAGACAGACAGACAGACAGACAAACAGACACACACACACACACACACACAGACACACCAAATGTCCTCCCACCCCTGTCCCCCTGCAGACAGAACGAGTCACTCTTGCCACTGTAACCGCTATCCGTCTTGTGTCCTCTCACAGGAATGTGCTTGGGCACACATAACACAAATTAAGTGTCTGTCCGCAGTGGAGATGTAATCAGCATTCCTGGATGCTGCACAGACGGGCTGACAAAGCCACAGTGGTCTTTGGCCGTCTACCCATTACTACCATTCCTTCATTCCATCTCACTCAGACTATAATAGGGGATTTGAGACATGGGGACATGCAGTAGAGGTATAAACAACACCAGTAGCTTTGCACACTAGTTTCCATAACAGGCCCAAAGAGGCTGCGGCAAGTCTTAGATGGCTGATTTTGCCCAAAGCAAGCTCTAAATTAAACTTTCTGAAGCTTGAAAGATTTAAAATTTGAAAATGATATGAACTCAATTTCACATATCAAATGTTAAACTATAGTCTGACAAGTCTCTGTACTGCCCATCTTATTTAATGTTGTCTGGGCAAAGATGAGAAAAGAGGGATGTGGAACAGAGGCTGGTCTTGTCTGGTGAAATTTCTTTGCAACCAGGGAGCTAGCAAGCCATCTAACAAATGAGAAACAGGTTTACACTCAGACACAAAGCAAAATAATATGAATTTGGACTTTGTCCTGCAGAAAGGATGGGTATGAGAGAGAAAAGAAAGAAGTAGGCAAAGTTGAACTGCAGTGAAAAAAAGAGAATGTAAATGAGTTAAAGATAGAACAGAGAGACACAACAGCATCCTTGCCAGGGCAGTGAGGGCTAACCCATGTAACATGAGGGAATTATGGTGGTTTTAACAGCTGTCTGCAATGCTTCTCTCCTCCTTGGCTCCCTCCCTCTGACAAAAGAAGCAAGGCAGTGCGACATCAAAGCCCAGATTTGCAAGTCTAAGAAGCGGTTTGAGAGCTGGAAAAAGGTACAGAGAGAAGGCATTGTATGGGTCCGTGGTTGACAGAGGAGACGTTAAGAGGTTTATGCTTGACTAACATTGTTCCATGGTTCTCCCTCTGGTTTCTACCAAGGAATCTTAGACATCTTAGGGCCTCAAAGGTTCCAAAAGATGCAGACGCGGCAAGTGTTTGCACCAAATGAAGAAAGCTGACAAAAGGAATACTGTTTGAGAGGAGAGAGGTTTGAAAACCACATGTTGGGGGGATGAAGGAGTCAGTAATCGAGGACCCTTGAAAGGACAGAGACCTTTACCTCAGTTTAAGAATGCAAAAAACAACATGCTACACATACAGTATACTGCACACAAAGTACATATAAAGTATACAAATACATAGGTTCACCCACAGCATGTTCAAATTCATATCAACCCAAACATCCATGCTTTCTACACATGTATTCCTGTTAAGGGTCACATGACATTGTTGCTTATGCATGAAAAAAGCAACAGGAAAATACCTAAACACATACTTTTGTTCAGACAAACACAAATAAACAAACACACCTACTGTACATACAAGTGAAAAGAGTAGTATGTTCTTGATCACAAGCTGACAAGACAAAGTCACCCGTACCATGACCACAACTGCAGTGCCTCTTAAATACCAAGGACTCTTGGGTGACTGCAGTCTAAGTCAGACAACATGAATGTAATTGGTGTCTGTACTGATTTGACAGTGCAAAGCTCAGTGCAATGTAGTGCTTCAATATAGACAGGCTTGCTTTACTATAATAGAACCAAAATCTCTACTGTTCACAAACAAATGCAGCATTGGTTAAACCTATATAGCTAGGGGTTAAGGTTAGTTTGATTAATGAAACTGAGGCCCAGAAAAATTAGTCACATGATCATGAACCAAAAAAGGTTTCTCCTGCTTCCTGCAGGTAAAGCATGTGCATTAGTATTTATTTGATCATTCCAATCATATTTGTTTTTACTATTTGTAATTCTAAGAAAAATATCATATAAGTTTTATAACCATTTAATCTGAAATGCTGTTATGGTGGATGACCGGTATATGGCAAGAGGCCTTTCTGGGTCCCAGGGTGTCATGTGACCTGTAGTTCCTACTGTGGCCACTACCTCATAAGAGCCACCCAGCCCAGTGCTATTCCTGTGGGATCGGTCATATAGCACTAAGGTGCTGTCCGTGGTGCTGAACTCAGGGCAGCACCAATGGGACCACAACGCTTCCTGATTCTTCTAATTCAGGAGAGAATCAAGGTGAGCTGGTTAAACAGTTTGGAGCAGAGAGAGAGAGAGAGGGCAGGACCAGCAGCTGTGCCCTTTGGGGCAGACAACCTTGTTCACTCTCTGCTCCATTCTGTCAAATGCTACTCCAGGTGGCGCTCTTCCAATCCAATACTTTAAAAGTTATTGCATGTAAATGTGAAATGAAATCAAAATTAGTGTATCTACACTTATTCAGTTAGCTTTTCAGTCATGTGTATGCAAAATTTTCTGGTTTGTAAAATAGAGTGGAAACACAAGGCAGGATGAGAATTATAGGGAAGCTGTAGGTTTCTGGTTGTTAATTGTCCACAGTGGAAAAGTCTCAACTGCGGTCCGAACTCACAGCCATGGGCAGGGAATGATGTCCAAAAGAAACTCTCCACCTGGATAATGTGGTTTGTGTGGTGACTACATAGTGCAGGCTGTGTTGAACAAGTCAAATAATCTTGACTGTTTTGCTACTCTTATCATGTTAGATTGCAGGTTAAAAAGACTTTTATTTTGTCTCAGAGAAGTTTTCCCTTGACAGTTTAGAGCCCCGTTGACCTGAGAATTTATATTTGTTGCAATTTTTAATACTTCTGCGAAGACAACCCTTCCTCATCTAAGGGAGGCTGCTGCAGTTCTCCTGCCTGGTTTGTCTCTGTGCAATATTAAATATCACTATTGAATGCATTAAAGGTCTACATTAATCTGTAAAACAGCATGTTCCTACAATTGTTGAACACCATTTACACTTTTGTCACATGCTCACTAGGAGAAGTAATCCTTCTTGTTTTCTACCAAATAAAATTGAACCTGTGGGACATGTTACATGACATTTAAATTTTTACTCAAATGCCTAGAAAAGACAAGAGTGTATTACATGTTTTTAACATTGTGGGGTGTTATAGACATGAAAATGACAGCAAACAGTGTTATCTATCTATTTTAACAATCTTAGCTATCATTTCAGTTTTACTTTTAGCTATACACAAAAGTTCTGAAAAAGTTGTAAAAAGAAAAGATACCCGCTATGTCGAAACAAAAGACATTGGACACAGACCTCATTCTGTACTGACATCATAGGACAACATGGGTTGGTTGACTTATTAAGACTGGGATCTCAATTTAATAAATCTGTCATAATGTGGCTCGGGTCATTAAAACATACCAACACTTTTGTCATGTGGACACCAACCAGAAACAGTTCTGCTGCCCAAACTGGGTTGCAAACCATGGCTTAAGACCCTTTGTTGTAGTTTCAAGGCCACAGATTTGATTGAGAGGATGAAAACATATTTTTTAAACTGCTAACATATTGGCATGTTTAAAAAGATTTACAAAGAAAAACAAATATGAGATTCTAGCAGCTTAGCTCTCATCAACATGATAATTAAATTAATCTCCTCATTTCAGAGGGAGAACTTCCTCTGGGACACACTGCACAAGGAGTGGAATTACTCAAACATATATACACACACAGTCATGACAGACCAATGGCTCATCAGATATACACCACTGAATCAAAATAAAATCTGATGGCATGTCAGTTAGAGTGAGAAAACAAACTCTTTTAAATACTGCGTTGAGTTTGGAGGGATGAGCAGTAATTAACTGTGCAGAAATAAAAAGAAAAAGTGGGTGGTGAAGGTGGAGACTGGCTGTCCTTGTATTTTTCATGAAAGTCTGTCTGTGGTGGAGAGCTGGGAATGGAAATGTAGAATATTGTTTTAAAAAGGTTGGATCGGGACCAAATGGGGAGGGGGGGGGGGGGGTTGCAGAAAGATGAGAATAGGTTTCTAGAAAATCCAAGATTCACTGATGTCAAAAATTACTGGCATCATAATTTTGTTGAAACATTGCCTTTGTGTTTGCAGTATAAGGCATGATAAACACAAGGTTCAGAACTTCTTGAGACACATAGTATTAATCACTAATCAAGCCTGCTCCCAAAAAGCACTGCTGGAAGAAAATGTTTCATCCCTCCAGTGACAAGAAAAAATGCTAACTAAAGGGAAGTGATTTCTTAAAAAGCTTTAGCATTAACACTTGTCCTGCCTGAAGGTGAGGACATTTAGAGGAATGGGTTACAGGAGAATGTGTATGTGTAGGCAAACAGTCCATTGGCTGATATAGTTGATACAGTTTAGCCTTGTTTACTGCGGTGCTGGGATGAACAGAGATGTTGGCACAAGAGACCTTAGAGCTCTGGAAGTAAATCTAAACTTTCTGGGGACATGAGATTTGCAATTTCAAGATATTCAGGAGAATAACTGTGAGCTGAGTGTTAAGGGAAAGGTAGAAAGTGATTCCTTTTTTTCATTTCTACTATACACACTGTAATGATTTAAGAATGTCAATGTTTCATCTTCCATGAAATGGCTACACAAAACCCAAATATATTCTGGTATACAAATGACCTGACAGAGAGGGTGAGGTGGATTATTGAATTAGTATTCACTCTGATATCTTCAAAGAGGGGTCGCAACTCAGGTGGTAGTGCAGGTTGTCTGATATCTGGGTTGGCAGTTTGATCCCCTGCTGCTCAAACCCAGCCACTGGCGATGAATAAGCCAGTGCATTCTTAGCGCCAATGAAACATATGGATGATAAAATCAGGATGAGCCGCTTCTAATGGAAGCAGCTGGAAGAAGAAGATTCACTATGATTTCTTCAGCATTATATAGCAAATATTTTTGTCACTGAATTTTGCTCTAGATAATAAAAGTAAATTCTAAAGCGCTTTGGATAAAAGTACTATATAAATGTAGCCAAATGCAGCCAAAATGCTGTATGCCCAGGCAGGTGGGACATGGCTGCATGCATACCACAAAAAAAACCACATTCATTTATATCGGTGAGTAAGATGAAGAGACAAAGAGGGTGTTTCCTGAATGATGGTCTTACTAATCCATCAGCCAGAGCTGCAGTCAAACATTTGGTTTAATACAGGGATCCTTTGACGTCTTTCTTATTGTTTTCTTAGTTGAGCTGTGCTGACTAAGAAGGCCTCCTCCCTCACCATGGACATTTACCATGTAACCTGGACCAGGAATGTGAATTGTGCATAGCTGAATAAAGCTGTAACCTCGCCTAACGATGATGTTGTTTGTCTGAGGTTATCCTTGCCAGGAAGCCATGATGATTATGACCCTGTCTCTCTAAGGAATGACTTAGCTTCTGACACATTGACTCACGCACAATTTGTATCTTGTTGCCATAGTTACAAAATGTTAAAATAACCAGAACATGATGCATCGTCAAATTTAATCATTCAGCCAACATATTCAACATTTTTGGACAAAGGCATTGCCTAATCACAATGGTGATATTTTGGTTATTAGATTATTTCACTAGGGGGTTGTTTCAGAACGCACGCCTGGACAAGATAAAGAGTGCGACATTACAGGATAAATGACTGTACTGTTGATGAGCTATTACTAATCACTCAGTGGGGTTGAATTTTTCATGCTTCAGTCGTTCATGTAACTTCAAATGAAAGTGAGCTTAGACACAAACCATCATCAAAATGTAAAGGTTAAAGCCAATGTTTAAGCTTTGCCTGAAGATAATTCCTATAAGCACATGTCTTCCTTCTGGACCTGATCCAGCTTGGAGGATAAACAACAGGAAAGTGTAGGTTTTCTCCAGAGGTCAAACTGGACAGCAGTCCCTTTCATTGTCTTCTCATTCTCCCTCTGATCACTCAATGCGTGGGTTAACCTGACTGGAAGTAATATCGCCCAAAAGGTCGGCCTAATCTACTGCAGTTAAAGCCACAATCTTGGATGAAGAGCACAACTAAACCACTTCACTTGAGGGCAGTGTTTCTTAAACAATGGGTCAGGATGAAGAAATATGACCTCATACTTGAAAAAAAAACTAACACATTTTAAGGAATAAATACTTGTTTTACTTTATTTTGAATAACAAGCTATAAATGCTGAACCCTGCTTTAGGTTGAAAAGTTCCCATATTTGATTGACACAGCAAAGCACCTATGGCAAGTAAGCAACAATACGGAAAAACAAAATGCAAAGCTCGTCACTCATAAACGTGCACACACGGACACAAAAAGACACATACAAATACGCACATAGAGTACACTGATGTATAACTGTTCTAACTCTCCCCTCACACACACAAACTCATACCAAATACCTCCCTGTCATGCATGCTTCCAACAACTCGCCCAATCTAACCGCAAACTAATAGTCCCGGGCTGCTATCTGCAGCACATTACCCCTGGGAACTCCACACACGAACACCATCACAACACTGACACACAGATACACACAGACCAATACCCCACACACACACACACACACACACACACACACACACACACACATACACACACCCATACCAACACGCAGAGGAAGAGAGAGCTCCACCGTAGAAGCCTGCTGCTTGAGTAAATTACAATTTATTCAACTTGTGAATATTCCTTGTAGGCACTTAAAAAGTCCTTCCCAAATCCAGGGGGCTTTTTACACCCCTCTCCCTGCTAACCACACTAACCACAGGGATTTCCATCAGCCAGGCTGCATCCTGTACAGAGCAGCCAGATATTTCAACCATCCACATCACACCACACACTAGAACCCTGAAAAAGAGCAGGGCGAGGACAGTGAGTGTGTTTGTGTGTGAGATAGATATAAATTGTATTTATTTACAGAGGGTGTAGTTATAGGTGCGATCATCCTGGCATTTTCTATTTATGAAAATCTATTTATCTTTATCCATCGCTCTTTCTATTGCTTTCTCTATAATAGATTATGTGTGTTTATAAACTTCTTCACCTTGGCTAGTAAACGCTGGGGTGTGAAGGCATGCTGCACTCGAAAGAGAGAAACTAGACTGAGAGGCCTGATAGACTCCAGGCCTTAGGAAACATTTTATCACAGTGTGTATATGTGGGTCTGAGTGTGCACTTATGGGCATGAATTTGATCAAGGGTAAGATGACAGCGGGCTCTAAGAACGTGACTGCCTCAATCAACCCTTTTAATGCATCTTATGGTTATAATTGACAGCAGAAACAGGAGGGTAGAGAGAGTGGAGAGGAGACGGGCAGAAACAGAGGAGCAGTGAGAGGGAGTGTGACCTGAGTTGAGGTTCACGTTTCACTGCAAAAACACTCTGCTTGAGTGTTCTTCTGAGAGAAGTGACAGATATTCTGAGGTAAGTCAACACTGTGAGAAGTGTACACTAGTTAGATTGCTCAGGATCACACACATTAAGCACTCCTCTTTCACACACAGACACACAAAAGTACACACAGGAGATTGCAGGATTTTAAATATGCCTCCCTGTTTTAGTTCAAGCTGAAACAACAGCAGGCCTGTTCATGTAGGAAGGTCTTTCTCTCTATCACTGCTGACACTTTCTGCCTGTGTGTATGGGCAATAGGAGATTAACACAGGATTAAAGGATTTAATGTACGGCAATAAAGCACAATTGGCAAAGCTCCTCATCTATACTTCCTTAATGGGTTGCTTATGCATGAGCAGGGAGAAAGGGGGAAGGTGGGAGGGAAAGATAGCAGCAGACAGATTTTTGGCTTTAGAGCCCTCTAAGCCAATCTTTAAGTGTTAAAGGTCCCATACTTTACACTTTTTCAGTGTTTTATCTGAAGTTTTGATATCCATAAGAAGATATATATTGTGGTACCAAAAACATCTAGAGAGTTTTACATCTCCTCTCACACGCTTCTCTCGAGAGCTCTAGCAAGAATCGGACATATTGTGTTGATCAGCCAATCACAATTGACTGAGTGTTTTCTGAGTGATGCATAGCCGGGGCCAACCATTGGAAATGGATTGTAGCCGTGCTGAAATGAGCCAAACAGACGGTTCGGACTAAAATGCTAAAATAGTGTGGAGCTATACACCCGAACCCTTAATCATCTGGTGGCATTGGGATGTCTTCCACAGTCTTGCAGAGTCCAGGTCCAATGCAGGAGTGGTGGAGCCCGCTGCCTCCAGCTCACTCTCTTCGGCTGCTAGACCCGACTGGTGTGTGCATTTAGTCCAGTCAGGGGAGCAAGTGTGGCAGAATCCGAGACATTGGGGACATCAGGGAGGTGGGTGATACAGCAGCTGGGACAGCAAGAGTGGAAGTCTGCATGTACAAAATATATTTTTCCTTGGCAGTATCCATGGAGACAAAGCCATCACGCAGCTTATCCTTATTTCAGGAAAAAGTAATCCAACAATTGGTGGAAGAATAATGTTAAAAAGATTAAATGCTGAAAAGAGAGGCCAAACAAAACACAAATAGGAGTCGTACAGATCAAATAAAAATATAGTAGATTTTCAGGTAAATACTTGGAGCAACCAAATCCTCCAAGATTGGATGGGGGGTCCGGTTGGGCTGTGCTGGCGGCATGGCTGAGGGCAGTGACTGTACAGTTGTGACATCACAAAGTTACAGAAGTCCTGATGGCTCATTTTAAGGCTGAGTTTTTCAAATACAGGCTGTGTCCATTTCTCTGTGGACTGAGGGCTTTGATACTTTCACAGTGTTAATATAGAACAAAGACCTGCTTTATAATCAAACAACACATGGAAATCTCACTTTATACAATTTGGGACCTTTATGAGCATGGCAGTACATCTATAGTATCCCCCTTGACAACTCTGAGCGACCCTCATTTTCAATCTCCCTGTGCATTCTACCCCCACCTTTTTCACTCACACCATCTCTTTCTCTCCTTTCCATTTTCCACCAGATGATCTGAAGTCCAGTGAGTTCTCACTGCTAGAGAGAGTAAGGGGACATATTACTTTACAACAGCAAATTAGTAGCTCTGTGTGTGTGTGTGCCTGGGGGACAGGCCAGCTGGGACACACACATCATACCAGAGCCATGAGGACAGGCTGATGGCCTGCCTTCTCGACAGACCCCAGGCCTCCCAGACAAGAGGAGACTGGCCATGAAAAGCATGGGCGGGGACTATTTACTTCACTGTGTGTGTGTGTGTGTGTGTGTGTGTGTGTGTGTGTGGTTGTATAAGACAGATACTGATAAAGTGGGTAATATGGGTAAGGTTTTATGGTAGAGATAGATGAACCCCGGACAGAGTGATGGTACTAATGGTAGTTTGGTGTTTCAAAAGGCTAGAAGGGTAAAATTAAGGGAGGGAATTCTGCTACAGTAAAGTAGTGGACAGAGTCATTTGCAAAGGCACTATGGATGATGTAAAGAAGGTAAAAGGTTCAACTGAACTGTATTAATTCAAAAGAGAAGTGACTGGGGTGGCCAAAGAACAGACTAGGCCAGATGTGGAGCAAGGCTTCAGGGGTAATTGAAGGCCATGATCCCAAATGTGAGGACAGCACTTACTGGAGTGTAACGGAGATTAAAAAGAAGAACTCCATCTAGCCAGAGTCCAAGACAGAACAGGACAGGCTGGCGGAGGCCAGCACTAGGACAAGCCAGAGAAGGGATAATGAGCTCAGCCAACATGGTCTTGAACACCAGAGCTCAGGACTATGTTATGGGGGATTGAGAAAGAGACAAGGACAGCACTGGGAGGTTGTGTGCTGTTGTTGGAGAGTCTTAAGAGAAAGGCATAAATGTCCAAGTGAGACCCCAAAACAGTGTGGAGGCCAGAGACTGACTGATCTCACCCCTGATGGAGGTGAGGTATCAGGAATAAAGAGGGACCTGGATTAAACCAAGGACAAGGAAATGTTGTACAGCTCTGTTTTCTAAACTATGGCTTATGGGTGTGTGGCCTGAAATGTTTTGGCCTGTGTCTTGTGGATCCCCACAGTGCATGGCAAGAAAAGACAAAGAATACTATTCATAGCATTAGCATATCCCCAGTATAACTGAGCTAATTGCAGCGTGGATCCTAAACTGTAAGGTGTTTACTGATATTCTTGAAAAGTGTTACAGTATAGGGGAGCAGGGAGGGGGTGAGAGGATGTAAAAAAGGGGGCGGGAACATAAATTGGTAATTATTATGAATGGAGCTCAGACAACTCACCAGCGTGAGGACAGAGTTGACTGGACACAAATGTCATATCAACCCGCTGGCACTGTCTGGAGAGACTGTGAGCTGTTGTTTACCATAGCTTTTCAAAATTCAACTGAAGAGAAAATTGAAATTATGTAAATTGAGATTGTATCTCATTGGTGGAGGAAAAAGAGGGAGATAATAGGAGAGGGTTTGGAGATGAGGGGAGGTGAGGACAGGACTGGGTGGTACGAGATTTCAGCTTTTAAGTTCACATCTTTGGTATAAAAAGAATTTATGGACAGCCTTAAAGAATCAAGTGTTGAGTGCAGGTGAGTTTGGCAATGTAACTGAAAAATAGGCAACGGGCCAGAGGTTAAGAGGAGGGTCTTGCAGTTGAAGTGGACATGCTCACAAACAGAAAGAGGAAAAGTTGCTAAGGAGAGTGAGGAGGTCTGGGAAACAATGGCTGGTGATGATCAGAGTTGTTTTAGACACTCCAAGCCATCATGGGACTTAAGCAAAACAGCACAACCACTTATGGCTCCGCCTGGAAACTGATTTGTAAGAGCTACAAAAACACACTTGCAGGACCAAGTAACTATTAAAGAAATACAACCCTTTCTCTTATCAGTGTCACTATTTTTATAACCCTGAAAAGTAATTAGGAGTGTGTGCTACAATTTGCTGAGGCGGACACATTGGCAGGCATTTTATCATCAAGCTCAGTAAGTTAGCTGAGTGTTTTTGGCAAAGTTGCACTATTTCTTATTTATCTAGTTTCACAAATCATGGTCATCTTGAGAGCACATATTTCATATACCACAAACACATAATGGAATAACATATGACAGAACCATCTTGGAATCGCATTCTTCATCTATGATGATATTTGGCTCATTCAGACCATCTTTCTTCCAAAACATCCAAAGAATACAGAGGTCATTTTGAGTCAGTGCTAAAATGAGATGTGGTATCCACTGTGCCAATATGCCAGATTGCCACTATTCAAGTGTGTGTGTGTGTGTGTGTGTGTGTGTGTGTGTGTAAGCGAGAGTGAGGTAAGAGCAAAGATTAACCATGGTCGGTGATTAATACAACTTGACTTACTGACTTACTGTGAGCAATTATGGCCATGTCTTTTCTCAAGCTTGACTGTCTCACTTTCCGTGGAACACATGGGGGTCTTGAAACATGTGCGCACCAAACACACACACATATGCCACAGATCGCCAGCCCACCCTCCACTCAACCTCAAAACCACAAAGGGTTAAATATAATCAATCTTCTTTAACAATGCTGTCAGGGCACTGTCGGAGAGCGCTACAGAAACACAAAGATGGCGGCTGCACACGGCGTGTCTGGTGTGTGTATATACCTTTGTGAGCCTGTAGACAGAATTTGCTAAAGTCAGTGAGTATGGATTTGTATGTGTAAGCCATTCTTTATACATTGGTGTGTGCTCAGATGCAGTGCATGTGTATGTGGGTAAACACTTGCATGGTCTGGTGTGTGTGAAAGTTTATGTACGTACCATATGTTTCTGTGTGTGTTAATACCATGTTAACACACTATTCTGTAGATGTAGTGGAGATGGGAGTGCAGTAGAGAGAGTGCATTCATGCCTTTGTGTGCATACTATACATGAGTGCTAAGTTGTGTGTGTATCTACTCAAAACTCCTACACTACAGGATGAGAACCATCAGATATTTCCCAGGCCCTGGGCTACGTACTGTGTGCGCGAGTGCACTACCTGAGGGGACTTGTGGGATCTCCAGCTGTACTGGTGGCTGTGGAGGCTGGCCAGCAGCACATTCTCATCTGTGTCCACCTGGCCAAAACGCAGCGTTTCGTGGGTGTCGTTACAGATCACATAGTGGCTGTAGACCAGCTCCTCAGCGTCCGGGTTCCCATTCTGAGAGTAAAGATGCGGGTGAGGGGTTGAGGTAGAAGGTATGGGTGGATGAGGAGAAGGACAAAGAAGAAGGGTGACATGAGAAAGACAGCTTGTGAATAAAAGAATAAGCAAATACTTCCAGGTGTGTGTTTATGGTGGGTGTATAATGTATAGTATATATATATATATATAGTGTGTGTTTAAGCACATATACAGGTGTCAACAATTTATGTATTCTCAATCTTAAAAATGCATATCTTGGTAGTGCAGCTGTCAGCCAGTAGAAGAATGAGATGAGTGATATCATCTGTGGGAGTAACACAACCTCAACAGGGGAGTGAATCATATCACAGTCTGACAGTTATTCAGGCTGGAGCAGCTTAGACTGGGCTTTGGGGGCCAAATCTGCTGCCTGGTCCCACATAAAACCTCCAGGAGGCATCTCTCTTTAGCAAACTCTCAACTTTTTCATGTCCTTCTTGGAGCAGCTATAAATTGGTTGCTGAGAGAGATAAACAGGCTCACAGATTTCAGCCTATTTCAAATGGAGGCTCTGTGTGTGCATATTTTTTCCCATAGTTTTCTCAATGCTTGAAACACTAAGAGTGCATTGCTGTTAGTAAGAGTCATCAATATATTGTGGCTTGTTAGGAGAAAACAATATGGTTGAGTCTGGCCCGCCTACAGCAATAGGTCAGTGAGACAGCCTCACAGAAACTCAAGTCATGCGAGCTGTACACGGATGCTGTCCACTCACACGTCACCTTGCATGCAAGAGAGAAGAGCTCACTGGCCTACTATTGAAAACACTGGTTTAACAGGGAGAGGGTGTGTGTCAAGTCTCCTGCATGAAAGAATTCAAATACATAATTTCAAAACAGAACATTTTGTGTGAGTTTTTATGTGAGTTGGACAGAGAGTGTGTGGGTGCAAGTGTATGTTTAAGTTTTACTTGAGCTCTTTCCAAAGGCTCTCGGGTCCTGATGGGATCTCTCCTGCACACCCCTCCCTGACTCTTGACACACATGACTGAGGTTCAGACAGCTTCTCAATAACTACTCAACTATCCCAACAAAAAGGGACCCCGGCTTGCTGTATACTTTTAAATGGCAGGGCGGTTGATGGTTGATGGTTAAAAGAGGCTGGCAGTAAAAGCTCAGTGTTTGACTGCCAAGCACGTTCAGGGTCCTGGGGTTGTTGATGCTATTGAAAACGGATGGGATAGTTTACACCATTAAAAGAACACTTGATGATAGATGTGTGTGAGAGAGAGAGGTAGAGAGCAAAATATAGATGGGACAGCTGCGACAGTGGGTTGAAATCCATTTCCAGTTTTATAGTGGAACACTATCTTTGCTCCCTTCTGAATCCAACACTGCGATTTACAAACTTCCTGCTGCCATCTTAAGATGCCATTGCTAAGCCCTCTCTTTGATGGTATCGTCTTTCTGCTCTGATTCATGAGGCAACATGATACACACATCAGAAAAGCTTCGTGCAGTAATCATGATCACTCCCTGTCTATACTGGGACTTTAAATGGACAAATATTAAGACAAAGATATTTAAAAGTCAACATGTCTTCCTTGTTAAAGAGCAGAAGATGACAGCTTCATCGTTAGACGCAGTACTACTAGGAATCAAAGCGTCCATTTCCCTAAACCATCCAGATACTTTTGCTTTAGTTTTCACAGGAGTCTTGCCCAGATCTGCATGGCAGAGTGGCGCACATATACATGACAAGGTATAGTAAAATGTCTGGAAAACAGATTGTAAATAACGACACCCACGCAAGAGAAATACACATGAAACAAAACACCATGGAGGCGATAGCGAAACCTGTAAAAGGGACACAATGAAATACTAATCAGATCTAAAATCAGCTATATATTCCTCCACAGATCACCCCTGCTAACACATCTGTTACAACCAGGAACATGATCGCTCTGTCACTTTATTTCCAGTTACAAAGGGAAGCAGAGAATCATTTAAACATGGGAAGAAAAGGGAAAAAAAATAACATGAGGAAAATTTCTGTTGTCTCAACTGCACATGTAACAGCCTGTGAACGCTCTGTGAGAAAGCAGAATGTGTAAATACTACTGGGCTTTTGTGTGGCTTTCCACCAAAGCCACTTCCCTGGGGTTAGGAGCTTGGTGGGGGAGTGGGGGGGCAAAGATCGAAAGTGGGGCTGGGGACTGTGTATGAAAATGGAGGCATGGGGCCTGAGGTTAAAGTGGTGGGGGGCTGAGGTTGGGGCCATATGGGGCTATCGAGTGCAAGAAGAAGAGGAGGAGGCAAGAGACAAAAAATAAAATAAAAATGCTGTTCTATATTCATTTTCCCTCCATCTTCAAAACCAAGAAACCATCTATAAAATGTGCAATATAATAGTTTTAGCTTAGTCTTCTTGGGCATAACTAAAGTTTTATTTGACCCTAGTCTTACACTACTGGACTGGTGGCATGCTGAGTATTGTAATAGATGGAATACACATTAATTAACTAATAATTATTAATAAGAATCCATTAGGCTGCCAGAAAGGTCATGGTGAAGTTATCATGGACACAAGACCAGTCCGTGTTACCATGACCGCAACTGTGTTTTATAACAGATTATGGCTATATAAGTGTAAATTACAACCATACACCAAGAAGTGTCTTTAATTTCTATTTATTGCTTTTTCATCTGAAAGTGGTCCAACTGCTCTGGTTGTGGTGGTTTAGTGTGACCATGCCTGGGTTGTGAGGTTTCAATTGTGTGGTAGTTGAGGATTCTTCTCTACAGTTCAATGCTCACCCTGCAGGCCACATCATAACAGGCCTGCCTGCCAGCCATGACACCAGGAAACATGAAAATCACTGGAACAATTACACATGTTAGGATACATCCTTCTGTTGCAGAAGGATAGAGCCTGTTAACATTTCTGATTACATTTTCAATTAGGATCAAGTTTTTCTCTGTGTGGACGATGTGTGTGTCTGGAATGTAAGCTTCCATCAGATCAAAGATATATTTCAGCCTAATGGTGCCGGCCTTCACAACCATCCCTGTAGTGCACTACACCACCAGACAGCTTGTTCTTAATCGAACCCATACAAGGTTCACCACATACAAGATTGTGTTTCAGTGAAACACCAAAAAGGGAAACAATATTCCATGATTGAAATGTTCACAACTTCCTGTGAAATGGACCAAATATTTAAGCAGAGCATTTCCTAAAGAATCAGCCTTTTGTACTTGACCTCTCTCTACCCCTTCTTCCAGAACTACCATATCCACATGCAGCACATTTGCCTTATAATTATGGTGTGTTTTTCCCTTGTGTTCAGCACAGTGGTGAAGGCTGGAGGTAGATAAAAGGTTCTGAACAAGTTACAAGGCTGCTGCTGTTTAGACCAATCAAGAAAATACAGCAGGCTTAATCATTCCATGAATCAATCCCATACCAGTGAGCATGTAAATCCACCAATCTGGGTTTGTGTTCGAGTGTGAGCATGCCTGTTTTAGAGGTGACTGTGTAGTGTATGAGTGAAGAATGGTATTCTGTGTGTGCATCGTATGCCTCTATTTTGGGTCTCAAGACACTGGGCAAAGATGGCATTGAAAAAGCCAAACATAGAATCCAATCAGTATCAGGAAAGCCTTGGCTAAGAGCATACAAGCAATGAATAACCTCACTAATCACACTTGGCATGTTGGGTAAAACCCACCAGGCATACCTGGTGTGCATAACATATCCAAAACACTTGAGTAAAGCTGCAATATGACCTTTCATTACAACACCACAGACGCACTAAAATCTTATTTATGGCTAAATTAACCAGTAGAAATAGGGAACATTCACTAGCTTGTGTTAAATGATGCAATGATGAAGCTAAGGGTCAAATATGACCCATCAACCAACACGGTTGGTTTAGAGCTTTTGATGAGTCAGTGATGCCATTGAGTGAAAACAAAGGTATTAATCTGTGAGCCAGAGCTATTATTTTATAGTAGATTTTCTATACAGCTTTATTTTTCACAGGTAAAAGACCACAGCTGTTTTTACAAAATCATAAGCTATTATTTTTCTCTCACCTGGCAGTGAGACTCTGCATGCATGTAAAACCATGAGAGTACCTCACGTCTCAAGAGGCCAATATATGAGTCAGCACAGCCACAGCTGAGCAGAGCCATGATAGGGCATGCAAAGCCAGAGAGGCCAGTGTTTGTGTGTGTGTGTGTGTGTGTGTGTGTGTGTGTGTGTGTGTGTGTGTGTATGTGAATGAATTTGTGTGCATGTGCAGTAGACAAGTGGGTGGAGGACAGGGGCCAGATGAAATCTTGGCAGGTGTAACCACTCAAGTTTTACCGTGTTTTTATGGGCATCACTTCACACACAAATATCCTGGCTACCAGAGGCTGTGCTGAGAGCTGAGAACTGAGAGATGACGAGGACCATAGACGCCCAAGAACAGATACACTGTATCCTCTTAGTCAGAGTTTACAGCTAACTGAGAGGCAGTTCCATCCTGCATTACCACTGGCATACAACCAAAACTGTTCTCATAAAATCCACTTTGTTGTGAGTTTGTTTAGCTGATACTCCATCTGGGACAGAGGGCCGTCTTTCAGCATATTCTCTAAATGTACATACATTTCAAAGGATTTCCTCTACAGTTTTACTAGCCCCTGCCTTCAAATATCAAACATCGTTCAAACAACAGCGCAAACCCCATGTTCCCTTACGTGTCTGATCGCATCCCACTGCTTAAACGTACAAGTGAACAAGTCATCCTCCAATATTTTGCAACTTAAGTGACCATATCACTGATTACTTGAAATGTGTTTCCTTTCGTAGCAGTGAAAAGTTGCCTGGATGTTGCCTCTGTACATTTCATGTAGGAAATCCACTATTTGGCTTAAGTTAAATTAATTTAAGGACATATTCAGCCTACAGGACCTCTAGCATGCTACATTATTCCCAAGCTCTGAAAGCAACATGAATATTTGATCATTAGCTTGTTTTTGCACATCAGTTCATGGACCTTATATTTTACTGTATTCTTTGAAGTGTGGTTCAATAGAAAGTGTGTGGCAGTCTCAATAGATTGAACTTTCTGTCACCTGTTGCCAGCTGTGCACGGCAGTGTCCACAGTGTGGATGGCATACTGGCTGATGTTGAGGAAGACCGGGTCCACAAACACATTCACATCCAATGTGGTGTTCTGGGGGCAGCAAGTGGCTGCAGCCTGGCCCTGAAACACACAGGAAATCACAGTCTAAATTAACATTTTTACCCACATTCCCTGATCAGTGCTTTATACATCAAAATATCTGGACAGACATAAAACCAAAATAAACAGCTGAGCTCTACCTGTAGTGTACAAGGCTGGAGAAGCTGGAGGTGTGTTACGTTTCGGTATTCCAGCAGCTTGCAGTCCAGCTGGGTGGAAAAGCTGAACTCCTGACAGTGACGTGGTCCATTACTCCACTGGCGCAAGAATGCCCTTGGCTCCCGAGCACCAATCACCATGAACTCCTGTTCCTGAGGTAACTTCCTGTCTGGCAGGAAGGGACGAAGTTGTCGCGATGGAACTAGAAGAATGACATGTATTATTTTTACTTAAAGACAGGATGTTACATATAAACATAACATGACTGATAACAGACTCTTAATTATTGTTAAATAAAAATGAATAATTGATATCTGGGGCAGTGAGTGTAAGTCAGCTCAAGCCAACTTCATTAACATAATACTCTAAACACAACACAGTGGATCCAAACAGCTTTACAGGAGAAAGAACAAATATAAAATACATGAATTAGAAAAATCTCAGGCATATGAGCACAGCCGTGGGTTTTACAGAAGAGATCAGACAAATAAATGCCAGTGAGATAAAGTGCGTTTTGAGAAGTTACACAATCATCAAATAGAAGACTATTACAAGCTATTATAGATTATTATCAATGACCTTTAGAAGGTAGACGATTATCGTCACAGTTTCCAGGTGAACCACAATTAATTGCTATTATGTTGTTGAATATAAGGCAATTGATGGGAATGAGCATTTGCTCTGAAATTTAAGAGTTGAAGTGACTTTCTCTAACAGCTCTGTTACAGTTCTTCTTAATAAACCTAATACTATTCAAACTCAGAGAGGACCTTTGTGACTGTGTATTCCATATCCTACCTGTACCCAGCTGTTCTAGGTGGTGGCAGAGGTGAACTTCCAGCTGTGCCAGTTGTAGGGACATGCCCAGGGAAGAGACAAACCAGGGTGCAAAGCACGAGTCCACACGGGTGCAGGCTGCCAATGCCATTGGAGATACCAGCTGATCGCAGGGTACCTGGGACCCACACTCACTATCCAAACTGAAGGGGAAGAGCACATACAACAAGACAGCTGATAATATTTACAGAAGAGATATTTCTGAAAGTGAAATAACACGAAAAGTGCAAATTTATTATTTCATAATCGGAAGGCACAATATTATTTCATATGGAAATAATAATGCAGAAAAATTAGTAATATAGGACTGTGATTCACCATTTGACAGTTTTTGGTTATTGATTTTATCAAACGTTGTTTTGTAACATCAAAACCATAGCACAGCTGTGGAATAATGGCCACAAAAATTCTACTGACTAATTAGAATAGTCTGATTCTTATTAGTAGCTGAATGCTTTTGTCTCTTGCCCAGCGAGTTACAAACTCTGTGACATTCTTGTCAAAAATCTGCAGTTAGACAAACGCTACAATTATTCAGAAAAAAAAAAATGAAAAGAGACAACGATGTGGAGGGGGCCTCTTCGCTGTCCGAGCCTGTGAGTTTAGGTGCATTATTACTGTCACAGTTTCCAGGAGAATCTCTCCATAGCCATTAATTGCATGTCATGGTTGATGATGTTGAATGGAAGGTAATTGAAGTGAATGACCATTTGCTCTGTAATTTGCTGCTACCATGATCCACTATAAAAACTCCAGCAGGAAACGCTCAAGACCTGAAAAATGCTGGTGCAGCAGAGTGCTCCTTAAAAAGATAAGCATCATATGTTGACAATTTTCATTACTTCCAGTTGGCAGGGCAGCCAAGTTATTTTTCTGGTGGAAACTAAAGTAAGGCAGATGAAACGAGTGACTAAGGAAAGGGGAATCAATTTTGATCAAAAAAGACAAATAATTTAAACATAAAGGAAATGTAGTGTTTGGAGTATGATTGTAATGAAGCACAGATGTATATTTTGCTTTACACTGTATCTGGTTCTGCAGAGTTTTTTCTCTGTTTCTTCTCTTACATGTTTTCTTATTCTTCCCTTTCTGCTCCTCTGGAGCTGTCTAAGCAGCACAGAATGTGGGCTTGGCAATTCTCTTCCACTAAAAGTTTCCTAAATCCCAAGAGGAAGTAAAAAGGAGGGGAGTAGATTAAGATGAGGAAAGAATGAGAAAAAGACAGAGAGAAAAGAAAAATGGGTGAAGCACAGAAGATGTAACAGAATGCCGGGTGAGACATGAGAGACATGAAGAGAGAAAGCGGTGGTAGCGAGAAAAAGGGAGTAAAGGCATGCTCTCTGAGCTATTACACTGCTTGGCTGGCCCAGTCCAACCCATCCCATCCCATCCCAATTCAACCCAGCCCAACCCAGGCCTGGCCTGGCCTGGCCAACCCAAAGGGGGCTTTACTCCTGTTGCTTCCCGTGAGCTTCCCCTCGATTAGATACACTCAAGGTAAGCAGGAAGGAATCCGGATGGGCCCTGACAGGCACTTGGTGTGCTGGGAAATCTCATTAGGCCAATCTGAACGCCTTCCAAGCCCGCTCCCTGCTCCTGCACACCAGATGTGGGGCGAGGGACACATTACTAGCTCTTTGTGCTCAGCGGCCTGGGTGCACTCTCTCTCTCTCTGTTTTCCCTCACACTGGACGGCATATGTACTGTAGATCCAAACACATATCTGTGTGTAGGCATACATACTCTCTGATACCCGAGTTGGGTGTACAGACATGCACACAACATGCACAGATACCTACAAGCACAAAGAAAGAGAACAAAATAAAATGTAGAATTTTCTGTCACCTCTGCTCGTCTCCTCCCTCTCCGTTGTTGTTGAGCACAATCCTCCACAGATCTGAAGCCACCAGCTCCTTCTGCTGGTCGGTGAGGCTGAGGCTGGGAAGCTGCAGCTGGCAGGCGCTGCTCT
This sequence comes from Seriola lalandi dorsalis, assembly GCF_002814215.2. Classification (NCBI taxonomy): domain Eukaryota; kingdom Metazoa; phylum Chordata; class Actinopteri; order Carangiformes; family Carangidae; genus Seriola; species Seriola lalandi. Next base: position 1,834,829 of record NW_019525136.1, read on the forward strand.
CTGACAGGCTGAACTCCCGGTATGGAACAAAGGCCTGCTGGAGCTCATCCCAGTATTCAAGGCTGCATGGTACCTGGAAGGAAAGTCACAGTAAAAATCTTAAATATGCAACCCCCAAATACTGTATTTTATTTTTTTCTTTTTATACATGCTCTTGATTCCTCTTAAGTCGAGCAGCACCACATAATTATTAATTAGTGTCCTTTAACTCAAGTTCATGTTCCCTGAATGACAAGCGACTGCCCTGTTCTAGTGTCCTTGAGAAAGAGACAAATTCTCTCTGGCTGCCTTCCTTGGAGCTCAACATAAATAAAAATAACAGAATCACAAATTGCAAAAAAATACTTTATGATGCCCTAAAGACAAAATGATAAACGATTCCTTGTGCTCTCAGAAATACTTGAAACTAAAATGTCAAGTCCTTAATAAATGTTGAGAACTACATAGCAGCTAAAGCATCTAGACAAACAAATTAATCAAGTGTTAAACAGTTGTGGTAGCTTCATTCTTGTACAGGCGGCATTAGGAGAGACAGAAAATCCCAGAAACACAACCTCTCTCCTCTCTCATCTAGAGTCGCAGTGAATAAAGTGCACAGCTCTTCACACTGGTCAATAATTACTAAAATCCAGCTACGTACAAGTACAGCTAATATCTGCTGACAACTCCTGAACACAGATTTTAATAATCACAGATAGTTGGGAGCTTGGAGGGAATGTGAGGAAATGTCTTTCATGATGACTTCAGGAGGACCCAAAGTCACAGCATAATGAATGTGCCTGGTTACATCCCTCTGTGTTGCCTTATACGGTTACAGCGAGCTCTGCAACTACTGAAACAAATTTTCTACTGAAACACTTTCTCAAACCGTTACTGTTGCTGTTGAATATATCTGAATACTCATCAGTAACATGCCAGAGGACCTGTATGTATGGCTTTGTTGTAGAAATGATACTGTCTCTATCACTGGATCACTTTCTGTAGCTGTTGGCTTTGCTCTATCGGATGACAGTATTTACTGACTGTTTTGTATTCACAACTTAGTCTCCTCTTCAGATGGACACTAGTGGATATTTTGTTTCCCTCGGTTTTTCATTACTTAAACCTAAGGCTGCAGTCCAAACAAACTATTGTAACCCCCCCAGTGTAACCCTGATTATTCATCTGCTGTAGGATTCCTGTAAAGTTTTGTTATTGCACAACAGGTATACTCGAGTCCTCTGGATCCCCTAGTTACGCATAAAGTATTAAGCAACTGCAGTGGTCTGCTGATCATCAAGCATTGATCTTTTACTGACACAGGGAATCCCTGCCTTGGAGAAAGAATGAGTGAGTGATTTTTCATGGTGTCTGTTTTACAATTTTGAATTTTACACACTTCAGACCAAACCAAACCAAACTTTTTCTCGTCTAGTCGGAAAAAATGACAACACTTTGACCGCAGACCACCAAGGCAGTAAGGCGACAACTCTCCATAACAACACTGCATGACCACAGCATAACTAAACACCCGGCAACTGTATGCTACAAGTCAGCCATTAACATTGAAGTCCTGGAGCTGTTTCTCACACTGAATAATAATCAGCTTATGCGAGTGTTCTCACATTATGTGATGACGGTAAGGGCTCCATTCGTTCCTCTCAGATTGAACCAAAATTAGCATAAATGTGTCTGGTGCTCCTGTGTGAACTAAACCAGGTGCTCGGGTTACTTCGACCACCTGCAAAACTCAGCTACTGATGGATCAGTAGTGGCAGGGCGCTCTCAGGAGCACACCTGAAGGATGCCAGGCAGTAAGACTTATGTGTGTGTATGTGTGTGTGTAAGGAGCGAGTGCATTTGTGTGTGTACATGTGTATGTGAACATCTAATAGTTAACCAGAGGTATGGTACAATTACCAAACTCACACAACTGTCAACAAGTTGGTGTGTACGCATCCATGAGGGGAGGATTGTGCACAAAGAGTGTGAGTATGTGTCTGTTCATTCATATGTGTGTGGCTGATGGATGAAGTAACCATAGCTTACATCATGTATTTAATGCCACACAGGTTTCCTGGAATCAAGTTCTCATAATTGTACCTGACAGAGTTGTGCACCCGCAACCCCAACACTGAGCCACCGAAGAGGAAACTCACTGAATCTCCACAGAGAGTTCCCAGAACTGCGCTGCTAAAACACAAGCCATGTTTTTTTTCACCTGTGATATTCTATACACATGACAGCATACAGAAATGAATACGTGAGGTACATATATGGTACAGTGGAATACATTTGCACGGTTGAATTTGCGTCATGTTCCCTTTGACTTGCAGTCTTGGCCTTGGAAGAGAGTAGAGATGAAATCAATTACCAATTCGACGAATGTTGTAGGGAAGGTGGAAAAAGAAAAAAGAATGAAATAAATGTTTTAGCTATGTTGAGTTGGACGTCTGGCACTGGCTTCTGGAAGGAGAAGGGACCTGTGTATATGTCAGATGAATTGTATATATGTGTTCAGGAGGACGACTATGTATAATTGCATGTATGAAAGACAATATTCGTGTATACATATGTGTATACACAGGTGTGCGTATGTATGTGAGTGCATGATACAGTCTGGGCAGTGTCAGTTTCCGTTGCTTGATTGTGTGTGTGTACCTTATCTGATAAACAATATGTAACCCTAAATAGCTGACATTCCCTTGGCTTGATGGTCCCGATCTGTGTTTCCCTGAAGCACTCCACAAAGTCGGCCTGGCAGCTCGAAAGTATCAGACGAAGGATTATCTTAGATGTTATCTTAATTTTTGAGTCAAGGTTTCATTTTGGAGGGGGTTCAAATTGGCTGGAAAACTAAGTTGAAGACTTTTCAAGTAGTTTAAATATTCAGAACTGTTTACAAATATATTTACATTCAGGCGTGTTAAAAGCATCATGTATATACAGATCTGATTTCCGTCCTTGTCACCCGCCTCTTTCTGCTGAGCTACGACTTCATGGATTTACTTTTCTGGGACTAATTAAACAAGCACAGTCTCTAAAAAACTTTAAGTAAAGGCAGGAAAATTAAAGCAAATACACAACATACAGAACGGATTTCAATTTCCATGATCAACCCAGGTGTGATCGGTGCTAAAGTTCAAATATGTCTCCGCAACTGAAGACTCCCTGAGCTCCTTCTGAGGCTGCGGCTGTTGACATCCACAGCCTTGTCTGCCATTACTTTTATTAACAATATCAACACTGTCATTAGGTTTTCTGTTATTTCACTGATGCCTATATGTCTAAAAATTCCACTGCTAGCTACTTCTTATCAGCCAGCAGACAAATTGAATTGACATCAGCTTGAGCAAATGTTTACTCAGGAGATGTAATGAAAATTGTTCTGAAAATGACTCCTGCTATGCTGTCTCAGGTGGGCTAATATACGTTAACATTAATCAGTGTGGAAAATCAAGAATAAGCCCATGCTGAGGTCTTTGTGCTCAGCTTTTTTTTTTTGTTTCCTCTCTAATGCCAAACTTTTAAAGAGGGACTGGAGTTTTGGTGGATGAGGTGTAAGAACTCCAGATCAAATTAACCACATGGACAGTCTTTTATTTTTATAGTGCATTAGCTGTGACTAATGCAGGTCTGCTTGAGCGCAGTCCCACTAAAATAATAGTTATCTTGGCTAAAATAGACTCTCACTCTTTCTGGTTCAGTGTGTCGCTCTGAAGTGAAATACCCCACTGACTCCCCACTGATTCTAACTCCCAACAAAAGGTTGCACATTTCTTCTAATTGGAGAAAAAGTGTGCATCAATAAAAAGTGGCACGCTGTGGATGTGAAGCTGATGGCGGACCTGTGTTTCTCATAATAATAACAATGACAGAGACAGCTGTAGCAGTGGTTATGGCTGAAGGTTGCTGGTTCATCTCAGGCCACAGAGCTTTTATGATATCGGTTGCAGTCCAGCAGGGCAGCAGTCAGTCTGGTGGCAGTACAGAGCCCTGCTGGGACATGAAAGGCTATCCCACAGTGCCATGCACGAAAGCAACAGCAGGGGAACAGATGGTGTGATGTTTGTCTGAAAAAGCCAGTGCAATTTGGGCAACTGCTTCAAAAAGCAAGTGGATGATCAAATTTAAACATTTGTATATTGAAAAAAACTAGCGTGGGTTAAAAGCAAATGTGAATATGCGTAAGAACAGACTGTGTTAGACTTTCTTTACTGTATGCTGAGGCTGAACTCAAGCTGTTGTTCTCTACTTTAACATACTGTATCTCCTCCTCCTGCTGCTGCTCCCCCCTGAGCGGGGGTCAGGCTGAATCATAGCTCCTGTGTTTACTCCCTGTTTCTCAGACTTGAGAACCCCACAGAGAGGCAGAAGGAGGGGAAGACGAACGAGAGGGATGGAAAAAGAGCAGTAAGGACACCTGCTTATGATTCAGAGAACTGGACCTCACGGCAGTAAGAAGGTGAGAATGAGTCACCTTCCTCTCTCCCTCTACCCCTTCATCACTTGAGCCCTCTACAGGTGGGAACCTGTGGATGCCTCACCAGGAATCTGTCACTTTTCAGCTGCCCTCCCATCACTCTGACGCTCCCATTCTACTGTATGTAAAAACAGTGCAGGCAGCAATTTGACTTAGAGTAATGGAAGGAAGTTTGAATTCCCCCTGTGAGATACTGGAACCAGTTGGGAAACCACAACTATTTAAATGCAGGAAATCTTGATTTTATAAAATGTTAATATGATATGCTCTGGGGACGAGCAAAACCCCCCTTCATCTAGTCAGCGCACTCCGCTGAAGAGAGGGAGCAAAGGAAAGGAGGAGGGGGGAGTGCAACAAAAGGAGAAAAGGAGAGAGAAGAGAGAGGAAAGGAGGAGGAACGGAGAGAGGGAGAGGAGAAAATGTGGAGTAGAGCCACTTTTACTTTGTTCATCTGCAATTTTTTTCACCCTCCACCTGCTGGTAAACAGCCCCAAATTGGAAAAACATTACCAACTAAATGATAGTGACAAATGACAAGACAGCTCAATACTAAATATCGCTCTCTCTTTTCTCCTTATTTCTTTTTCTTTCCCTATGCCTCTCACTTTCCATTTCTCAAAATCTATCAGCCTCAATCTCTGCGTGGCCACATGGTAATTTTAGAGGCCTGAGAAATTATGACTGCCTTCTTTCTGTTTCCCGCTCTCTCTCTCTCTGCACACTCTTGATGTAAAGTAAATGAAATTCCTTTGGAATGGAAACTGAACCATTAGTCGTTTTTGGATTTTTATGGCTGCATTTCCGTTCTCTGTAGCTGGGCTGACTTTCTGGTCTTGGGAGAAATAAAAAATGAAATAACTGAGACATTTGAGGTTTTGTAGAAAGGAAAGCATAATCATTGTCATTGTCTCACAGATGCGGAAATCAAATTAAATCTGGGATCACAATGACTTTGGCTGATGACTAAGAGGTCCAGTTGAAATAACCCCCACAAATCCAACCTCTAACCTCACACATAAGTGGCTTAATGCTATGTGAGTGTTTGGACAAAAATATGAGGTAAGTAGGACAGTGTAACATATCAGTTAATGGATCCAATGTCTTATAATTACTTTACAATCACTTCTTTCAAGAGGTCCATGACACATGATACTGTTTTCAGCTGTGTTGACAAAATGCATCAGAGTAGCTTTCAACAATGGATTTAAGCCAGTTTAACATGTACACTTTGCAAGTGATGTTTTCCATTAATGTTACCAACAATACCTTTGTGAAACATGCCCAATGCAGACATGTCTACTGCAGTGCCTGGCCTGAATGTTTACATGGATGTGGACAGAAAGACAAGCAGCAGAATTAGGAGACTCACTCCTGATGTACCTACATATGGTCTGTACTGTGGTCTCTATGAGTTGCATTTCCCTTTGAAATAGATGCTAACTAGTGTTGCACAACTGTTTTGACAATTTTCTTAGCTGTCCTCTTTTCACCACTTCCCCCATAGAAGTCTCATCACCCGATTCCTTTTAACAGACTTATCAGAAGAGACAGGATCATGCCAGATGACAGGAGGAGTGGAGTGAAAGATGTGGAAACCACATGTTCATCAACCATTGGTTCCACATCTCCTGCTGTGTAATACAGACTCATGCAGATAAGCATATGTCTGTAGTTGCAGGCACCCACTTAGATGCACACACACACATATATGTATATAGATATATATATACACACACACATATATATATATAATGACCATCCTCTAACTCCACCTCTGTTCAATTCTCTCTCTTCCTTCCTGTCAATCTACTCCAATTAACCATCCTCTCCTTATCTCAGCTCTGTCTATCACTGACTCTTCCTCTAGCCCTCCCTCCTCTGCACACATCAGCTCTATCTGTTCTGCGCTGTAACTCAATATGCAGCCAATCAGCTAGAGGCTTTGGAGTTTTGCTCATTACAGACTTTACAGCTGTGGGGCCTCGCTGGGAAGTCAGACATCTGCAGAACCTTCCAATATCTTGCCTCTCCTGGGCCGGCACACATAAACAGACTGAAGAAAACATCTGTACTGTAGGTGAAATGATTGTGGGGGTCCAGGAAAGAATCTGAGAGATAAAGGGAGGATATGGAAAGATGAGAAACTTCTGCTGCAGATGGAGGAAAGAAGCAGAAGGAAAAGGAAGAAAGGGAAGCCAACCCCAAGGCTCAAAAAATGCAATTAAAAAGTCGTTACAAACAGGCTGAGAATGTAATAAAACCTACCACTACCATTAATTTCAGGATGAAAACTTCAATTTGTGATAAATACTCCTCATTAAGATTGACTCATGTTTTACAAAACTCTGTTGGGATTTACTTTATCATAGTAAATATTTTTTTACTTTTAAATTATTGTACCACTCGTGCTTACCAGTCATTGTAAAGATGTAATGTTAGAGCAATAATTATGAATTTAATACATCAGCTGATTTTATTACACTTTTGACCAATTCTTTTAATATATTTTACCAATCCAGCAGTTGATAAGTTATCAGTTGCTCTAGCGTCACTTCTCATACATGGAATTGAATTTAAAACCACAATAACAATGGAAATTTAAATAAATTCTGACTAAACATAGCTGGAAAAGAAGAGGTATAATTTATTTGTTCAGGAACATGAATGGTTTTAGCTCCAGGAAAAAGGTAAGAATATTGTGGAGGATGAGAAAGAACATGATTTGGGACGCGGCTTGCCTTCGAGGATGATAAGCTGGAAAGAAAGGCGGGAGAAAGAAAGGCAGGGGATGAGTGATAGGAGGAAACGTGGGATGTCCTGTCCCCCAGTGAGGCCCTGAAGACTCGGTAGCTGCTACAGCCTGCCAAAATATAACCTCATCTGGGGTTGGAGACACCTGGCTATTCACACCAGAGCATGCAAAATGACTTCCACAGCTGTCTGATCGTGTATTACATGTTTGGAGGAACAGCAGGGGTTTCTGTCATTCAATAACATGTATGGTATGGGAGTTCTCATGACTCATGTCATGGGAATCAAATGGCACATAGCCCAGCTCTAAGACAGTTTATTTCTTTTTCATTGCAGGTGATGTTAAGCAGCGAGCAGTGAGTGAGATTCTCCTCTCATTTTACGCCTCTTTCACCCTCTTGCTTGTAGTAGATGACCACACATCCTGATGCAAGTGATCCAATGAATTGTAACATATGGGTGTTTAACACATTACCACTCTTTGCTTTACCACTAGCTGTGGTATGTGTTGGGAATATAATACTTTAACAAATCTTCCAATCAACAGATGCATGTACGTGTGCATTTCTACCTGCAGGACATCCCCCAGGTCGGCTGTGCTGATCTCAGGATCCTCTGTGGTGTTGAACGGTACAGGAGTTATCCTGACGAAGGTTAGGACTCGGGGTTCAGGGTATCTCCACAGCATCACCCCCGGGCTGTCCTCTGTCTCGCTGTAGAACACCACCTCATGGGGTCCTGGCGATCTCTGGGACGCTGCGAGGAATTAACAATAATATCAGAATGACTTCACTTTAATCTGTCAATAATCTAAGAGCAATGCTTTTGGTAAGAGAGATAAGACTATAAGAAAATAAGATGAGGAGAATAGTTGAAACAAGGAAGAGAGGAGGAAGGGATAAAGTCTGATAGCGGACGGGAACAGATAAAAGAAGATTGGAATTTGGATGGATTTTATATTAAGATACAGTAGATTATGAGTTTACTGTGCTGCTTACATCTAGTAGTATAAAACCCATTGCCACAAAATTCCATAACAAAGAGCCTGTTCAAAAGCTTCACTGGCCTCCTGGAATATTTTCAGATGCTTGTGGAAGAAAGAGGTTGGAAAAAAATCTGATGAAAACACTGATGCAATCATTCTTTTCACATTATGAAATTCACCTTTTGTGGCAGAATAACTATATTTGACTTGCATGCATCTTTGGTGCAGTGATATTTTTTTATGGTTATTTTCTACTATGGAATCTGAACCCCCCAAAACAATATCTCCTAAAAGAGCACTGTGGATGTTTCCACGCTCACAATGTTTATATGCGTAAGAAGCCGTATATAAACAAAGTGGCTGAGTAAACATTTTTGCTATTGACTAAACATCCATTGATTGAACCATGGCTTGCACCTGCAACAGCTGGATAACACTGGATCTAAACTTCTGAGTGGTGTTTGACTTAAGTCGTGGCTGCTGTTTGTGATTCAAGTCCTTTGGAAAAATGTTTATTTGAAAAAAACAGTGAGGCAGAGAACTTCTGCTTTGTTTGGCCCCTGGGGCTACAAACACTGAGACTCTCTTTGTAGAAAACACATTTCAAGGGGCAGCAAAGTCTGTCTGTGGCTGATTTTAGCCTTTTTGTGAAGCAGTGAGCTGCCCACTTGAAGGTGGACAGTGTATTGTTCTTAAGAAGGAAAAAAGACACTTTCATGAGGTTTTGCTTTCATTTGTGTTTGCTTGAACTTAGAGAAAGTGAGAGACAGAGAGTCCTTCCACCCTTGTCTCTATCCATCTTTCATCTACTCCCCTGACCATCTATCCCTGTGTCAGGCCCCTGAGGGGCCACTCGCTACTCTCTCTATTCGGGGGCCCGTTTCCATGGCTGTTGACAACATGTTGCCGACAGATTGCCCCCTCTGTTCTAGTTCACTACTGTACATTCTCCTGCTTCAGTCAGCAGAGTAAATGCATCAAAGATCAGTGGAACGGTGCAACAAACAAAGACTCAACCACAGCTGACAGAGTGGACGGCTGGTCTACAGCCAGGCAGAAGTTTGATCCTCTGTGTATAATGTTCCTGTGTGTGTCTGTGTGTGTGCACGTAGAGGACAGCACACACAAAGCACAAAGAGGGGGAATAAACAGCATGTTACTCAGAGTGGAACCAGGCAGACATGTCCGATGAAACTTCTTTCCACAGAGGGCTTTGATCTCACTCTGATTTAAGCCTGTGTGTATCTTAAGTGACATCTCACTTTGTCACAAAGGTTTATGAATGATGTTCATCCTATGGATTCAGGGAGCAGTGCTTACCACTGTTCCATCCATTTTGAAAACCTTGTCAAGAAAGGAGGAAAATCGATGCCCAAGAAATATCATTTTACTTTGAGTCTTTGATAAATCTCTTTAAAAAGCAATTTTGTCTGTTTGCAATTAGTGACATAAATGCCAGCTGATAAACCACCACAAGCAATCAGTCTTCGTGAGTTTGTTCTAGTCCTGAACATCTGAAGCTCTTATGTGAAACGAACAGTTCAGCAAATGTGTCAATTCAAAAGCGGATTTAGAGTATTTTAAGCAATATATTTATTTATAGTATAATTATCTGCCAGGCTTAAAAATAGTTGTATAGCTAAATATATTGTGAGCCGCATGTCATCTCTGCATGAGCTCAGCATGCACTGTATAAACATTCACCTGAGTCCTGGATGTAGTGAAAATGCCCTGTGCGCAGGTCATCTGAGCTGTGCTCTGTCCGAGGAGAGGGGGAGCCTGGGGAGGGAGGTGGCTGTGTGTGGCAGGGTTTGCCCTTTGAACTGCTATCAGCTGAATCCCCTTTCTGGAGGAAAAGGTACGATCGCAGGTGCTCCTCCACCAGCTTCAGGCAGTTCAGATGTTCTTGGCCCCAGAAGACCTGTGGAGACAGAACAAGAGAGGGTGAGCTGGATGGTATGGAACGGCGGGTAAAGGGTGCGTTAGGGGGAATGAGCAGAGACAGAGGAAAACAAGGAGGTCAAGACAGAGAGAGAGAGAGAGAGAGATATTGGAAGTAATTAAAGTAAAAAACAGACAGTGAAAACAAAAAGGCTAGACAGTGGCACAGACCCACAGCTGATTCATAAATACCTGAGTCAACAATTATTCAACTTTGTTTTCCAAAACAGGAAGAGAAGCAGTCCGGGCTGTCCACATCATCACCCCCTTCACATCCTTACTAACATTACCTAACATAACCTTACATCCTCTTTACTTACCCGTGGCATTCCCCTTCCCTTGCTCCATCAAAGCGGGTCTGTCTGGGGTTTGGACTAAGGAGCAGGAATCTCTGAGTCAAAAACTCTTCACACATGGAGCTGCCTGCTTGCCCGCTTCTCACTAGCTTGCAAGGGTGGGTTATGACTAAACTCTAAAAACAGGAACATTTGGGGATTTTTTTTTTCAAGTTTTTGGAAAGAAAGCATGAGAAGAAGGAATCGGAGGGAATTCTGGTGGTTTTGTACAGCACTTGATTAAAACGCCACAAACGCCAGTATTTGCAAAGGGAAATGTATGATTACGTATTAAGTGTTGAGTTGCAAGTGATGTTTTTGTTAATGGGCACGAAATGAAGGGAAATAAGGGAAACATCCAAAATAGGGGAGGGGGTTACCCCTGAAGAAGTAATGTGGAATAATACATTGGTAATAATGCGTTCAGTTAGTCACATTTTCAGTGTGGACATTATGTAACTTCTCACAGGAAAAAAGACACACATAAGATACAACCCCCACCCCACCCCTGAAAATAGCCTTATAATATTCCACCACTTAACCAGCAGATGACTCAAATCTACAGTGGAATTACAGCATGCAATTCCTACTGTCATCACTTCAGCTGCAAAGAGGCCAGAAGCCATGGCAGAACCGAAGAGGAAAAGTAAATTTAAGAGGAGTGTTAAGTGTGTGATGAGCTGTGTCTGTGGGTGTCAGCTCATGAATACTGTAAGGATTAATTTGGAAACCAAAACCACTCGAACAGAGATGATATTTTAGTGGCCAATAGCATTGCCTCGTGATTAGAGGCTGTTCGTTTTACTGGAAGAGCCTCACTCAAGCCCTCAGGGTGAGTGTCCTTGAGCAAGACACTCAATCCCAACCAGGTGCAGAGGTGCTGATGTGACCCTGACCTCTAAAAACCGGAGCTGTGTTGGCTGATAAATTATATGATTGAGGATGCTGAAATGATGTCATGGGCAAACCTGTAGCAGGCCTCCCTTGAGGTCCAGCAGCAGTTTAGGGGGGCCGGGCTCAGGTCCAGGGCTGCCGCTGTGCCGACACCACCGAGCCTCCAGGGAGGTGCTGCAGGAGAACGGCCCCAGCAGGAGATGGCTTCGGTCCTTCAGCCCTGTTCTCACCAACACATCTTGCAGCTCCAGTAGCACGGAGGAAGCCTGAACTGCATCTAGGAAGACAGAAGAAGCAGCAATGAATGGCATGTATGGCACAGGGTAAAAAGGTAAATAATATGTCAAGAAAATGATGAGAGAAAGTGTTATTGACACACCCTGTTGACAAAATCATTTGTTGAAAAAAAAAAAAAAACGAAGAGGGATCAAATAGACAGGAAAAATGTCTAAAATTAATACTAAGATATTTTTACCTATAATTACACAGTCAACTGATACATTTATAACTAGGCCAGATGAAATTTAAATGCATAAACAATTCAACCTCAATATTCAGTTGCACGAGTGCCTGTATCTGTTTTGTACAAAGTTCAATTACACCAGTCTGCCAAAAAATCATAAAATTATTTGTACTTAAAAATCTGCAGTGAAAGCAACTTTTTCTAACTATTCAACTCAGCATTTTGTTACAAAGACTAGATCAGAGACACTAGTGTTCCCTTAATTATAGTACAATATAGTAAGATTGGTTAAATAATGCAATCTAAATCAACATTTTTAAGTAATATTTACTTTAACTGTTTAGTGGAAACAAACTCGAGGTTAAGTGTGTGATGTCAAGGCAGCAAAATCCACATCACTGGCCTCAAAACTATCATGCTCATCTGTTATTATTAGTGTAAACACTTGGCTCTTTGAAAGAAGAAAGCACCATTTTTCCACTTTAACAATACTTGGGTCTAAGGCTAACAACATAAAACTAGCGTGAGTTATTAAGATCGTGTCTCTGTGAACAGAGGTGTTTTGGGGTCATGCTTACACCAATCTGAATCTGTATAGATTCGAGTTCAGAGTCAGTGTTTCTGTGATTTGGTAAACGAAAAGGTTTAGCAGACATGATGAGAGTGAGAAAACCCTGATGGAATCCAGACAGTGGAGCCAAACACCCACTCATCCTGAAAGAACCAAAAGTAGCAAAAACCCCAATTTAATGAGGAAAGTTTAAGCGTTCTCTGTCCTTTCCATTAAATCAGAGATGTGCCACTATCATCACAGGTTGCCCTGAACGTGTCCTTTTGGTCCCATAAATCATTGGGCTGAAAACCCTTCTACTAGTCACTGACATGGGAGGGCTGATCTGGTCAGTTAAAGATACAGCAGCAGCAGCCCATTTGGAAACCTCAACCCTGGATGACTAATACTGGCCTGAGAAACGACTCTTTAAACATGCCTTTTTAAAAATTCTCACACCAGTCTGCTTGGCTACAAGTCTGAGAAAGCAAACGAAAGCAGCAGCACACCTGTTTCAGTCCAGAAATATATTACAGTTCCTAATATTTCATTGTTTGACTTTTAAAATCTTAACAGTAGTAAAGAATAAAGACAGAGAAAGAAACTGTAAAAGTTGGAATGTTGATTGTCACATTCAAAACAACAAGGGTAACTATTTGTAAAACTGAAAAAAAAAACTATGCAATAATGGTAAGCAAATGGTCACATATACAAATAATAAAAAAAAAAGTCCTTATTTATATCTCAGTCCTTTGAGGAAAGACTTCTCTGGGCCTGGGTTTCACTTGGGGAAAAACATATGAAGAGAGAGGGGGGTCTATATGATGAATATATGACAGACAATTGGACTCGCTTCTTTTTTCAGGCTTGGTAAACTGAGTGAGAAACATCTTTTTCAACATTAGAGCCCAAAAACTCTAGTTTACCTACTAATCTTTTCTGGTGTTGCAGCGCAGAAAGAGCTGCTAGAGATTATTCCCTGAACTTACTGACATCGGGTTTATTTTCATGGCTAGGACTTATTAGTCAGCACAGGGGAACTCCCAAGCTGGCTTGTTAAATGGGGAATCTTTCATTCAAACATCTACAAATTGAGACGCATTTAGGTTGCAGACACACAAAAGTTCATACAGAAAAGCACATCCAAATTCCTTCATACATACAGATGTAAATGCAGACGCACAACCAGACTCAAACAGATACACCCCACATACATATTTGCACACACACAATCAGTATCAAAGCATTCTCTCCTGTCTCACCACGCGTCATTTAAAGCCCAGTTGACCGCAGTGCCTGGTGTTAAAGCCAACAACAGCGGCCAGCAAAAATCACCCTAATTGGGAGTGGTTTTAACGAGGGGGAATCCCTTTCTTTCTTGATCCCTAACTCCAATCTTCCATCCAGGCTGAATAATAGTCACAGGAACATTTCTCCATCCTCTCTCCATCCCTGCTTCTGCTCTGAATGACCATGTTAGTGGTATGTAGGTTTGTCTACAGAGATGTGTCAGCAGACAGCCCAAAGACATTATACTGCTCAGCTGTGAAGAACCACTATTAGCAGGAAGGAGAGGAAGGAATGTAAAGGAAAAAAAAATCCAACTGGGAAAGTACGGGAGCATGAGGCAGGCAGTACCTGTGTGCCTTTATTTTCAACATGACGTTGCCAAAAGTGTTGGAACCCTTCCACTTAAAGAAAAACCAAGTAACTGGCATCCACTGTTCTCTATTTCATATTTCATAGAACAGTCAAGTTGCTTTTGATTTTCGATGTAACATATTATTTCCATTATATATTATTTCCAGTTCTCTCAGTCTTGATGAGTGCCTTCTCCCAACAGCGAGTTTCAGCTCTTTCCATAGATGTTCCATTGGATTAAGACTAATAGGATCAGAATGTTTTTTCTTCTCATCCATAGTTGGTGCTTTTAGATGTAAGTTTTGGGTCATTCTCCTGTGAGATGAGAGAGATGACCTGTGACTGACAGAGCTCTCTGACACCAGGCTTTATGTTTCTCCAGAATGCCTTCATCATTTTCCTGCACAGATTCAAGGCTACAAAAGCAAGCACATAAGACAAATGGGGCTCCTCCATGTTTCACAGCGGGGATGGTGTTCTTTTCTATGAAAGCTTCATTTTGTCTTCTGTTAACATAGAGCTGATGCAACTTATCAAAAAGTTCTCATTTTGTTTCATCTGTCTAACGGACAGTCTCCCCTAAGCACTGTGGTTTGTCCATATGCATTATCGAAAACTCCAGTTTAACTTTCTTTAAAACTTTCTTTAAAAGACGGTCGCTCCTCAGTCCTCTTAAGAACTTTCATTCAGAAAGTGACATTTGGTGGACACTGTTGTGCCTTGATCGTAGAGGTAAACCTGCATATCTTTTTAAGTTTTCCTTGGTTCTTGTTCCACTATTCAAACCATCCTTCTGTTCAATATGGGGTCAATTTTCCTCTGGCAGCCGCGTCCAGGGACTGGACCCATGGACCTTAAACTTCTCAATAAAATTAACAACTGTCATCACAGGAAGATTGTGTGAGATTGTGTCATAGCCTTTACCTTGACCATTTCTTCCTTACCTCCTCTGACAACCCTTTTCTTTTCTCCTCTCTTGTCCCTGTTCAGTGTGGTGCATACAATGATACCAAACTACGCAATAAGTACTTTTTCTCCATTTAAATAGGCTGAATGACTGATTACAAGTATGAAGACAACTGTGATACCAATTAAAGACAAAAGTCTGCTTGAAACATCACTACAATCAACTTGTTTATCACCACTTCTAAGGGGTACCAACAATTTTGGCCATTTTAAAAGATCTTTGTAGAAGCAAGAATTCGGCTCTTTTCAGAGCTTATTTGTTTTATTCTGTGGTGAACCAAAGCGATTAAATGTATGATAAAAAGAGCTTTTCATTTCAACACTTTCATGGAAGAACAGAGCATTTTTCAAATTAGGTGTTTTGTGAATAAAAAGCACAAAAAGCCACAAGACAATGGAGAAAAGAGAATGATGGAGTGAAAAAAGAAAGAGATAAAATAGGAACGAACTGAAAGAGCATGAGATTGCTTAATAATGAGAAAAAAAATAGCAACTTTTTTGAGTTTTGACCTCAAGCATATACAGTGGTTGTGGTATGAGAAATGATCCATACTAGAGGCTAATGAATGGACAGTTATCATCAGATCATCTCTTAATACAGCCCCACACCTTACAGACGGACACACATGTGCACACACGCCCGATAAATACCTAAACCATCCACATAAAACTTTACAGAGAAGCATGGTGTGGGGATGAACAACAATACTGTTTTATGTCACTGTTTATTATGTGGCTGTCCCATATGGAAAAGCGATACACTCACTCACTCACAGACACCGGAGTAAATGTACAGCTGTTGTTTTGGGGGTATCTGAGGCGGCTCCACTGAATGAAATGAATATGGGCACTAAAACACACACTGTCAAATATATATACATATATATATATATATATATATATATATATATATGAAGTGAAGATGCAATATAGGAAGTTTGTGTCAATATAATGAGAAACTGAATTCTGAACTAACTTTGATCAAACACATATATGAACACACTGACTTACACCTGCATATGTCATGTTTTTACAATAGACTTATCAGTACAACAGTGCAAACCAGCACACCCTCTAACGTACAACCTATGACACCCAGGGAACAAATTGGGTGGTGGAACAGGGTGGATGGAAATCTTCCTAAAGTGAAATACATCTCTGGCAAACACTTGGGTAAGATTAGATAGGATCTGAGACTGATTTACCGTGTCGGTTTCTCCCTGGAAGCCGTTATCTGACCACTGCCTGACTGATTTATACCCTGGGACGTACTGGTATCAATTAGAAGAAACCTAAAGGAGTCATTACCTAACTAGCAGAGGCCCCCGAAGACTGTCTGGGATGGTAAGAGTAATAGAAGTAATATACTGTCACTCACCACAGAAATACACTATTCACTCACCACAAGACCACTATAGGACACTAGAGGAAACTGGTTTTGTAGCAGGGGACAGTGTCAGCCAAAATGGCACAGTGCAGGGAGTTGTGTGTCATCCAAGCCGTTACAAATACAGTAACTGATGAGTGTTGATGAGTTACATATGGGCTCAATGACAGCTGCAACGCATAAGCAAATTACATATGGTAAATGCCTGTTCATTTCTTAATATTAAACACCACTTTACGGAAAAATGTGTACAGCGATAATGGTCAAAAAGAGAGCTCTTATTCCCACAGTTGGAATTTTCACTTTATGCCATTCTGTTACCCAACCTAAGCCTGAAGGGTCTTGACAAATTATTGGGTTTTAGGTCAAGTTTGGGCCATCTCTTTTTATACAGCTTCAGGCTTGATTTGGTTTTGGTTATTTTCTCTCTGGCAGCTCCAGTGGTGTGTGGGTGTGTGGGGGTTTGTGTCTATGTGTGTGTGTGTGTGTGTGTGTGTGTGTGTGTGTGTGTGTGTGTGTGTGTGTGTGTGTGTGTGTGCATGCATGCGTGTGATATGTTGCAAGTAGGATATACAGTGCCCAGCAGGCAAGTGAAAGAAACAGCAAGGCAAGCCTTACGTTACTTGAGCCTGGCAGACTAACGCTCAACAATGGAAGAAATAAAAGAATGCTGCTGCTTCAGTACACAGTGGAACCTTATGACCTTAAATAACCTCTGATTGTGCTTGCACATAGTTTTGCTCTGGATTACGACTGTTTAATCTCTCAGAGTTCTGAATTTACTGTCCATGTACTTTGGGCGATACTGGATAAAGGTGAAGTTGAGCATGATACAGACAAGTAACTGAGGAAAAGTTTTAACCTGAGCCATGCCATACAACAATGACAGCAATCATATCACATCTATACAGGGTTAGTAGTGCACAGTTAATTTTTTCTTTTTTAACGAAATGGTATCAGATCAGGACTTGGTATTGGCTGATACACAAATTCAGGTAACAGAATCATTATCGGGAAGTAAGAAATGGTATCAGAACATCTCCAGTGGCCATTCCCACATTAGCTATATATGGGTGACAAATGAAAAAAAAAACCCTGAATAAATGGGTAGAGAAACATGACAAATGCAGATGCCTCTACAAAGGTGCACTGCATGGTACAGTTAAGCAATTAATATCCAGTCATGCTCTGTGATGTGTAAAAATACTGGGCAGGCCCAGTTGATTCTCACTTTGTATCAAGATGGTAAGCCTGTGTTTCAATAGGAAAAGTGACTAAAGTGACATCTGTATTTAGATCTATGGGAAAGACATCAGTAAACAGGCTTGGAAATTGTGGTCAACAGCGCATGTTTGATGACCGTGATGCTTGTGCATTAGTGCGATATGTGAAGAAAAACAGAAGCAGCTCTTCCTCAGACTGAAAATGTCAATGCAGGATGTGATTAGACTGTCAGCAACAGTCAGTCCACAACTCCATAGAGAAGGATATTATAGTAGGGACGCAGTGCATAAACCCCTCATTACAAAAATGAATGCAAATTTGACAGTTCAGTGGTGCAAAAGCCACAGGCACTGGTCTACAGAGATGTGGAAATAAGTGATCTGGTGAGATGAGTCATCCTTCGCCATCTTCTCCACAAGTGCATGTGTGGTGTACATCAAGAGAATAATACAGGCCTGAATGCTTGATCCTGACAGTGAGGGGATCTGGTGGCTCTGTTATGCTGTGGAGGGCATTTTACTGGCATGGTGTGGGTCCACTTTTCCACTCCATGTTTCCTTAGAGAAAAGGGGTCACTGCAAATCAATACGAAGTCGTTCTGAGTGATCAACTCACTCTGCTGCTCCGCTCCTGTGCGGGACTGAATCGAACATAGTTTCCTGGGGAGTCAGAGGTGAGGGAGATGACGGCCACAAAGAACCACAGTGGGCCATGCAACCTGCTGCACTGGGCTAACCACTACAGCACGCTAGTGGTATCAATCTCACACCTGCTCCTGCCCCGCGGCACCACAACAGCTAGAAGCTAGGTAACCTCTTTGGTCAAGCAGTTTGTTCATTTTCCACTGAAGAGTTGGCAAGTTTACTAACTGTCAGGTCTTTGTGCTTCTAATAAGTAAAGCTATACTACAGCTGGAACAATTAGTAGATTAAATGATTAGTTGACTGACTGAAAAACATCAGGCAATTATTTGGATAACTGATTAGTTGTTACAGTAATTTTTCAAGCAAAAATGCCAAACATTCTGTATTGTCCTGGCTTTGCTGCTTTTCTCTGGGTTATGTGAAAGTTCATTGAATATCTTTAGGTTTTGGAGTGATGGTAAGACATAGATGAGGTTGAGGTATGATGAGGTTACTTTGGCTTTTAGGAAATGGTGATGGGAATTTAACAATACATTCTGACATTTAATCGCCCAACCAAACAATTTATCAATTAACCGATAAATAATCATCAGATTGATTGCTTATGAAAATAACCTTTCTGACCATTCTCCTGGTTCAAGTTTCCACAGAGTGTAGTCTGTAAGCTCAACATAGCTCCATGCTGAGAGCCATCAATCTTCCTCAAAATATGAGTTCTGAACATTTAATAAAAGACTACAATTAAAAACTGTAAACTCTTGTTTATGTTTGTCTCTGATAGTCATAGTCAATGGTAAGTTGGGTTAAGTTGCCAAATCACAGGAGGGTGCATTTCCAAATATAAATCTCTTTAAGTTTGGCTTTGCTCGGCTTTTCTCTTAAACTATTGAAACAGAAATAATATGATAATATGATAAATGGAAAAGAGTGGCTTTCTTTCAGCAGAGTAAACACACTGACATGAGTGTAATTCAAAAATTGGCCATGGAAACAAAATGAAACTTGAAAAAAATGAAGAGACATAAATAAATAATGGGTAGTTTTCACTTCATTCAAAGAACATACGTTTTCCTTTACAAGTGTGCTGGAGTAAATCACCATGAAAAAGCAAGGGTTCCACAGAGGCAGAGGACCAAGGAAAGCTCTGTGTGTGTGTGTGTGTGTGTGTGTGTGTGTGTGTAGTTGTAGTATGCTTATGGAAACGTGTGCACTAGCAACAGAGTCTGCTGTTAAGTGTGTATGTGTGTGTGTGTGTGTGTGTGTGTGTGTGTGTGTTCTTAGGAAATCGGGGGCACTCTATGGGCAGTCTAACGGAGAGCTGAGAGATTAGGGAGGGTCTTGTTTCATGGACCTTAAGACATCTGTTCTCTCTCTCTTGCCCACCTCCCAACCTTTCTTTCATTGAACTATAAATGCCCCCCTACCTTGGGGAGGGGTGAGTCGTGGATGGAGGGAGGAATGTGGGGCTTCCACTTGCTTTTCATTAACACAGGATCTGGTAACACACCTCACTGTCAACCTAATCCCCTCTCTCTCCATCTTGTCCCCTGGCAGAGGGGGGCTGCCATGACCAGGTACAGAGCCCCAGATGTTCCATGGATTGGGGGGGGTGGATGACAGGGTCTTCACCCCACTGCAGCTATGGATGTACGCTAATGAAGACAGGGTGGGGCGGGGTGAGTCCAAAAACATATACTGAAGAGACCCATGTTACTGCTCACACAGTAATCTGACTGCCTTCTGGTTTCCCCCTCTGCCCTGTATTATATCTCCTTCATTTCTCTACCATTCCTTTTGCTTCCTGTCTGCCTTTCTCCAACTTTGTTTTTTGGCTCAACTTTTTTCCTCATCTACTCTTCTTAAACTTTCTTAAACTTTCTTGTGCTGAATCTCCTCTCTGCACAGTTCTGCTATTTTTCTTTGTCAAATAGCATTTTATTTCCTATGACTTCTTTTATCTTACTCCTTCTTCTCTCATTTCTGTCACTACATCTTCATTTTTTCTCTCCCTCTACTTCTCTATCTCCATCACCCTCCTGCTTCCCTTCTTTCATACCCCCCCCCTCTGCTTCCTCTTACAAACTGGCATCATCCTGAGGTCTGCTCAGGATGTGGTCCATCAATCTCAGCCTGCCACTGAGAAGCGGCAACGCAACGCAACACAAGCAGCAACAGTAGTGGTACATACTGTAGCGGTAGTAATACTACATTCTTCTGTCTTACATCTCTCATGTACAGCTTCTCCCAGGGGGGTCATTCCTGCTGACTTATTATGGCAGCTCAAATGCTCAACCTTACAGAACAGGAATCCTAACCTTTATCTTCCTAAAATTCCAAGGTATCCATTTTCTGAGGTATGGAGCAGGACCGGAGAGGCCGGGTGGTGGTGAGTGATGGAGGCAGTGCAGCTAAGGCTAAGAGTCAGCAGATACATCTATTGTCGTCAGTGATCGCTCTGCGTAATTTGAGACAGTTTGTCTCCTTTCGATGTCAACAAATCTGGAAACACTATGTGAAGAAGCCCTCTGGGAAAATAACCATGTGTGTTGTGACAAAGATCTATAAGAGTGCTAAAGTTATCAAGAGAGAGAGAAAAGAAACAACGGGGTGAGACAAACATGTTATTCAGCAGGATAACTTGTGAAATGTATTTCCAATTACCCTTTCCCACACAATAAAAGATCCTCTTTGTGGGGATTTGGTGCCATGAAAACTTTGTAGCTCTCTACTGGCAACATACACAGGTGTTACTCCTCTCAGAGATGAGACAACAAGAAATATCAGGGCCTATAATGAGATCTATATAGAGGATCTCAAACCTCTCAGGTATTTCAGAGAACACTCATATATGATATATGAGGAGCTGAATCAAACCTTAACTGCACAAAATGACAGCACTAGTTTTATGGGCAGATATTATAATGTCTTGTTCAGAACATACATACATAATGTTACGTTTTCTGAGCCAGAACAACACAGACCTTGGAGCCCGACTGGGGACGACTGATCCAGTGGATGTCAATAAACACCAGTGATCTTGATCCCACCATTTTTATTTGTGTTCAGTCAAACTGTAATGTCTATCAATGTGCTTGTAATGGTAGAGTAAACAATACCCATGAAAAGACAGTTCACTGTACACTAATCTCCATTTCCTGTGTTTACTGTAAATGAATCAAAGAACTACTAATAACAAATATCTTAAAAAGTATTACTGTATGCAAAGGAAGAGCAGTGACTATAAATAGTAGAATCATTTGAATGGAAAATGAGTGGGAGGGGATTAGTTTTCATATTAGCAAAATTGTGTCTAAACTATTTCTTTTTCCATTGCGTTGCACACAACGTTTCAACTGTGTTTATTGAAGTATGGATGAAGAATGAAAGCTGAAAAGCCGGTGAAAATCAGGGCAGGGCACGGGTGCTGAGTATTGTGTCACCGTGCAGTTATGCAGATTTGAGTAAACAAGTGCAAATTGTTTGAGGTTTTAATTAACATTTTCGACAATCATTTTATCTGAAGTAACCCTATATAACAACATCTGCAAAACAGATGCAGGCACTTAGGGAGCCCAGCCCCAGCTCCATCCTTGTTCCTTTGCACCCCCAACAGAGATGTGTTGCTCAGCGGCACCAAGGTACAAACCATCTACCTGCTAAATTATGAGTCAACTTGTCCCCTTGTTATCTACTGCGTGTGGCACATCAGCTCCTCACTCTCTTTTCTCTCTGTTTCCATCTGCTGTACAGTTTGGAAGACATGCCAAGAAAATAGCAAAAACTGAAAAACAATCCAAAAATCCATGATCATCTGTAACAGCACGTTGGGTCACACCCAACAGCACAGAGAAATTGGAAGCTTTTTAATTTATATTAGTATTAGCAGATCTGATTGTCATAATGGAAATACTGTGATGCCTCCTGGATAATAGTCAGTGTCGATGAAGGCAGGGTTTGGTCCTAACATGAAAACAAACATCTCACTCTCACACACACTCATACATTAGCAAATGAAATATCATTCTCTCTCAGACCCTAATATACACATATCGTTGCAATCAAATACACACAGTCTCAAACCAACTTAAGATCCAAGACTAACACAAACATCTCACTTTACAGTTTACTTACAAACCTTGTTTTTGGCAAATGAGGGCTTTGCTAGCATGTGTAAAAAAACAGCAATATTCCAAATAATACTGAAAGCAATACTGTTATTTGAGTCGCAACCTTTCCCAGTATGAGTGAAAGACAGCATCAAATCTTCCAAAAACAGCTGAGACATCACGTTCTCTTCAACAAACAAGTGTAGAAAGGGGAAAGTTTGGCAAAGTGATACACAGTGAGATACTGATCAATAAATATTCCAAACTCACAGGCCCATACACTTACTGACTGCAGTATTAGAGCATATTTACACTTGTTCTCTTAATACAACCTGCTCTTTAATTGAGCACAATCCTGAGGGAACATGTTGCTTGAGCTCCAGCTACATTCCTAACAAATTTTCATCTGAATGAATAACAAATAGAAGAGTGGGGTGCACTGGGTACAGCGCTTTAGAGTTTGTCCACATCAATATTTGTTTGGTTACATAACATAATGACACGAAACAGAACAATTTGTTCTTCACTACATATTTTATTGGATATTTGGAGCTTTGTGTAACTGTACTTTATTTTCAAAGGGCCTGGACTGATTCCTGTTGGCTTACATGCTCACATGAGCTAGGGTACTAGACAAATGACACACCACAAAAAAGTGTGTACATTTATTGTTGTGTACTGCAGAGTCTTAAAATTGTGGTTTCTTTAAAATATGATAAAATCTGCCAAATGGGGTGAAGTCATTGCAGTTGTTTCCAATGTAGCTCCACCTGTTTCAAGAATTTCCTTGAAACAAGTGGCAATATCTTGAAATAAAACAGAATAAGATGGATTACATCACTGGTTTGATGTTTTTCACTTTTCACATTAAGAAAAAGTAACAGTGGGTCATTTAAGGTCCAGATCCTTGTTACTTTGGAGTGATACAACATGGGCCATGTACTGAGCTTAGATAACACATGGGAGTTGGAGAAAATGAAAAAAATGGAACAGTGACGGATGGAAGGTTATACACGAAAACCTCTTTATGCTGGTATAATTTACAACTAATAATTAACAATTATATGGGTTCTATGTTTCTGGCTAAAACATAAAGGTGAACTTAAGGTCTATGAAGGTTTGAAGAACTATGACAATTAATATTTGGCTGGCCCTTTCAGGTAACAACCGCCAAGTATGTTTTTCATTTAATTACTTGCTTTGGTGTTCAGTCGATTACAAATTAATGCAGCAAATTACAGAAGATGTGGTTTTATGTTTCTGCACCTGTGATCCAGTGCATCTGTGTTCTTGTGTCTCTGCCCAAAGAAGCTCAAAATCATTTTTCAGTTTCTACAAATGGAAGATATTTGTCTTTACTCACCTTCTATCCTTGGCCCTGACTTCATGTTCAGACTTCCTGTCATGGCTGATACTGATACTGTCACGCTGGGCTTCTTTGGATGAGCCTCCGTCTCCATGACTACTACAATCTGGGCAGTGTCGAGAGAGACCTTATGGAAGGACACCGCCAGGGCCCTGAAGCTGCTGCTTTGACCCAGAGCTGAGGCCTGATGGTGGGGGTCCGAATGAGAGAGAACGGACCTGGGCTTTGTCTTCTTAGGGGAGGAATGAGGCGTGGAGGAAGCAGAGGGTGGTTTGGTGGAGGAATCCCACACATGGTTTGGTAGGACTTTCTTCAGGTAGGCTTTAGCCTGCTCCAGCTTCGCCAGAGTAGGATTTATTTTGAGGGGGCGTGAAAGCTCTATGTTCAGCTCAGCTGTGGAGAGAGGGAGACAGAAAGAAAAAGAATTAAAGAAAAGATGAAACATTAAACAGTGACTAAACAACAACTCCCTCTGTGGACAGTTTCTGGGAGAAGTATCTCTTTGTGCTCATCCTGACTTTATCTTCTTTATGAAGTGCTGAATAATAAAGAAAACCAAACAAGCAGTAGTAGCAGTAATGCTTTTTGACAGGTAACAAAAACATAACTTTACTGCCGGGAAAAAAACACATAAGTGCAGTAAGTGTAGTATGCAGTAGTTTCTGGATCTCTCTGCAGTTCTGTTTGTGGCTGTTTGTGTTTGTGCATAGAAAATGAATATCTCATATATTTCTTATGATTAGCAACCTAGTGCCAAACTGTTTAGTCTTACTCAATGGTTAAGTAGGGCACCTTAAACAATGTTAAACCCAGGACACAAATTGAATAAATTCCCTGCTGGCTGGGGCCCTTGCTCCTTGCTGACATCTTAGTCTGTCAGTGTCATTTGGAAACTCACCATAAACTGGACACAATCCATTTGGGGGTTTTAAGAAAAGGCAGTACCACTGAGTAAGATCTGCTGTCATCCAACCCATGGAATGCTGCATAATACCATGTCTCATAAATCAAACTTTGAACTCTTCTCTCCTCTTCTAATCACTCAGCTTTGCATGCAAGTAACTGTTAAATAACAGCTGGGTCCAGTCTCAATCTCTTTCTCCGTCTTACATGCACACGCACAGTTACTGGCTGTCTCCCTGTGATATCCTAACGTGACACTGCGGAGTAGCAGAAGAGAATCTTTTCTTCATGCCAGCCATATAAATCCAAGACTCCTCGGCATCTTCCGTTCTACCTCTCCCTCACTCTCTGATGCACTACAGCCTTCAAACACTTGACTGGAATTCACAGAGACACATGACTTAACTCAATGCCGTTTTACACCACTTCCATTATCCCATTTTTCCACTTGGTCATGATGATGGGAGAAGGAAGCAGCCGAAAACAACAGCAGCTGTTTTTCATGGTCTCATCAAGGCACCAGTGTTTAGAGGCTTTTTAAGGGTCTTAGGCCTCCTGTCTGTCTCCTCCCCAGGTAGGAGCACAGGATGACATGACCAGGAGTGCTGCCAAGAGAGGCAGAAGAGTACACACACACACACGCACACACACACGCACACACACACGCGCACACACACACACACACACACACACACACGCACGCACACACACACACACACACACACACACACACACACACAGACTGCCCTCAGGGTAGAAGTAAGGCACTTGGTCAAATAGAAGGATGGCTGGAGAGAGGTATTGGAGGAAAGATGGAAAGGAAAGGTGGATTTTTCTGTGCAATGTAGCTTATCATTTCCACTTGACTTATCACCAGGAAACGTTCCAGTGGTGGAATAAATAGCCCGTATGCAGCTGTTCGTCCAGGTTCCTCTGCTCCCCTCCCATGTTCTTTCAACCTTTCATCCTCTCCCCCTCCGTTTCATGTAGCCCATCTTTCTGCTTCCTCTCGCTTCTCTCATTCCTTTCTATCTTTTACTTTTCCTCCATTCCCCCACCTCAACAGCCCCTCCCCCCTCTGTAATCACATAAAGCTGTCTCTGATCACCCACTCAGGGCCAAAGCTGGGGCCTGGGCCTTGCTTGGCTCTGCACAGAGGGAGATATGGTCCTGATTATCAATTGTCCTTCTTCCCGAAGTCTCTTTCTGCCCCCACCCTGAAAAACTCATCCTCCTGTCCAGACCTAGCCAGTTCTGGAGTGACAGTATTACCTGTTAAACCCATCAGAGATTCACCTGGCCTGAGTGATCAGTGCAAATTCAACAGCTTGCTATAATCCAAAGATTTTTCAAGACTTAACCAATATTTAAACTTTAATCAGTCCATCCAGGATGTTCCTATGTTGCGATTGCAACAATTAATGCCAAAAAATTGCAATTTTGTCAAGTCGTTTCAGTTTTTCTGCAAATTTTGCCAATCATAGCAGTTGAGCCATACACATGTATGTCGCCAAACTCACTTCCTTGTGTCTGGTTGTGAAGATTCAGACATGAGTGACATGAATGTATCACATTTACCAACAAGAATTACTGCTCAAGAGAGCAGGGCAAGTAGCGGTAAATTGTTTTATATGCCTGAATTGGCTGAATTATTAAAAAATTATCCAAAAATAAAAAAAATAAAAATCACAACTTCTTTTTGCAATGTTGCATAGCAATTAAAAAGAAATCTGCCATGAAATTAAGCATTTCAGGCCACAACTATTCTGTTTAATGAAGTATTTAATTTACCTACATGCAGCTACACATTTATTCAGGAAATCCACCAATGGGAAGTTTGATTCTGTCGGAGCTGTCTCTTCGATCTATCAGAGCTACCATAAACAGATTTCTTCATTCATGTAAATATTTTACTGGGCAGGCAATGAACCACTTACTTTTATAATCTAGAAGCACAATAGAAAATGATTTAATGAGTTTGTTAACTGCACAATGTGTAAGATATGATATTGTAATTTCCAATTGTCTGTTGCCCAAAACGGTTTCACTGACATTATTTATCATGAATGGAACAAGCAATGAAGTACAGCAAACAGCTAGTTCATTAATTCATAAAAATGCCTCTCATGATATGACCTCAGACATGTTACACATGGCAGGTCAAATGACTGACAAATTTATTACTTCATAATTCAATGATTCCTTCAGAGACTAACAGATGAGTTCAAAGGAAAATTCTTTCACTTTTGCGCTGTCAAATGACAGAAGGATAAAGTGCATCCCTTGTGTGAACTCCGAGACAACTCTCCATGGAAGACCCTGGAAAGGAAGGGGGCCACGGCATCTGTACAGATTCCCCCTGTCTCTATCCAACAACCAGTGGAGCATATTTTTACTGCATTGGAGCAATGACAAAAGAAGAATCTTTGCAGAATTCAAATGAAATCACTTCACAGCATTATATGGCCATATGTCAAGCACATCAGTGATATCCTTAAGTTTCGTTGTTTCTCTGGAGCTGATATGAATGTGTGTGAGAAAGCCTTTACAGTGATGTTCCATGTGGTTTCACTATAGAGGGAAAGGAGGTAGAAGAGGAAACTAAAACCTCCCAACAGTAAAAGAAAAAAAAAAAAATATATATTTACAAGTCATGACGGACTTTTTTTTTTTTTTACAGACTAAACTGCAAAATCATGTATTTATGGATCAAGATGTATTGCAGCACTATGACTTCTCAACGATAAACACTGCCACACCTCTTACACACTGTAGTGAAGAATGGGAAATACTTGGGAAAGTACAAGTAACAATCCAAGTTAACATTGATTTCAAATGTGCTGTAATACTTTAGGGCTGCAAGGAGACACAGCAGAGATTTTTTAAAGTAAAAACTAAGAAAATATCAATTATTGAAAATGAACTCAATAAAGAAGAATGGATGACCCCCCAATTCAATGAGTCAAACAAGGGCTTTTTCCAACAGTGGCATTCTCACACAAGTGTTTTACTATAAAAATGTTAGCTTCAGCTGTAAGACTAATGGCTATTTTAAGAGGACTGTCAGTGGAAGGCCTGTGCAAGGAGCAAGCTTCAAGCCTGGAGGTTAAGAGGTGGTGTTGGTGTTCATATACCTTTAAAGAACAGGCCTTAATGTGAACAGGCTGGGGGGAATCAGAGACTGGCCCTTCTCAGGTGTCAGCCTCTATTAGCACTGGAGAAAGTGGGAGATCAAGGTCTGACAGAGGCACATACACACACACATATATATATATATATATATATAACTCTGCAAAGTTGTGGGGGAGATCAACTATGCTTATTACCCAGGTTGCTGTGCCTTTTAGGCAAGGTCATACATGACGCCATCCCCACTTTGAACCTGGTGTCGGGAATATGTGTGTGTGCAAACACCACAAACATTGTTTTCATTCCCACCCCCCCCTTTTGATTTCTCGAGCTGACTTTTATGCTTGACTCTTGACAGCACAGAGCCTGTGTCAGACACAGGTGGCAATGTGTCAAATTACACAGGGCCCATATGTGAAGGGCATGTGTGGATGTCTGTGTTTGTAAGTGCCAACATTTTTTTGAGGTATATCTGTAGAACCCCACTGTCACAAAAAAAGCCTCATACCAAGTAAGGCCAGTGACATGCACCTCAGATGCCATCTGACTCAAATTAGAGTGGTTCTGGATGGTTCGGAGGGGCACAGGCTTGTATACAGTAACTGACAACATTTCTACAAACCCATAGCTTGATGGGAACCAGGGACACGGGAGAGTAATGGTTCCAATTTGTTCTAGCTAATCTATCACCTGCTGCTTCTCTACAGAGGGCTTGGATGATCTCTCGTCTCCAAGTGGTAGCAGTTACTTCTGGACTTGTTCACTGACCCCCTTTAAGACTGGAACTGAGTAAGAAAGATGAGAAAGGGAGGGAAGGAAAGTGTGTGTGCGCGCTTGTGTTTTCACTGGTCAATCACTGAACCCTTCTCATGTTGGAAAAAAACAAAGCCAGCCCGGCCTTTTTCATGTACGGGCTTGCTGGTCAAGCCTTGAACCCTGCTGGTTCTGAAAAAATCTGGCTTCCTGTCTGTATCTGCATTAGTATTGTGTATATGTATGTGTAAGTGTGTGTGTGTATGTGTGTGTATATGATGAGCGGCTGCTGAGTGAGGGTCAATGCTGAAACACCATCCAATTTACAATACACATGTTACAAGTGTTTCCCACTCAGCATCCTTGGGAGGGCAGCTTTGATTGGTCCTGCAGAGGAAATGCTGCTGAAATTGCGAGCATATTGCTGTAAACACACAGCAAGACGTGGCCTCGTGGCGGTCTGCTCTCTGTTTGCGCCTCGTTGAAATAAATCAAATGTGAAGCATTGTTGAATCAAAGTAGAGCTGCCAGACATGATACATACACATCACAGCACAAACACACAGCGACACACAGTTATAAAGACTTGCATATGCAAATAAACCATCTCTAAAAACAACAGGGGACAGATAATTAAAATGCTGGTTGTGAATTTTCTTCCTAATCCTGTCTTCGTCTATCCTTTCTTTATTCTTCCTTGAACTCTTTTTTGTTTCATATCAAAAATAGATGAATCCAAACAATTAAACCACTGAGTAAAGGCATCAAAATATCAAATTGAGACATTTACTAAACATTCTTAGTAATGATGCAGATGCCTCAGTTAAGACTGATTCATGTTTCCGACTAGAAAATGATTCCTGTTCATCTCATGGTGCTGTCCAAACAACAGCATTTTGTGAAGTGTGTATTTGGTGTATTTTGAGTCACCATCCATGCACAGATTCTAGGGCTCTTTGTAACTTCTTCCTTTGCTCCTCCATCCCTGAAGAGGATAACTCTCTCCACCAGAGAGTCATCTAACCAAACAACACACAGTTGTGTGTGTGTGTGTTTGTGTGGAAGTGTGTGTGTGTGTGTGTGTGTGTGACTGTGTGGGTGATGGGGGACCAGTAGCATGTGTGGTCAATTCTAGATGTTTCCAGCAGAGCCTGACCTGGGGCAACCTCACACTGAGCCTGGATTCTTTGTGAGTCATTTGGGAGGGGACTGTTTGTATGTGTGTGGATGTGGGGAGAATGAATGTGAGGGACTATGATTGAAGTTATCATACAGACAAGGACAGCTCTGCTCTTTACTAGTTCAAGGGAAACACCTGACTGTAATTGCACAATGTTGGGGTCTGCGCTTCAACTGTCTACTACAATTGGATGTAACCACAGCACAATATGAATGATCTTTAAAGATATGACAGGCAGGAATCCTGTTAATAAATTAAATGAAATTGAACAATCAACGCTGAATGTTATATAAATTCTAAAAGATAAATAAACCGAGTGAGATTAAATCTATTTAAACATTTCTAAATCTTTGGAAACCACACTCTGCTGCTGTTTGTCTTTCTTGCACCCCTCCTAAGGGAGATCAGAGGTCAGTATTACTCATTATACTGAAGGAGCGTCTCTCTCTACTCACTACACCAACATGCCTCTCCTGTATACAGTGAATCCCCATCAGAAAGGACTCATATTTACCATATATGATCAAAACCTGAGTGAAATTCTGATGTAATTCATGCCTCATGGAAAGGTCATGCTCGCTGTAATTTGGCTGCTGGCGCCATCTGGAATGAGCAGAGGGGTAGATGGACATTACTGGTGTGAGTTTGTATAGTGTGACTGCTGTGGTGTACAGAGAGCTGTATTGTGTTATGTTGTGTGTTCCACGAGGACAGATAAGCTGAGGGCTCTCTGCTGACAGCGGGGATGTGTGTAGGCGAGGGGGCTACTCGTATCCAGGCTGGAGCTCCTTCTTGTCTACGTGCACGGTATGTGTTCATGATTGTATGCATGTGGAAGAAAGACAGAGTATATGTCAAAGTATGTCCGTAGTCGAGTGTCAGTGTGTATGAATCTGCAACATCTGGCCCACTGGGTTCAGGGAGCTGAACTCTGAAGGATGTCTTGTTCCTACACACACTCCATGAAACCCTCATATGGATAAGAAGGTTGTGCATTCACATTGCAGCCCACTCACACTTGTATTCATTGCAGTTCTGTTTGGTTAGAATGTCAGGCACACCCTTAGGTCACCAACCTTAGCTTAAAGCTACTCATATGGATATCATATCAGTCTAAAAATAGAGAACCAAACCCTGTGAAAAAGAAAATCCACAAGAACCTGATGTTTCGCACACACGCACGCACGCACAAATCAACAGTGTGTGTGTGTTTATTCATTGTGTGTGTCTATGTGCTCTCTTCTTGCTCTTTCACATTTCCCCTGAAATGTGATTAAATGTGAAACGGATGCTCTCAATTGTAAAACGAGCAAGTTAGCGTGTGTGTTCAGAAGTTGCATGTGTTGAACAGAGAGTTTGTGTGTCTATGTGTGCATGATCCCCACCTGGTCCATTGAGGAAATCTTTGATCTGGAGGCAGAGCAGAGGGGGGGGTATGCCCGTTTTACTGTCCACTTCTCCTGCTACTGTCTGCAGCCAAAACACGTTGTAGTCAAGAGATTCTGGAAGAGTCTTTCCTGGGTCTGGACAAAATGAGGCAGAAGAAGAGATTAAGAGAAAAAAGAGGAGAGAAGGAGAATGGGAAAAGGAAGAGAACAGGACAGACAAAGAAACTGTGTAAACATATTTAACATTAAGAGATTTTCCATCTACTAGTCTGTTAGTCTTTCTCTGTGGTATGATGGGTTTGTTGCAAAGTTACATTCCCTGCACTTTAAATATGATCTATATCTTAATCAGCTCCAGCTCACCTAGGCACTTGTAGTCAGAAGTTACTCCTCTTAAGGCCACATCAAACACAGACAGCTCCATCCTCTGCTTGCGGTGGTGGCAGCTGAGCAGAGCAGAGGGCTGCAGCACCTGGAGGTACAGGAGAGGTTCCAACACTTGGTCCCCAGCCCCTCTTCTCCCTGGCTGCCTCACTATGGTCACACCCAGCGCCTGGCGTGCTGAGGAGCGACTGGGAGTCGGAAGGCCATCCAGGGAGAGCAGGCTGCTTCTCAGGAGCGGGGAGGCTGGCTGGGAGGTGTTGCTGTTGAAGATGTCCTCAGCTGTCAGGCCTGCAAGGGAACCCTGTGCAGCTGGAGCAGGGTCTGGAGTCGGCGAGGATGAAGCTGGAGGAGACTCAGACAAGATCTCAGGCTGGTTGAGGGCACTCTTTCCTACCTAAAGCAGATGTAAAAGGATCATTTAGTACTATATCAAACATTAGTTTGCACAAAGTTCAATGAAATTACTTGAGACAATGATTCAATAAGAATCTGGCAAATTCACAAGGGACTTTTGGTCCATCATAATTTGCCAGCATCATGCAGTTTATACAGATCCTGTTGACATCACCCACAGACAATTAAAGTCTTTATTAAAGTCAGCTAGATGGGCAGTGAAAGATTAAAGGAAATAACACAATTGCCCCCTGTACTGTACACATTTAAATTACAGTTTAAAACACATCATGATATTGGATAAAATCAATTTGTATAAATTGGGACTGTATGAAAATACCATCATCACATAATTCTATGTCATTCTCAAATGTAAAGTTGATTACAAAACTGCTGTATTAATCCTTTGTACTTATACATGAAGGCACATTTTGCTATTGTGTATGGAATGAATAATTATATACACATGGACAACTGACAGATCCAGAGTTTGACTCACATGCAAGCTTCTGTGTTTTGTGGATGAAGGCTTTTTGTTTACCTTATCCCCAGGCTCCTTCTTCTCCAGTGTGCTGGGAGTGTCTGCCGATAAGGGAAGGGCCTTTGAGGGACTGGAACAAGCATAAGTCATGACAGACAGCTTGCTAGCGGTGAGGAAGATGTCGAAGGGGATGAAGCTGAGGTTCTTGGTGATAGTGGACTTGTGGGAGGGCCTAGCGATGCAGTGGTGGCTGGCCCCACTCTGCTGCTCTATTTGGACGATGCGGATGCGAGCACTGTCGCTGCCGAAGCCGCTGTCCTGCCCAGTTCCGCTGTGACGTGATGAGGAGTCAACGCCCGTCGCAGGGTCACGGCTGCCACGCTTCTGCTCATGTTGACGCACCTGTACATAGAAACAGTGAAAGGTAAGACAATGTTCACACTGATGCTAATCTTTTTTGGACACTTAAGTCAACTGTAGATGGCCGAAAGGGGGGAGAGAAAAGGGTTTCACTAGAAAAAGTTTTGTAAGTGGTGTGCTATTCGAAAACACACACACAAGAGGAGATGCTACCTGTGTAAATTCACAAACACAGCTAAACATGCACACAGTTTTTATGGTTGTGACAAACATGAGAATTCAATTTGCATTAAAACAAATGCCTTATCTCAAACCAAACCAATGTCGTTTGTTAGCATTACAGAAGGGGTCAAGAGCATCAAATAAAAATGGATGAAAGCTTTTTTTCCTTTTTTTTGGTAAAATTTGTTTCTTGTTTGGATCCTGGCTTTACAAGAGGACACAAACCAAATAACTTGCTTGATTGAAACCATGGACAAATTGACCAAAAAAGGAGAGCATCGTATAACCACAGAGACATTAAAGGCATGCTCTGGGACTTTTTCTGTGGTCTAAAAATCATTTTGCACTTCTTGCAATATTGGAAATGTCCTAAGAGAAGGGCCTCACCCTGGCAAATCGAATTGTTTCGTGCACTGACTGTGGTACTGTGTATAAAGCAGCTGAGATTTTATGCTTGGCTCCAACTAACGGATATCGGGAGACTTCCAGCCGTTGCACCAATAAAAAAGCTTTCAGTGACAGATGCTATAAATCAATGTAAGTAGGTTGCTGGGTTTCAAACAACAATGAAAATAGGCAT
Source organism: Seriola lalandi dorsalis (assembly GCF_002814215.2). Classification (NCBI taxonomy): domain Eukaryota; kingdom Metazoa; phylum Chordata; class Actinopteri; order Carangiformes; family Carangidae; genus Seriola; species Seriola lalandi. Next base: position 1,868,317 of record NW_019525136.1, read on the forward strand.
CTTTATTCTGCCAAAGCATGCCATCTTTAAGACTATAAAGAAGCCGCCACTGATTCCCATGGGACAGGAATGAGACAAACATTTCAAACTAAATGCTACCTGCCAACTAATAAATTATTGGACATGTTTATGTAGAACGGACACGAGTGGCTAAAAAAAAAAGCTTGAATAAACATAAACGTTTACGTTTCAAAAATTTCCCAAGCACATGGAAAATATTTTGTAGATGCTACAAAATTCGTGGAACTGACACCGACAAAAAGGCAGAACTAAAAATATTAAAAAAGAGAAGGCAAAGACACATATCAACATGTAAGGCCATTTCAGTTTATTCAACCACTGCGTCACATCATTTCAACAGCCCTCTGACAGCTGCATGCTTGACAGGTGCATCATGAAGAGACTTAGGCCTATTCATCATAATCATTTCCAATAACATGTCCAACACATTATTACCCCACTATTAAGGCCTCTCCCTCATGCTTCTCCTTCATGTTAATGGTTACAATGTCAGTCTCAATTAGCTACTGCTGCCTTTTGAGACATGATTATGATAAATTGAAAAAGTTAAAAAATACAGAGGGGGAGAGTTTTCAATAGACCCAAGGTGTGTCCCATCCTATCCCACCATCGTCTGCCCCAACCTGCACATGGTTGCTATTATAACATGTACTCTTAGCTGCCCGCTCTCTTTCTCTACATCCCACCCACTCCATGAGAATTTTAAATGTATATTATTGCTGTGGTGGAGATAGTGTTTCAAGACCTCCAGGCAAATACTAAACCCACTGGCAGGACATTAGACAGAATACTTGACTTATTAGATATTTCCTATTCTAAACAGTGTCATCAAAGGCTAAGAACAAGAGCCATATAAAACACCGCGGCATGCCTGCCCGCCTGCCTGTTCTGTTCTGCCGGGCTCATGTGAGGGGCTTCCATAGACTCGGCCCTGCCAGATTCCTCTCCTTTCCCTGGCCTAATGAGGACAGGATGTGTGCACTCCTTTTCTGTAGAAATGTAAGATTTTCCAAGCAATGGGGAGGGGAGAGAAGGCAGAAAAGGGCCTAGACCTGTCTCCATGTGTGTTGTGTTAAGTGGGTAAAACTTGTACTGAGGTAAGGAGGTATTTCAAAAAGGTACTTGGCAGGGGCAAAATGTCCACTCCAAGGAGCGCCCCACGTTGGAAGGGACAAATAAGCTGCACAGCAGCTGGGAAAGAGCAAGCGCCAGGAGAAACTGCCAGATACTCTTTACGCTTCTCTGTCTCTCTTCCCAAGCAGGCTGTACACATGCATTTACAATTACAGTAAATACCCCGTCTTCTTTTTAACCACCACTACTAAGAGAGTGCCCCCTAAGCAAATTCTTGGTCTATATTTAGATGTGCTTACGAGTGGAATAAGGGATAATGGGGAGCACAAATGGGGGGTGTAGAGGAAAAGAGACAATGAGAAAATACACCACAGCGCACAGTTGTTCATATAGTTTGACTCAACACATGCAATCAATGCATTCGCAGACATGTACGGATAAACACACATGAAGTCAGTTGCATTCCCAGGGTTTGATCTCAGCGAGTGTTTTAAAGCTCACAACTGTATTGTTCCCTGTGTTTCTGGGCTTGGTTATAGCCTCACTGCGCTTACTCACTGAAAAAGAGAACAGGTATACACAGAAAACATAAACCTATCGCTCTGTAGTCTATATGCTTTAACCTTTAGCCAATTTATTCACTGACAGAGGGCAATAAATTCAGAATACAAACATGTACTGCAACTACAGGCCTGGTCCCAGCTGAAATCCCCTTTTCCAACCATTACTTTCTATTATATTGTATAATGGCTGCACTGAAGCGCTGTTTCCAGATCCCAATGCAATCTTTCTCTGGACTTAGTTGATCATGATCATGAAAGTGGGACTACACACACATACACACAACGGCCCCCCCAAACCCAATCGGCCAGTCATGAAGTCATCCCCTCAGAGTCTCTAGGCAGAAAATTCTGGAAAATGGAGGATAATCCCCAAAGTGTGAAACCATGAGTCTCCCAAGTGCCAATCATATCAGAGCGCATCTGTACGACTTCTGACCCCTATTTCTGTCAGTGTAACTCAGAACAGCTTGGCTAGAGGAAGGCTAATATGTGGAAGCAAATGTCACATCATCCAAATGCCACCCGTTTACAGTGTTGGCTGGCTAGTTGAATATGACAACATAACTTTTACATCTGAATACCACATATGCGGCTGATTGTTTCCAGATGAAAGAAAAGTAGGTTGCAATTCAAGTTCAGAGATCAGGGAACATGAAAATCTGAATGTTTTAAGATGGTAGGGAAATCCATGGTAGTCGATAGGAAAGAATATAATAAATACAGTCCAAGTAGCAAAGGTGACTATTATTCCTTTCAAAAGGTTCCATTTAAAAGCCACATATCCCCACTGAAGTCTGAATCTAGTCAAATTATATAATAAAGGCTTCCAGTGTGCCCAAGTTTACTTTAGGGGAATGAAAAGGA
>NW_019525136.1:1872396-1902927 GCF_002814215.2 Seriola lalandi dorsalis
CTGTGCCTTTGTGCAGATGGAAGAAAACCTCAATGCAGCAATACCTCATCTTAATCAAAAATAATAACAATAATACTTAACCAAATGCCATAAAGACCGCAATTCATTCTCTTATTTTCTTGTGGAGAACAGAAGAGGGAAGACATTCATAATATGAAGTCACTGCTCTCTTTATGCCACAACAGCGGTCACAAAAAAGGGCATCAAAGGCAGTCATTTAATACTTGTAACTTTGTTTCAATAACAAAGGCAACCTGCTATGCACTTCAACTGAACCACAACAAAGAAGCAATGGAAGGTCGCGACCCCGGAGCTTGCAAATGGATGCCGAGTGCTTCAGAGTGACTGTCAACTGCACTTTAAACACAGTGTACTCTGGGCGCAGAGTGGGGCCATTTTAACAAGCTCCCCTCCACCCAGTTATGCTGGTTGGTGGGTTTATTCCTCCAGGGTTAAACAACATGTTTCTCAAAGGAGCATGAGAGACAATATCTGACACATTTTCTTCTCTCTTCTCACAGTCCAGGCCCCCAAGCATCTCTCCTTTGTCCCTTTCTCCTTCTATCTGCTTTGAACAGGATTAGAGAAATAACAATGAGAGAATATTTTGCCTTCCATGTCAGAGACTCTTATTCCCCTGATTTCATGTGACATACAGGGGGGAAAGCAAACATCCGGGTGACAGTAATAATTTATGCATGTTTACATTCCTAAAGCGCTGGGTCAGTTGGAACACTTTTCTTTCCGGAAAGACCTACCGGAGGAAAAGTGAGGAGAGGAGAGGACTGAGTGGGACATGGCTGGTCTAAATAGAGGAACGCCTGTGAAACACCTCCAAAAACAAAGGAAAGATGAACAGACAAGAAAACATGAATGCAGAGATGATGTCCTTCCATTTTCGGCTGCTTTATGGTTTGGAAAAGCCCTGGCTCAAAAACAAAGATGCAAAATGATAAAGGCTGGAGAATGAAAAGAAAAATTGTGAAAAGAGTGAGTTAATTCAGTCCATATGGGATCTACAGTATGCTGCTCAACAGAAACCTGGCTCTGAGAGATGTGGCGGCCAAAGACTCCGTTTTATAATTGATTGAACTTCAAAACCTGTTTTCTCCTACGCCTGCACACGACATTAGTTTACTTACAAATATTTTGGCACAAATAGAATGCAGATTGCCATTGCTTCGTAAAACAGAACTGTATCCAGAGCTCTGACATTCAGCAGGCTGCAGTGTTGTGCTCAACACGTTGAGTTTAATACCGAGGCCTTCTCAGTATGACTCTAGGCCCTCGAAGACGCTCGCCAAACCCACCATGCCCCGCTCTTAATCTCTGGCAATCAAGAATGATTTAAAAGGTCTGACAGACACCACCCTTTAAGCTCAACAGGAGACTTATTGCATCAGTCATCCTCAACAGATCCACCAGTCTAAACCAAAACCCTGATTCAGATCCACCAATCAAATCCAACAGTTGGGTTCGGGGTGATTGTGAGGACATGCAAGAATTACCCCATATCACTACAAAAACACTGCCTTTTTGTATAAGCAGGATGCACTGTAGTTGTATTACTCATTGAAGGAAGTGTTCAAAAATGCCAGAACAATTCCTAGATTAATAACACAACCGTGTTAGTGAAAACAAACACAGGGGAAAAGTGTCCTGACCACCATGATGTAACTATTCAGAAATGATACACAGACCTTCTCTGCTCATCCAACATAATCTCTTGGCTGGAATAGGATGCTGCTGAATGGACTTTATCACCAAATACTTCCATCATTAATGATAAACAAGATATCAGCCATATGGTAAACAAAGCAGGGAGAGTAAAAACATTGAAGTTTTATAATAAAGTTATCATGGGGCTAAAGCCAGATGGAGAACTTGGCAGAACTAATGTGGCTGATAAATGGATGAATTGCTTTTGTACATGTAATATAAAAAAAAGTATATTAACGTCCTCTCCTACACCCCTGGACGACTGCAACCTGACTCCTTACATTTTATTTGGTAACTAATTAAATTAAGATGAAGGCCAGATGTGGAGAAAGGTGTAATTAGAAGACACACTATAGTAAAAGTGAAAGTGAATGAGAGACAGAAGCACCCTGGGGTCTGTCCTAATTGCTGTGATCCTGGCTTCCACAGCAGCAGAGTCATCATCAGACTTTTTTTCCTTCATCCTCTCTTCTTTCTTTCCATGGGAATGGGGTAGAGAACAACTGGCTCTCATTAACTGTCACCATCCCTATTTGCTTTTGAAATTTGTGTGGGGGTAATTTTCTAATCTAATACTCAGGCTGCAGTGTTTGCACATGCCAAGTGTCCCTGAGTGAGGTGGGCTTGATGGTGACAATGGCATCTGAAAGTTGTGGGTGTGAAAGTGTCTGTGGGTAAGCATCTCTGAAAAAAAAAAGAAGTGAAATCTCTGAGTTAGTTGCAGTTACATTAGTTACATTGCAACTTGACTTTAAATCTATTAATTTTGTCATTGGTAAACAAGAATGAATTGTAAAGAGCACTGACTCTTGAAGATGAAGAATATTTATATCTAGTGGATAAAAAGTGGGTCAATGCACGCAGTGATGTTTTCACTCCACTACACTTAGTGCAGCAAAGTGATCATCAGGTTTCAGCCTGGCCCTCAAGATCACTCATCCAAGCTTTCAACTTAACATCATTAACTTTGGCATTATGTTTTCAAAAAACAAACAACAAAAGAGCCTTCAAACTGCATTGTATTCAGCCTGGGCTGAAACAGTTCACAAAAGCAGACGTCTGAGAGACTTCAAAAAGCAGCAGAGATGCCTTTCATTAGGTCATAGAGTGTTCTTCTGAAACGCCTGCCTGCGCTGCCTGGCGGCCATGTCTGTTTTCTCTGCTTTAGTAACAAGGTCATGGGGAAACAGCAACAGCAGGGAAAACAATGGTGACCTGAGGTGAGATGAGGCTGTTTAGAGCAGGACGGGGTGGGAGGTGCAGGGTTGAGAAGGGCAGATGAACCCCAGGTGGTCTGCTGAGGACTGTGAGTGATGCTGCTGTGATCAGCCCACACCCTTGGGAGCCAGCACACACACACTCGTGGTTATGAAAGGACACACTTGCGAGCATAAACCAGCCTGTAAACGCATTCAGAAGTGAGTGCACGGACACACACAACTGTGAACATGTGAGCACACACAATATGCACACAAGATTGCATACAAATTCAAAGAGCGGCGTGAAGACAAGAACAATCCTGGCTCGGTGTCTATTTACAGAGCTGAAATTAGAAGAGGAGGACTGAAGTAATCTTCCTTTAATTTCTCCCTGGATGTGCTCCCAGGATTGAGAGAGACAAAGGCTCTTATGTGCTGTATGTTAGGTTCTCAAAGGAGAATGATGCAAGACCCCCTGTCCCCTCATGTGAGTTAGCAGGGAGGGCCTCGATAAGGGGGACATAGAGGACAAGGCTAAAGGACACATTGATACAAGAACAGACCAAAATTCGACAACGTCACAAAAAGTTACGCTGACTACAGAAATGACCTGCAGACTGTAGGATACTGCAGGCTGAAGTGGACAAGTTCAGTTCAAGACAACATCGCGAGAGAAGGAACAATTTCAGGTGTTTAGGTTTAAAAGCCCCATCACTTAGCTGTGATGGTGGGATCCAGAAGCAGATTTTAACATGGAGGGAATATGTCTCATCATAACTCATTTTCTGCTCTGGCTGGAGGACTGGGATTTCAAAATACTGCATCCTAAATGAACACTTTATCCACATTAGATTTTACCTCTCAGTGTTAGAATATGTGAGGTGCAATTTGACATGCACGTCTGAACTCCTGGAGTGTCTCTAAACAGACAACCTGAAACAGGTGAGGTATAAAATCAAGCCCCCCTCTTGACTATCTAAAGCACCTGAGCTATGTTTTTGAGTTGGGTCTCAAGTGGCTGCATGGCACCTATCTGTGCATACCTATCATTGCCTGTGCTCCATTTGGGTACACACGCCTCTGTCCAGTTTTAGGGCCAGTCACAAGCCCTATGTACAAAGATATCATTCATTTCACACATGCATTCAAAGATAGCAGCTGATTAAATATTTAGTTCTTCAAACATGTAAAGAAACTAAATTTAACACAGTTTGCTTTTGTTGTTTGACAAACAGTTTAAAGAAAGGTGTTTTGCATAATCATAAAGCAGACATGCAGCCAGTGTTTACATTTGAGAAGCATTTTTGCTTGAAAAATTACTTAAACAATAAATCAATTATCAAAATTGTTGTCAATTAGATTTCTGTTGATTAATAAACTAATCATTTTAGCACCTAATAAAATCTTGGTGGTTACAAGTGAGATTGCATATGGGGACTTACAAGATTTAATATTTTACTCCTGTGTGACCTGGATCAGATACTAGCAGAGAGATGTGGAAAAAAGAGAAAATGTGCCTGAACCATGGAAAATCTTCCAAAAGCCTGGAATGATGTGTGAATTTTGATTTAGGGTAAATATTTAGTTTAATGAGAGCAGTCCAGGAGGAACTCAGTAGTAGCCTACTCCAATCAACCACAGGAGTTCAAAAATCACAGTCAGGAAGAAGCAGATACTGTACGCTGATATAGTCAAATGCAAACATTTACATGAACATGCGTGCATGTGCGCACATGCAAACCCACACACTCTTAATACACTATCCAAGTTACAGACAGTGAACCCAATACTCTCCATCACCTGTTATTCTAGGTGGAATCTTGCTTATACAGGTGTAGAGAAAAAAAAATCTGTTTCCTCTTTTCACCTCTTCAGACAAACACTCTGGGCTTTTTCACTGAACGAAGTCTACTATGGTGTGTGTGTATATGTGTGACTGTACTAGTTGGCCTGGTGTGCCCTGCTTTTACTAGTCCCCTGAGTCTGCAACCCTGTTTCCCTTGCAGGCAGAGAGAGAGGGTACTCCTGACTCCTCCTCACCTGAGTCGACACCCGATCCCAGGGTTCACGATGGGGGCCTGCTCCCTCTCCTCAAAGGCGCCGTTTGTTTCCCGACTCTAATAGAATTCCAACCTTCGTGATTTTATCTGGAGTTTTCACGCCAATTTTGCCAAAACTGATTGAGGGCAGAGCAAATTCAGCTGCTACTGATCTCAAATAGACAGAGTTTCCAAGGGGCCAGTTTAAGAATGTGCCACGGTTATGCTTTGAGAAGAAAGCTGGTCGGGGTGCGGGGGCTGAACAGGGAAGGTGAGTTGTTATGACTGGCTGTCAATTAGCAGTTGATTCACACAGGAGGGTCAGTGAGACATGAACAAAAAAGGAAAAAAAAAAGATACGGTTTCATAACAAAAGAAGGGCAGCGAGATGAACACTGGCTATGAAAATATGTATGTTTAAGATAAGCTGAGACAACAACGCTTACTTAACCAATGTGAGGCAGCCAAAATGGAAAAGGAGATCGCTGTGCAAGAAGCCTTATTTATTATTACTCTTAGCAGCAACAGGGTGAATGAAAATACTGCTACGTAGGATGGGAAGGGGTCAGGGTGAAAGGGATCTGGCCCTCAGAGAGGGTTAATAGCCAGGTTGACTGGTTAAGAGCTGACCCCGCAGGAATGTCAGCTCCCACATTTATGGACAAATACTTTACACAGAACCAGAAATCAAAGCAAACACCGGATTCAGATTTTCTTTTTCTCACTGTGTCATGTCTCATCTCATTAGATTTCTCCCCTACTCTTGTTCCCTTTTGCATCCTCTCTCAGGCTGTCTCCACTTTCTTACTCTCTGCCTTGTTCCTTTCTCCATGCTTCAGATTTTCACTCTCATCTAATGTCTCCCTATTTCTGTTGGCCAGCAGCGCTCATAAAAGCTCCTCTGACACCTCACTGTCCTGAAAAGATCGGAGGTCAAGAAAGAAACTTCAGTTCTCAAAGCTCAACAGCTACGAGACAATATGAAACACTCATCACGAAGAGGAGCGGTCTTGGAAAAGGTTTACTTTAAACATACACAGACAAGGATCCAGCCTTAGGTTGCTCGCTGAGCCAAGCTTGTCAACAACACTGTGGCTTAGATAAGCTGTTTTATGTGCTTTTGGCAATCTGGCTAACACTCCTACATGAGTGAGAGCTAAATTGCTATACAAGAGAGCAGAATAGGTCACTAAGCTTCCAATCTCCCAAGGTGTAACATTTGGTAGCATTTGGACAGAGGACTGAGGTGAAGAAAGGTCTTCATTTGTCTCATAGGTGTTATTATTGTATTTATCTGCAAGCAATGTCTGAGGTGTCTGCTGACTGCTGACTAGTGTCAGGGATTACATAATTAAATTATGAAATAAATGTAATTGTATTCTGTTAGAGGTAATGAGAAAAGTTTTATTATTAAATCTGAAGAATATGAAGAATATAATGTTCCTGTTGCTTTGCATCTTTTGGCTGAGCAGGAACACCTTCTGTTGGTTTGTCTGTGGACAAGCGAGTCAGGTAGGTGATAAGTATGAGAACACACTCTAACTTCAATTACCAGTGTTTTCATTAAATATTAACCGGAGAGGTCATTAGGTTGTGAAATTTCTCTAGGGCTCCAACAGAATAGATTAGTGGTACTGAAAAGTAATCCAAAAGTAATCAGATGTAATAAGTTACATTAATTTGATGAAGTGAGTAAAACTGTTACTATTTACACCTCTAACAGGGTAATTAGTAATCTGTAACCCATTACATGTGAAAAATAACCTTCACAACACTGCTGCTGACTGATCTACATCACACTATGGCCTTTTACATCAACTCTGATTCTTCATCATTTTCTACAATACACAACTTTAAAATCTATAAAACAAGAATAGTAAAAAAAAAACCCTCCACTGTCCAAACACATTTAACTGTAGTTGAGTGTGGCTGTGTGGATGACATGCACAAAAAAAACACATGCATCAGTAAAACGCAGCCTCCTCCCCACTAATAGCTTAAAACTGCCGTCCAAACCCACTGACAAACCAAAGCAGCTACTGACCAGCGAACTCGTGCCTACTGTAAATTCACTTCTCACAGTGGTTCGTCTTGGCTGCCGATCTACCCCGCTGTCTAAGTGCTGCTGCATTAGTCCAGCTTTGCATGAGAGTGCACCCTGTGTGCGTCCTTAGTGCAGGTGTTTAAGACTACACAGATGTAATAATACAGGAATATCATAATCTACAGACTGTTGCTAGAAGCGGAACCTACTCCACTGTAAGCCAACTTCATACATAACTAGCCGGCTCTGGATGAACTAACACTTTTCCAACCAGGAGCTGTGCCAGTCCCACGAGGAAAAAAGTGATGAATGAGAGAAGACGAAGAGCATGGAAAAGAGAGGGCAGTGATAAATAGGGGAATGAAATAAGAGTGGGATGAAAGCAAAAAGATGCAGGAGATTGAGAAGGAATGAGAAAGTTGGTGGCAGACAGCTGCATACAGCCTTACAATGTCAAATGATGCAAAAAGAGTAGGAATATAAGAAAAGAGAGAGAAAGAGTGGGAGAGGAAGAAAGAAGGAATAGAGATAAGGCAGGTAATGGGTGACTGAGAGGTTTTCACCCATTTGTGTTTACTAAAAACTGTAATTCAGAGTTTCCTGTGACGCCTGATACTGTCCTGAACCTGGGTACTGCCTTAACGTGCGTTTGTGTGTGCACTGGCATCAGTGTATGTGTGTGCATGAGTGTTGGAGGAAGTCTAAAGCCCTGTTTCCCATGCGTGTAATCATCCCAGGATGAGGTGGAGGATGAAGCAGAGCGGGACTTCCCCTGCACCAGAGGGTATTTTCCTCTCACATTGTGGTACAAGCACATGGCTGACCCGAGCTGCCTCTGTCTGTGTGTGTGTCACAGAGAGAGAGAGAGAGAGGGAGAGAGGGAGAGAGACCAACATGGGATGAAGAAAGCACTTTTTTTTTTTTTTTTTTACAATAATCTGTATCCCTGCTCTTTACCAGTTTGGTGGGACAATAATAAAATACTTTGGGAGCTTGTCATAGTGGCAGCTGATGCCAACAATGACAGCTTACACTGTAAATCTACATGAAGGAACGGATGGCATTGAGGTGGTAAATAAGAGAATGATATAGTGAGGGGAAGAAGTGGTGGTTAAGAGAGACGAGAGACAGACAGTGAGAGGCTGTTTTTTTTTTCAACTTCTTTTTCACTCTCTCTGAAGAACAAATCACGTCATAGCAGAGCTGAGACACAGAATGCAAACACACAACCAGACATTCGGGTCAGCTGTTCGGTCATAAAGCAGCATTGCAGCACTGGCTCCCAAATAAAAGGCTGCAGACAGTTACCATGCAGAGAATGTGGGGACAATGTGTATGCATGTGTGTGCGTGTGTGTGGACATGTGTGTGAGGGTATACACTTCTGAGTTGCCATGTGACAGTGCCATTGACAGAGCAGTGAGATAAGTCCTAAAAGCTGCTCGATCATCTATTCATAGCTCTCTGACTGTGGGACCTCCTGCTGCTGAAAGCTGCCTGATCTCAGCCCAGCCTCACTTCAACATCATTAACATCAACCAAAAAATACAGAAATGAAGTCAAACTGTGACGGACCGTGGCTAATGCTGCGATAAACATCCTAATAATGCATTGATTTAAAGAGCAACAAATCTGCCTATGGAAATCATGTTTCATTTACTTTGCATCTCAATCATGATTTAAGTGGAAACTGTGGACAACTGGCTACAACGCACAATGACTGAATGTAACGGATGATGAGAGAATAACAATCTCGCTCTGTGCATATGTATGGTCATAGAAGATGTGTATGTGTGAGGACAGAATCTCTGAAAGCACAGCTCAGTGACTTGAAATGACTGAAATCACACACAAGGCTTGCACACATTGCCCACGCGCCTGGCTTGCCTCACCACTGCCAGGGAACCCAAAAGCCCCTACAAAACAAATTCATTAACCCAGACAATAAAACACAGCTGTGAGGGGCAATGGGAACTGTTTGAAATCTGCATAGAATCTGTTCAAGGCACACAGCATGTTCTCAAAATGTCTAGGAAAGAAAGAAAAAAAGTTTAGAAAAGACAGGAAAAAAAATTGGAAATAAGAGAGAGTGAGCAAGGAGCAGTGTTTGATTTAAACTTTAGCTGGGGACAGTGCTGACTGTGAGAGCGGAGATACTTTATAGAAGCACAACAACAAAAACAATTCCTCTGCACCAGATGCTTAAGATCGAGGACCTGTTTTTGATTGAATCCTTTGAACAGGTTGTATAAAGGAAGTACAAACAAAACTGTCAAATACTATAAATATCATTACTGAAGTTGAGTTTGAATAAAATAAAATAAAAAAACTAAGCAAAAACAAAGCAGGGGGTGAACATCTGTTTCATTATTTGGTCGATTTTAACCATATCAAAAGCCATTACCTGTTAAAAACTTATACTCAAAACAAGTGCAGCTCACTTACCACTGATAATATCTCATGGTGGTGTTTCTAATGTGTTTGCAGGGGGTACACAGGCTGCTGGGAGGGCAGACTGAGAGTGATGAGAAGCTGCCCTCAGGAGCTGGGGTCTGAGCATGTAACCACACGATGCTGTAGTGAAATGCACCACTAGAGGGCTCTGCAGCTTGAAGAATGAGCTTCTGTAGACCGGAACACACCAGACCCAACCATGTCTTACTCATACTGACCTCCCTGCTGCCGGGTCCGGGCCAAGCAGCCGGACAGATGCCGTCGCCAAAAGACTTACGACACTGAGATAGATGGAGGTACAAATAGTTTCATAGAGAGTGTCCAAAAACCCAAAGCCAAACCACATTTATTCAGAGTAACCTCTGTGCTGTGCAGCTGCACAGAGGTGAAGACACACACCAACTGACCTCAGTGTTAATGATACTGTTATGCTCTATAATGGCACGACTATAAAACCGAATGAGTACAGAACATGGTATAATGCACCTGATATTAATATGGCATAATAAAAGTAAAAAGTGAAACAAGAGAGTTCCCAACAACTGTGCCCAAAAAGCTAATATTAAAAGAAAGAAGAGGTATTTTCCCATGCATATATTCCTCATTTCTCAACAGAGGATGGATGATCACTGTATTGCATCACTCCAGACATGTGGTCATTTCAATTTCACTTAATCTAGCTGGAGGCAGCATTAACATGGTGGTTAGATGCAAATGTCTTAACCAAAATTGACCGTTCCTCCCTGGACAAACTGGGAAACATAGCTGGGGAAAAGAACTTAACACTTAGCAGCTACTGTCACTGTGCCCTTGAGCAATACCTTTAATCCCCGGCTCCCCCGGCTGGAACTGCGTATTTGTGAAGCTAACTGTTGCTGGAAAAGTAGGAAAAAATGCTCCATTTACATTGCCTTGAGAAACATCTTAAATCAATCCAATGAAATGACCTTTCTTAAATGGAGTAAGACTTTTTTTTTAAACTGTTGCCAGTGGACCTCCCAGAATAGCTGATGAAGTTTCTCATCCTGCCTTAAACCTGGATGAACCCTCTGCAGCCGTTAGCTGCCCCTCAACAGAATCAAGCCATGAATCATTACAAGTCGGGGTGAGGGCTCAGAGATCACCCAAATCAAGACCAGATGCACAACAGGCACCTCCTTAAGACTGACGGTATAAATAACAATATCAATGAAAAATTTACAAGAAGTCAGCTAACTTCACACCGTGTCTTTCTCTTATTTGTTACTAGTGTTGCATTAAGAAATCTGACAGATTGACTGTGAAATGTGCATTTTAACACTCAAATTTGTGGTGTTGGTTTGCCCTCAGGAGACAACCTGCTCTGTACGTGTACTGTATTATCTGTGGTAGTCACTGAAGCATTGTCAAGCACACATGTAGCGGTAACAGAAATAAAGAATGATTATTGTAACTGAATCCCTTTAATGTATGTGTTTTTTTCTTCCTGAGAAGCAAACCAAATCACTTTTAAAAATCCTTTACAGCAGGGGTCAGCAATTAGGTTTAACCATGAACCAGTTATTTTCAGTATTGTAAAATAAGTTAAATGGTCAACAGAGTTTCATAAGCACAATGGAATTGCAGGCCTATATGTTGTATTGTTTTGTTTGCTAGAGTATTTTATTTTTGAGTATTTGATTTCATTTGTTTAAGGATTGTATCTGACTGCAGATGTTATTTTCCGATTAGAAAGTGAGAGCTACAGTAGCCTATTTAATACTCCTTTGGCATAAAAAAGGACTAAAAAACCCCTTTATTGATGGTTGAATGAAAGTGCTGTTGTTAATGTTGTTGCCTTAGAAAACAAATGTATTAACAGGCTGTTAGACTGCCACCTCCAAACTATGAAAGGGGAAACTTCAGCTTTCGTTGTGGGGGCCAAATGTTTTTGTCAAAGGGCCGGATTTGGCCAACGTGACGCTATTTGCCTACCACTGCTTTACGGGATCTGAGTCATCTGATGCCGTCACTGCACGTTAGTACACACAATCTCCCGTAAAGAATCCCAAGCAGAGAGAGATAACACTAAAATCACTCTGTCAACTCTCTTAATTTCATACCATTCCCCCTCCTCTTCACTCCCCTGTCCTCTTCACTCCTATGACTCCCATCCTCACCGCAGCTGGTAAATATTTTTATATTGTGTTCCATTAGAAAGCTTTATTAAGCGGTCAGACGGGGCAAATGGCGCCTGGGAGCTCCCTGTCCTGTAAACAATAGGAAGGGCCCTGAAAGCTGCAGCTGAGCACAGAGCAGTAAACTAAGGCCACATTAGAGAACTGCCTTGCTCTGAGTGAGTAAATATTTAAATGTGTTAGATTCACCCAAAATAGTGAGGGACGATAGTTAGGGGCGCTGTATAAGGAAAACGGTCATGGTGGATGAGTGATTTTTGAGCAAAACTGGCATAGCCCTGAGGAATGATTAGTAAAGATTGTGGCACTGTGCAAATTACAAGCCATTAATCATATCAGCAAGAGAGAGTTTGTCTTAGGGCCAAGGTGTGATGCTGAGTGTGTGAATATAACTTGCTTACTTTGGTGCACAACACAGTTCATACATACATACATACATCATATAAATACAGTTTTTTGTACATCCTCATGTATGCAGCTTTGGAAAGTGATTGTGATCATGAATGTGCACATATGAGTTTGTACTCATATTTGTTGGTTGCGGTATTTACCTCAGCACTTTTCTCAGGAGTTTCTATCCCCACCACGTTGTCTCTGAGAAGCTGCTGTAAGAGTTGCACCTGGGCAACGCTGAGGTAGAAATCCAGACTGCTGGTCACATTCACCTCCAAAGAGTGGCCACACACCACCACCTCCTAGAGAGATGAAGGAGATAGTACAGAAATGAAAAGAGGAAGGTGGGTGGAGGAAGCAACAAAACCATTCAATAACACATCAGGACTGTTTGTGACCTTGTGCACGGCCTCTCTCTTTTTTAACTTTTATACTCTTAGACTATTTACTTTCTATCTCCCCTCTATCTTGTTCTGTTTAGCTCAGTTGTTCCCTCCTTCCCCTCTTCCCGCTCTCTTCCCTCTGCCCCTCCACCACCCCGCCTGGAGGCTACATCTAACAGGATATCACTCACTAACACTCTGGGTTGAACCACACACATGAGTCAGATCTACAGTAACTACACACAATGGTATTGGCGACTGCTGTGTAAACATAATCTACTCAGACCCACTGTTTAAAAACATAGAAGGACTGCTAATATTTTATTCAAAAACTGTGGTAACATTAATATGGCAATTTGTTTTTCTTGATTTTTCTCATTTAGATTAATATACATAAACATATTAAGTGTATCATCATTAGTATTATTGTTATTAGCTGAAGTACTAGCACTAATTTTAACACATTAGGTCATGACATCATGAGATAACAATGAAAAAAAAAATAGATTGTAAAAGTAGAGCAAAGATTGTATAACATAATAAATGCAATAATAATTTAATAAAGAGATCTGTTACATTCACATGCTAAGCATTCATAAATATGTTGAAAGCAGTTAGAGGTTAGCTGAAAATGAGTTTCAATTGTGTTATAGGGTCATGTTTTGTCATGTTACTGGCTCTCAGTCTGTATATCTCAAGGAGATATAGAAATCACATTGTGTAGTGTGTGTGTGTGTGTATGTGTGTGTACGTGTGTGTGTACACTTGTATGGTTATCTTTGTGAGGACCGGTTTGAGTCTTAGACCTTGGGAGTGAGACCATTTTTGGACATTTTGGCCGGTCCTCACTTTCTGACACATTGAGGCTGTTTGAGAGTCTTGGTTTCACGGTTAAAGGCAGAATGAGGTTCAGTTTAGGGTAAGCGTAAAGGTTGGGATTAGGCACTTAGCTGAGATGGTTAAGGAGCGTGTCCTCACAAAGATAGAAGTATAAACGTACAAGAACATATGTTTGTGTGTCTGTGTGTGTGTGTGTGTGTGTCTCTCAGTGCAAACTATGGATTAGCTGTTATGCATTGTCAAGGGGCACGTTAGCGTGGTCGGACGAAGCATCAAAGAGGCAGGAAGTCTCAGAGAGCTGTGCCAGAAAACATCAGCTGTATAAGCAGAAAGGTTTGAACTCTGTGGGTCAAAAGCCTCCATTACATGGCAGACTGGCTGAGGGATTCCTAATGAGTAAGTTACTGTATGTTAAGAGGCAGAACATAAATACTTCTGACATCTAACATAATCAATGTCTATTTTCATATGAACAACGGATTGTGAGAGTAATGGTTACAATGGTGAATGTAACAGGTCATGGTCAAAGGGCACAGGATGTCAGTGTAAGTAGTGAACAAACTTCTACAAAGCAGATGAGGGAAAATATGCAACCCCCTCTGTCTCCTCTGGACCTGTTGTCATTAATGTTGCCTTGGTTACGAATGAATTCTCTTGTGGAAAGTTTGGAAACTTTTAAGAGAAAGATGTAATGCTGGATTCATAAAAAGCTGTGTTGATACTGACCTCTGCCTGTCCGCTGTCAGGAGAGAGATTCTTGCTGAAGATGATGGCTGGGGCTGCGGTCACTCGAACAGAAAAGTCCGTCAGGATTGGTGTCAGGATGGCCCGCCGCTCCTGGTGCCTCCTGATACTGTGCAGAGATACATACAGGATTAAACTGTTAACACATACTTCATCAAGCAGGTTCCATAACTAATATGTTGCTGTTAATTTTCTATTAAAATCTAAGAAAAACTATGGGACGAATTTCATTGGTTGCAGAAACATCTGGAGAAAATCATATAAGAACATATGAAAGTTCTCCAGTTGGAGATTTCAAGCAGATCAATGATTAGTTTACCTTACAGCAACCTAATGGATATTTTCTGTGTAATTATTATTATGTTATCCAAGCTACAATAAACGGACCATTTATTTATTTTTACCACTGTTTATTTACTAATAACTTGTTATAGTTGTAAAAATCTTTTAAGACTGTCCTAAGAATGACAAGTCAACACAATACAGTCAAAACCACAAAATGTTCACAACTGAGCTATTGTTATGCCCTTCGTTGACAGACAGACACACATTTCAAACTTGTTCTGGCTTTTCAAATTCAAACAAGTAGGATGACAAGTGCAACTCAAAATAGACTTCAAAATTGGTTTTCTCCTGCAGGTCCGAACTGTGAAATATTTCTGTTTTTTTTTATTTTATTTTATTTCTACTCTAACAGATTTTAGCTGGGCACTTGAATATAGTTTTAGAGACAGAGTGAGACGTTATTTGACAAGTTTCAATTGGGAACACCCCTAAATTGTATACACAAGATCAAACTGAGACCTTCTCACATCAACTCTCTCCATTTCACTAATGTTCATTCCCACAATCAAGTCATATTTGTGGGAACATTTGTTAGCAGTAAAACAAATATACAAGTGGGCTTTATAAGGTGGTGTTAATTGCCACATCTGCTGCTATTAAAACAATCAAGGGGTACGGCTTCCAATATTTATAGTTGGCCAGGATTATAAAAAGCCCTGTTTCTAGGTGGCCTAGAGTACAGTACTTAACCAGAACCAATATCATATTCACTTCTGCTACACAAATGTGCATTACCAGTGCCCTTAAGGGATTATTTCTGACACATTTCTTTACATAGAGAGTTTCAGGGAGGCCTAATTCGGAGGTCAAATGATCTGTGAGGCCAATTGGTGTTGGGTAATCTCCCCTCAGACAGGGATTGAAACAACGAGTGTCTCGTTGCAGCGGACAGGTGCTATCATTCACCAGCAAGGCTAGGAGGTGTGAGTCTCGGTTTACCAGCAATATGGGGGCCTCTGACTGGGCTGCAGCCAGTGTGCGCCTGTGTGTGTGTGTGCACCTTTGAATGGGTGTGGTGCAAACAACAAAAGATGGAAAGAATGATTTTCTGTGTGAACAGTGAGTGGAGATATCAGTGGCATGGACAAAAAGAGAGAGGCCTGCACAGGGTGGCTGACAAGAGGGGATACAGAGAGTTCACAGCTCCCTGACACAAGGTCTTTCCTAGCCGGCAACTACACACTGTGACGAGGACAGATCCTGTCAGTGGATCCATGGTGCTGGAATTTCCTCGCAAAACCTCAGGAAGCCAACTGAGGCCACTACAGATCCGCAACTACTGGAACTGAACCCAAAAAACTGCAGCGTGAACATGCCACGAATCCAAAGTCGGACAGGGGGGTGGGGGGTATCAATGTAAGGAATGAGGAAAAGGTGTGAACTTTGGAAGTGGTGCGTGTCAAAACTAATTACAACCAAGGTGGTGTATTTCTGCTGGTGATTGCAGCGGACAAGTAAAGCTGTGAACTTGACTCTCCTTTCCTCGGTGTGTTGGAACATTCTAAATCACATGTTCAGTTATGACTAGTTTGGGTGGTGACTGAGGCTGGGGTATACAGTGCAGCACACAGTAGTACAGCAAAGCCCATTTTCCAACAGAGCCTCCAGTGCTGTTCCTGCCACGGCAAGGAGAGAGGGGAATGAGGAGGCAACCACAGCCACCTTCAATGATTTGTTTGGAAGCTAAGAGTGAGGGTTAGAGTGAAATTCACAAACTTCAACAACAACAGCAACTTTGACCTTCGCAGCGTGACCACACAGAGACACAACTGCTTAATGTGTGAATCTTAATGATTTGGATGTGAAAATGAGAAGAGATGAGAGTAAATAGTAAAACAGAGATGTTGGAGTGAAATGAGAATTCCGTGTTTGGACATTTTTCAACAGACAAATTTAGATGCTGTCCGCAGCCAAAACCTTCAGATTATTGGATGATTAATTACTACAATGTTCTTCACTGGCAAAAAGTCACTGTGAAAGTGACCTTTACAATATAATATACTGTGTGTAAATCCTTTGAGTACAAAAGTAACTGTTAAGCTTCATGTTAGGTCATCTTATAATCAAGTTCTGAATAGAAATCCAGACATACTATAGCTATTGTATATCCAAAGAAAGTTGAGTCTTCTCAAAAGGCATTCAGCATCTTCTGGAGTCCAGAGTGTGAGCCCAGAATCTCACCTCATTGCCCTTTCACAGAATCTGGCCTTGGCATCAGGCCCAGGCAGCCGTGTTTTCATCGACAGAGATATATTAAGAGTAAGAAAGAAAAAATGTAAGTGGTTTAAGCCCTAGTAGTCTTTTGCTCACATGAGCTCATCAGACTCAGTAGTAAGAGCGTAAGACTCTAACATTGGTCCAAATCAGCTACTTAAAAGGGCTGTTTAACAACAGACCCTGGCTGCGACGGTCGGAGAGAAACAAGTGAGGACTTTGGGAAAAATGGAAGCAGTGGGAGAAAAAAGAAATCAGGGTGGTCTAATGGTTGGAGATACTACTCCTTTGTCTTTTTGAAATGTCAAACACCAAAGGTCCATTCGCTTGTTCATTCTGAGTCATTTTGATTGAAAGCATAATATGAGATATGAATACTACGATTTAAGAATTTCTTATTACTGCAGGGTTTCTCCTGCATACATAATTACTGGGCGGCCGCCTCCATGGGATTTTGTGTGGCCCCGAGCTTTTGACAAAACTCTGACAGATGTCTTCATGGAAAAACAGTGTTTTCTAACAAGCTCTGCACTTGGTGGATTTCTGTCATTTGCAACTACAATTGTATGAGGAAAAGAAAGAGCTGTTATTTTCTCTTAAGGAATTTCCTCCAAAGAGCATCTGTTTATCCCCTGCAGCAGGAATGTGTCAGGCACGACCTGATATTTCGTGGCCGTACAGACAGGTGAATATTGTTTCTTTTGCATTCAAGCACATCCAATTTCTGCCATTAAATTCTTCCCAATGTTTTACTTTTTAACAACACATTTTCTTGACCAAGAAGAGGTTACCAAACTGATATTTTTGGGTGTTTTTTGGGTATTTTTTGCCTTTATTAAAAACCATACAGTGGCTAGACCCCAAACAGGAAGAAGAAACTGTAAGAATGTCTCCCTTAAATAAATCTTGAGTGGTTGTCACAATAAAGGATCTTTTTGCAGTCTGAGAGCTGAGGGCTCAGCTTTAGTACCACCAGCAACAGCAGCAGTCTGTGTTTTCCTGGCAGGGCTCCAAACACTATCATAGTCCCTCTCTCTCTCTCTGCACACATGTGTGTGTGTTTGTGTGGGTGTGGGTGTATTGAGAAAATTGTGTTCATGATGAATATGAATGAGGGTTTGAATGCTGGTGCTTGAGTTTGTCCCTGTGTGTGTGTGTGAAAGGTGTGAGTATCTAAGCCAGCCTCTCTCCAAGCCCTGATGACCTGAGAGCTCTCAGTCTCAATCAGACCCATGTTGACTTTGTACTGCATTCTTCCACAAGGCTTATTTTTAGTTGACAGGGAACAAATCTGGACTCTTTGCCTGTGATTCTGTGAGTTTTGGGCCTGTTCCCTCTCAAAACATGAGTGGAAAAAAAGGATGTGGGGCCAAACAGGCTGTTACACTCATGCTTGTTTTAGCTCCCGAGTCTATAAAAAAATGACAGGGTTTGTAATTATGACTGCGCATGGAGGCTCCATGATAACTGCATGCTGCTCCCACATTAAGACTGATGAGATAAATTATGGGACATTCACAGCAGATCACACACACAGCACCTGACAAGTGGTGTAATGATTTAATCTAGCAGCAGTGAGATTCAAGTTTATAAAACTCCACTGTTGTCCAGTGCCAATTAAAAAAATAATACAACAGCCACACACTTGCTTTATTCATAGTCGTTAGTCATTAGGTTACATTGACTGGGAACCATAAATGTCTGTGCTTGTGTGTTTTGCATATTGCTGTACAAAATTTTGTGCCAATCTGTTTTGCTGATGTTGAGATATTCTCCAGTATAGGAAAAATATCTGACCTGCTGGTGGCGTTGGAGCAGAAGATCACCAAAGTATTCATCTGCTGGGAACCATTTCTGTCTGTAAAATGTCAAAGCAATCCATCCAATATATGCTGAGATATTTCATTCTGGATTGAAGTGGTGGATCAACTAACCAACATGATCTGATCATGAAAGTCGAATGGCTAACAGATTAGCAAACAAGTGACTGCTTAAAGCATAAGGCAGATACAGAGCAACATGGGCATCCCAGTGGCGTTCTCTCTTCCCACAACATGAATATTAATAAAATAATCAAGCAATATTTTGTTCTGCCTTGTTTTGCTCACAACCATTTAGTTAACATGCAGTTGACCCGTGTAGCTGCTTGGGATGGGATTGGTTATCGATGATTCTAACAGACTTTACACATAACAGCATTATTTGCAAAACGTCTGAAAAACTCTTTACAAGTGATGACCTAAGGGGTTAAGAAGCTGCTGAGACACTATAGAAGAGTGAAAACATCTTAGAAAAGAGACTAGCATTGGTATTACAACATGAACGAATGTATCATCCCCTCAGAATAAACATACAAATACTGAAGTGACTCCTGACCTGCTGGCCATGTTCCACTCCAGGGCTGGGTTCTGAGAGTTCCTCTCACTCTCTGCTGATACGCCTCCTTTGATCCCTTCCTTCTCTGGCTTGAGTTGCTCCCACTGAGCTGTTCCAATGGTGATGGACTGAAGGTCGACCTGGTACTGACGGTCCTCCACCTCTGAACCTGGGTCACGCAGGATGCCAAGGTTCAGTGCACGTCTGGAGGGAAGAGAGGGAAAAAGCTATTTGGTAGAGTCACTTTATAAATCATGCAGTGTGCTTATAATTCTAGAGAGAGTCCGGGTCAGGCTGAGACTTAGATCTTTGAGAAAGTGTATCATGTTGACAACATATTTGAGGGGGTAGTGCAGCCACATTCAACAAGCAGGTGTCTAAGTCCAAGTAACCTAAACGTATAAAACATGAATTGGTTTTATTTAGTGTTGCAGGGGTCACATTGGATCAGGCTGTACTTTATACAGTCAATTACAATGAAGCACATGACCCCGGGAATAGACCAGGTAGTCTGTTATACTGAGCCAGTAAAGAGGTTCTGGCAGTAGGCCCTAACCACTACTGACTTCTTTCTTCCCTTTGCCTGCTCAGTGGTTTAGTAGCACAAGTTTCTTACAACATGATTTATGACTGAATCAAAGTCTGTGGTACTTGTACAACCAGACCTCAGATAAATAACCCCACAGGCCTCAGGTGAAATAATTTGCCTTTTATAAAGTTCTGATTCATGCCAGCTTATCATTAGCAGTAAACATTGCCTAACCCCCTGGCTTGATGCCACAGTGGTCTGGAGAGTGGGGATCTTACTGCCTCTTTTTTTCTATTTCTGTCTACAGAAACACAGGACTTCTACAGTATACACAAACTGTAATATGGTAGAAGAGATGTAGAGATATGTCAGGAGTGGGCAGCACGGTCTCTGAACTGCTACAGTCAAGTGAGTAAAACTGTCCCATCAGCGCCAAGAAAAAATGATGTCATCTATTTTGCCTTTGAGAGACAAGATCCTGACGAATTCACGAGGCAACAGGAATAATCAAAATTCAACATCTGCATATGACATCAGGGCTTTTGGTTCGTTATGATATGTTTATTTGTGCTGGTGAATTCAAATGAGAGCTTAAATGGTATAAATAAGGGCTTAAAATGGCTACAGATGTAGTGGCTGCATGAGTAGTTTTATTTGTTTCGGCAACGTCAATGGCAATTTTCATATAGCATTTCCCCTCCTTAGCCACACTGCAAAGGCCTCTACCAGAGCGTGATGTTATGACAATAAGCACCAAGTACAAAAACAATGGCAATGGGAGATCAGAGGTGCATAACTGGATTTAGCTGGATTTGTTGACATACAAACAAGTGAAACAGATCCTTAATCAACATTTGGAACCACATTTATCAACAGAGTATAATATAAATCAAACCAAGAGCCCTGTAAGATTTGGGTGGGATGTGTCAGTCTAGATTCATTAGGGCTTTTGTAACAGTACCTCCATCACCCTCCCCAACCCCAAACTGTATTTTTCACATTAAACAAACCACAGTTACCTCATATGCTTTCCAAATTATCTCTTAACTTCAGCTTATTTAGGAGACTCTCTTACTCATAATCAACATAACATGGGAGTCTGCAGCCAAAACTCTGCATTGCTGAGCTGCAGGGTCATCTCCAATGACATAAATAAATATGATAAACATTTGTCTTGGTCATGCAGCCAGTGGAAACCAGTGTGATTTAATATCAAAAGACATATTTCAGCCAATCACAGGAAACGAGAGCTTCATTTCTGACAAATGAGGAAGGGAGGAATTTTGGAAGTTCCCCTTGGGGTGCAATAATAATTGAAGCCAGATTTTCTTGTTGTACATGTGGGGGGAAAACAGTGGTGGTTTGACGTATCTGATCGGTCATGTAAAGACCACACTGCTTGGCCGAGAGGACTCAGGGAACGCCTCGGGAAAGCATGGCACTCACTCTGCCCGACATATGCACGGATGAACTGAAAACATACGGAGCAAGGCAGGTGGAACACACCCTTCTGCTGGGTCTCTGGGTCTGCCATTATCAGACATCTGCCTGCCAGTACCATGTGGTGACATGGTACATGACATGCTTTCGCAGCTGAGGAACGCTAGGCGGTGGTGTTGGTGGAAGGGGAGGGGGCTTGGATGGGGGTTCGGAGGGGGAGAGAAATTTTCCTCAAACACAAGTACTTAGTTTTGCCCTTGTTCCCGAGCCAACCTTATTTTAATTGCAGGAAAAGACCACAGAAACATTATTTTTTACGACGAAATTCTGCTATTTATAAAAATGGATCAAAAGCTCTGCAGTAAGAACGCTCTGTTTCATGGCATTCATGGCTATTATTTTAAAAAACATTTCTCCCTCTTCTGACACAATTTAAATCCAATTTGACTCTGAAAAGCCACTGGGCCGATTTCGCATCAGAGCTGAAATATGAGGGCTCCCATCCAACATTATTATGGCTCAAAGTCAAAGCCTCCATCTAATTCAAGCCCTCCAGTGGGAAACAGCAGACAAAATAGTGAAGACATGGCAGTGCTATGTATCTAGAATGCAGGACTTGGAAAGAGCGATTTACTGGTACTTCATCACTGAGAAAAAAATAATGATGTTCCAAATTCCTCTGGAAGATATGCAGACAAATTTACAAATGGGCAATTAATTGCAAGTTATGTTCTTCTGTTTAGCATTCTTTGGGCCTATGCGTGTGCTGGGCAGAGCATCAGTCATGATTTGTGCTATTAGGTAGACGTGTGGGAAGACTGCGTGTTTAACGTGCTGCAGATTCGGGATTGTTTGCTGAAGTGGTAACAGGATTCGAGGAAGAACCTTCTGGGCACATGCATAACACATCAGTTAACACACACATTAGCTAATGTAGTACATGTATACACTGATAAACAACAAATAAGCTCATGCAGACACACTGTTCCTCCATGCCATGGTGGTATTAGGTGTAACCAGAGAGGGATTTACTTTGATGCTGCACATAACTTTGAAATAACATCCAGATTTGGAGTATAGAACTTGCACGATAAGAGAGAAGGAACTGCAAAAAACTACAGTGAAATATAATGTTAGAGTGTTACACGGATACAAAATCATACTGAACAGAGCCAGTGGGTAAATAAGTAAAGACATTTGTTGAAAAAGAGCGAAAGTGGAATCTTGGGAGAGCCTGATTACCATGCTGAGGTTTTGAAGGCCAACAGTGGTTCAAGGTTGTAAAATAAACCACAAGGGGATCTGGTTGAGGTTCATGGCTTGATGGTAGGAGTGTGGGAGCTGTGGGCTGTGTTAAAGCCTCTAGCGAGGGGATCCTGTGGGGCAGGGTGTATCATGGCTCTTGGCTTTCAATGGCCTCCCACCTCCCTCTCTCAACCACCATACACACCCTCCCCATCCAGGCCAGTGGGGCAGGAAGCACCGGGGTAATACCAAGCGCCGCTGGCTTCTGGATCTCGTCACTCTGAAACCCGCAACCTGAACCCGCAACCCCAGACCTGTTTTTCACTTCATTTCCTCAACAATCACATACAATATATGTCTGGTTACACGTTCAACAGAGGCAGGGGTGTATGTAAATGTGTGTGTGTGTGTGTGTGTGTGTGTGTGTGCATGTGCATGTATATGTGTGTGTAAGAGAGATGAGGCCCTCTGCTTAAGCTCTCCTGGTTGAACATATACTGAGTAGAAATTTCATTGAGATCTCAGACTTAATTCAGCCGAGTCAAGCTAAATTAGGTTTCTACACAGATGTGCTATATTTCATGAGTGTTCCAAGTTCTTTGTTTTGAGCAGGCCCCAGCTAATGTATATCTGAACTGAAAGAACACACGCTACGTGAAACACTAACGGTGCACGTCTTGCTGTGTCATTTCATTTCTTTTAAACTACTTTTTCAAACACTAAAGTAACATCCAAGAGGCAGAGGGTTTTTGTGAAAACAGCATAAATAGTTTCTGTCATCTATAAATTCTAAAAAAGAAAGTGTTCAATTGAGGTTTTGATTTCTTTCTGTGTGGCTCCAAATGTTATTAACCAAACACCATTAGCACCCAGCAACTCCTCCGTGGTATTCTGTTGAGGAGAGGCCAAAGCTGCACAGTGGCTTCTCAATCAGTTTACCACGACTCCCAGTGGATTACAGCGGAGTCCCACTGGGCCTGTGTGTGTGCCGCGGGGGAATTCATAAGCATTATGATTCATGAAACTTGCAATTACTTTGTAAGTTAAGCACCCCTGTCTACGGTGGTCGGCTCTGAATTGCCAGAAATTCGGCAACTTCTGAGATGTGGATTTATGACCCTAGTCAAGTCCAATTGCTGTTAATTTGCATCTACCAATTACAGTAATTAAGGCTCTGAATTAGAATGCTGAGCAGCCCTTGGAGTGAGAAGGGAAAATGATGTTGTGGAACAAGGCGAGTCAGCAGAATAAGACCCAGTCACTCAAGGATTTTTATGCTGCTGCACCTAAAATGATTTTTGATGACTGGAGCTTTTTCAACAGAAGTCAAACACACTCACAAAAACAACAAAATATCCAAGACAACAAACTTGTAACAATGCTCTAAATGTGTCACTTGGCAATAACAAGGGACTTACTTGTGGGTGTTTAAGCCAACTACAACAATTCCTATCTATGGTTCTTTTTTCTTTCCTCACTGGGACAATACACAATAAACAGAAATTGCCACTTTCCTGCGTTGTGTCCCGGCTTTGATGTACTTACAAATTCCCATGACAAAAACTCAATCATCTATTCTTTTTAAGCCCAACAGCATTACTCATCTCCACTGCTGCTCCCAACAGAAGCCTGTTATTCATTAGGCTGATTGCACTTTAAGACACTCATACTCGACCAATTATATCGTATTTACATAAGATCTTAGGAGGAAACTATTACTTGTATATACAATACAAGTAGGGCTTCGCTCGAGCTCATACCACCCTCATGACAGAGGTACATGATAGTAAAAAGCTGAGAGAAAGTACCACAGAAGAAGCCCCTCTGTTTACAATGACATGGTGTACACCAAAAGTCAGTGTTTGTACGTTGAGTTCAACATATCTTAATTACAAGAGTCATTTATCTCCCATGCAGTTTACATGTCAGAAAAGTTATATTGTTATAAACATGGTCGGTGTTAGAGGCGTTGCTCTGTAGAGACTGGCTAACATGTGCTCGCCATGATGGCCTGTTAAAGATGTCAGTCTGGCCGGTGTAATTTACAGGCTCATCATGCTAATTCAGAATCTGATTCTTGCATCATTGTTGCAGAGAAGCCATATGTGAAGATTGTACAGATATTTCCTTTGGCTTCAACTGGTACATTTCATGGAATTCACACATGCCAGTGACTATACAAATTAAACTGCTAATCCTTCATCATACTCCATGATTCACTGTGCAGTACAAACATACAGTTTGCTATAACCACACGATGGATACTGACTCATTTATTAACACATTATATCAAAAAGTATTTTTACAGTCATATAATATCACATATCCTTGGCTGTACAGTCAGGCTGTTGATACAACTCACAACTTAAAATTCAGTCTGAAGTACTCTGCATCAAACTAATGGCACAGATGTCGTCTTCATCCCCACTGCTTCTGTTCTTCTTAGCCTTAAATATGCATACACACTCACACACACACACGCACACTTTGCCTGGTCTGTTTAGCTTTAACTGTGCTCTTCTCCTGCTTCTGCTTGCATGTTGCTCTAAGCATGGAACATTCTTGAGTAACAGGGACAGTAATTCTCTGGCTTTTTAAGGGCACTAGCTTCTCACTGGATTCCTTCATACAGTAGGTACATCTGTAATGGATCCGCTCAAAAAGGCTCCTTGGATCCTCATTTGTGAACAACTGAAGTTGTGGCTGCTGCTGAAAATCGCTGACAGGTTTGTGTGTGTGTGTGCGCATCCGTCTGTCTTAGATCTTCTTCGACAACATACGCACTTGAAGTTGCTGCTGAGAATTACTACGAGTCATCTGTATGTGTGCGTGTGTGAGCGTCACCGCAGGACAAAGCTACCATTTTTCCCATGAAACCGAATGGGCCAGTGCTTGTGAAATCACTTCCTCTGTTAGCACTAACAGATTTGAAATGCTTCCTCCCTGCTGTGAAAATGGACATAATGCTGCTTTTATAAAACATGTCAGGCAGCGTTTTAGCAGTAAGTCCCTGATGTAGAGGTGTGAAGGGAATGCCTCGCTGACTTCCTCAGACTTCAGATTGAAACCAGATTTGTGTCCCCACCAAGCAATTTCACAATGATGTAATCTCATCGCCATTTTAATTTGAGAGGCCTTATCTTTAATTAATCGCTAAACACATGCATGGAATAGATTATTCATAACTGGTTGCAGTAAGGAACATGGCACGGGAGGTCAAGGATCTGGCTTGCCCTCGTGCAGTCATTTTCATCAAGCCTAAGTAGAACAGACACATACCTCAATGCTACTTTTACACTAATTAAAGGAAAATAATCCTTTTGTTGGAGGAAGATTTCAAATCTAAACCCTGACCATGGTATCTGGCAAGGCGCTCGGTGTGTTCACTGGTGACTGACACAGCCTGGAGTGAACCAAACTACTATTGAAACATAAGGGAGTCAGAATCACCCAGGACCAAAACCAGCTGATGCAGTCTCAAGTAGATTGATGATAACTGATGATACAGCAAGAGCAATACTTGTACAGCTGCCCCTCACATGTTGCATTAGACACATTATCCAGACTGTCAGAAAATATAGTCATGGTGCATATTCCTCTCATCATTCCCAGATCATATAACAGGCATAAAACGAACGTAACTACAAAAAAATCTGTGGTGCAACTCTAAATGCATTAAAACATAATGCTCACACGCACAGGCACATTCAACATACATCCACTCTATGATACGAGTCTGAAACCAAGATGGTTACAGTCTTCAGAGCATTCCTTGTGATTTACTTCTGCACATAAATTGTTCAATTCATGCTCTGGCAAGGAGGGTGTTTTATGGAGCTGTAAAATTAGGCTCACTTTATGGATCCAACAGCAAGAACCACTACTGTTTTTTCCACTTGATATTGATTAAGCGGTTCAGTGTTGCCAAGCTGGTTCACATTAGCGTACATACGGACGCGTTGTGTATATTTTTGAAGATGTTCATTTTTATCTGTGAAATGAGGGGCTTTGGCAGAGCACTTTGAAGTTGATTACACATTGTTTACAGCAATTATTGAATTCTGACAAATGTTTAAAACAACGAAATTATATATCAAGGCCTCAACCTTCTTTGGATAAAGAATGACAATTTTCCTAAACAAAGTCAGGCAAATGATGGCCATATTTGATTAGGTTAATGTATGCTACAGGTTTAGCAGACAGGCTGAACAAACATGTAATCAGATAGCTAAAACAGTAGGTCCTTCTTGTTGACGTTTGCCTTGACCTTAAACAACATTTTGTTCTAATTCAAATTTCCTTCCAGCAAACAAAAGGCAGAACGAAACAAAATACAATACAATGACTTGCTGCTGGAAGCTCCCACATAATGGAATTAAAAACTTATGTCTAAATCACAAGCTTTAAGGAGAGACAGGTTGGACTTTGCGAATATGAGAGCAGATTAGAAACCCCTGGTGCTGCCCAAGACTACAGGACTACAACCACTTTCTCATGAGATAGTGTCCAAATGCTTTTATGTCAGCAAGGAAAAACAGCATAAAATAATTACAATAATCTGGGGCACACATGCTTCCTACATCAGCTAATTCTTCCTCCTCTGTGAACGGCTGCGGAGCCAGTGTTTATAATTCTGAAGCGGATCTTGCATTCATCCACACCGCTGAGTGTGTTTATACAGAGTGACATTTCTGTATGAGAGATTTCCCCCTTTTTCCCCTCTATCTGAGGAAAGCACATGGGGGAGTGAACTCTCTGTGCTTATCTTATTCAACTAGTGATGTTGTTGATTTGGGGAGGGAGAGGGTGGGAAGAACAGAGAAAAGGTAAAGACATGGGATAGGAGAGGAACGTAAAGAAAATACTCTAACTACATTTAAAAGCAACAGGAAAGGAAATGTAAATGTAGCACAGACGTGAAGTGTTAAGAGGGAGGTTAATATTGCAGAGTGAGATTGATTCAATTTAGCTCAGAGTCCAGATCATGTAAACTGAAGGTAAATGAGTTAAGTAGAAACTTTTTCAAAGCAAACATTTTGACTTGTCGTAGTAGTAAAGTGCCACTGATAACATTAACGATCCTTTCTGTCCTTTCTGTTAGTATCCCAATAAACAATGACAGTGCGACAGTAAGTCATCATTCATTTCATTATTTACATCTGTGCTTTTACTACTGTGATGTGTCAAAAAGATTTGTCTGGGTTACTTCTCTCCAGAGGGGCCATGTATCTAAAGCAGATAAATGCTCACTGATATGTGAAAATGATGGGGCTGCCACCAAAGCACCTATGACAGAAATAACAATGTACAGCAGAGAAGCAAGTAAACCCTCTGATTCCACAAAACACATAAACACAAATCACTACCAAAGATCACTGTGGCTGTTACAACTCTGGTGTATCAAGCTGTGTCATCAATATAGTTTGCATGTCATCACACCAGTTCCACTGCTTTAATTGCAAGTCAAATGATACAATTTATGTCCTCCTCACTTCCTGTATGGAAATATACTGAGAAAGAACTGGAAAGAAGTTGACCGCAAAGATTAGCGACAGGCAGAAATGTCACATGAAAAGAGGCTAGGTGTAATTGGAATCCCCTATAACCATCTAACAGGTTGCTGAAATGGCTGCATATCAGAGAGCTTCATCAGGCGAGAACTGGAATAAAAGCTGCTTTCAATCAGCCTCATCTGGAGCCTGTCACACTTTACATGTGGAATGACATTGTTCTCTAGGAATCAGCCTGAGTCTGGCTGTTTGGCGTGTTTTCTGGCACTGCACCCTGTTCCAATAAGGAGGAAGAACCATGCAGAATGTGAGAACCACAAAATGGAGAGAGATGCTGAGGGAGATGAAAGTCATAGAAAGCGACAGAGAGGAAAGAGGAAACTGCTGTGAGACACAGAATGAGTGGAAAGATTGAATGGTAGTAATTAGGGAACAGCGCTCAAAGCATAAAGAAACCTCAATGAAAAATAATGATGGAGAAATTATTAAGACGAGAGTTTCTGGGGAAGATAACCTCCCTCAATAGTTTCCTGCTGCAGCACCTCACCACTGTTTCTTGCTCTCCATTCTTTCTTTTATTGTACCTTATCTATACATCATCTCTACATAATTCCCTCCACAATAACTTTCCCTCCACAATAACTTTCTACTCATCTTTTAGTCCCCCCCGGAATATCTTACTCTTTTTTTTCTCCCCTCTCCTCCATTGCCCATTGCCAGTCAGTGTTTTGGTACAGCGACTCCAGAACAGTGAGGAGGAAGTGGCCTCTGTGGGCCAGGCTCCTGACAAAACCACAACTCTAAACAGGCAGTGCTGTGAAAATATGGCATTCAAACAACACAATGCCAAAACTTCTGACCACCATCCAAACAGCTGCAGGCACTGAGAACCTTTAATGGGAAAAAACAAAGAGAAAGAAATGGATAGAAAAAAGGGACAAAATAATAAAAGGAAAACATGCACAACAGAGCTACAGCAGTGTCTGCATTGAGCTGGCAACGGGACTGGGCCTTGGTTTTATTAGAAGGAACTGAGAGATGAGAACACGACAGCCCCCTGTGCCTCTGTGGAATGGAAGTTTATACACCCTCAGGTCTTAAAAGCATATTGAACAAAAAAGCAGTTTGTGTAGCAACAGGCTGTAGTGGGAGATTGAGAAAATTAATGAAGGATGGTGTAAGAAGCAGGGAAGGAAGGAAGCAAAGAAGGAGGCAAGCAAGGAAGGAAAGAAGGAAGGAAGAAAGGAAGGAAGGAGAACAAGTAGTGCTTCTGTTGAGCAGAAAATCTGTATAGCAAACAGTCCAGGTGTAAAAAATTAGAGGAGATGGCACATCAAACGAGCCTGTGTTCAGCCTCTTTCCTGTGGCCCTGGTGGCAGGAAATGCTGTGCAGCATCCTGTGAGCTGACCAGAGAGAGACAGATGAGAGGGAGCAACAAGGAGACCAACTGAAGTGGGAGGTGAGGAACAGAAGAGGGCAGATGTAGAAAATGTTCAACAACATCCTGCAGAGAAGAGGGAGATTAGAGGACAGACAGGGGGAAGATTGAAAGCAACAGTAGAGGAGAGGGAATTTTGCAGAGCAAGGGAGTGAGGACAGGGCAGAGGAGAGGGGAGAGAGTGAGGAGAAGGAGCAAAGAGACGGTAACAAGGTAAGGAAAAGACAGGAAACAACATCCTGTGTGATGACTTGGCACGTGGGTGGAGGGGAAAAGGAGAAGTGCGTTGTGGGGACACATGATGACTGAATCATGTATAGACTGGGGAGTAATACAAAGCAGGCATTAAATGAGCAGTTGAACTGGGCCTGTTAGGGTTGGGTGGAGAGGAAGAAGAACTAATTAAGGGCAGAAGGAAAATTAATTCATGGTAAAAAGCACGAGTAGATCAAAGTATTTGTTAGGGTTTAAAGATACAGGGCAGAAAACACTCTGGTGTGTTTCAGCTTACTTCCATCTGTGTCTCTACATATACAAACTATACATTTTGTTGATTTTTGAAGTGAAAGACAAAGTAGTGAGTGTTAATGAACTGTTAGTTTTCATTCCATAAACTTCAAGAATAGAAATACATGAAACATGAATGAAGTAATTGTGGCAGCAAAAATCAAAACTGATACTGTTACTGAATATGTCTCACACAAAAACAACAGGCAGTGAGGGTTGCGCAGTGTGTGACATGGTGTGTGTGTGTGTGTGAGCGTGTGACATGTCAGGTTGTGATGTGTGCACGTTCTGTCTCCCTGTGCTCCCTATCCAACATGTGCCTGTCAGCTGGATCTCTCCCTCAGCCTTCAAGCCAGCCTTCCTCTCCTTAAAAGCACTCTTATGTGGCTTTAAAATGCTAATAATATCAGTCCATTACCAGGCTACACATAATGTGAGACCTGTGAGAGTGTGAGAAAAAAACTCTGTTCAAAGCTCTTCAAATGCCTTCTCGGTTGAAGAGAGGGTGGAAAAATATCAAGGAGAGAACAATGATTCTTTAAACACTGGCTCCTCGTCATCACTGAGGAATGGAGGCAAGTCTTGCCAACAGTTGGACATTTCATTTCAGCAAAAATATATGGTGCAAGACATATTTGCTCGAGTTAATAATTTTTGCACCGCTTACATGTGTGTAACTATAGCCGTGCATGCGTGCAATGATAAAGTGACAGGGTAGGGTGCTGATTGAAGGTCTGTTGTGTGTGTGTGTTTGTGTGTGTGGGGTAAGTTGTGGAGAGAAGAAAGGGGACCACCGCAGTAGAGTTGTCTACACGGTGGCTTCACATTTCCCTCTGTGGTTCTCTCAAACCTACAGCTGAAGTAACATGACTGACATTCACACAGACACACACGCATGTGCGCGCGCGCGCGCTCACACACACACACACACACGCACACACACGCACACACACACA
>NW_019525136.1:1903122-1968122 GCF_002814215.2 Seriola lalandi dorsalis
ACACACACACACACACACACACACACACACACACACACACACACACACACACACACACACACACACACACACACACACACACACACACACACACACACACACACACAGCCCTCTGTTGGAGAGCTTCAACCTCCCACTGCACTGACTTGCCAGCTTGCTAATCTTGACCCCACGGACATAAGCTGTTGTGAAGTTTAACAGAATACTCACTGTGTGGAAAGTCACTTTCTTTATGCCAACCTTGGGTAACTACACAACTATGCTGGATTTAGACACTCTACAAAATACAATACCTCTAGGTGTATTCATAATAACCCAGTAGTCTGTGTAAGTGTAATACATGGGAAAGCAAGAGATCTGCATTCTATATTTGGTTCATTCATGTCATACAGATATTGACAATAGCACAAACATCTTGATAAAAATGTTGGATCAACCTGAGTTTCTTACTCTAACTACATAGAAACTTATACAATTATTGATGCATTAAATCTCACTACATGGGTATTAGCAAAGATTGTTAAGAAGTCACTACCTCAACACCACATAAAACAAACATTTCTCTTAAGCACGATGGCATAAAAGTGGCAGAACAAGACCGAACATATGAATGTAGAGGGAATAATCAAACACATTTATTTGAGTTGATAATATATATCGAATAAGCTGTTCTGCACTGAGTGAGATGCATTAAACACAACTGGTAGAAACCAGGAGGAGGAAGATGGTTTTTAGCCACTTTAGTGCCAGCCTCTGATTCTTTCAAGTCTGGTTGAACCTCCTAGGGTTGTAATGTGCCTCTTATTACGCAAGCATTAGGCAATTACACCACTGTTTTCTCATTGGCTTCCCAGAGCCATATGAGCTTATGGCTTCACACATGGACACTTGAAAGCATCTGTACGTTCCTTCTTCCTTGAGGTTGACTGCCTTTCTCTTTCATACTTCTACTCCGCATACTGTTCTACTGTGTAGCCTACAGATAACTGCTGTTTGGCAGGAGATTACTGACCACAAATACACAGAAATACATGGACACATGCTTACAAAAATACACACAGGACATGTTTACAAAGAGTTGTTTATATACAGAAACTCAACCTATAAGTTTCTGTTTCTGCTGCAAAAATATTACAATACAGTAACACACTAACATTGTTATAATCTTGTATTGATGTGACTATTCTGTATCATTTGCCAAAGAACTAAACCCCTTACAAGTGTAAGAGTACTACACTAACTACACACAAAGAAAAAAGTTGCCAACAACTCCTGCTGCAAATTTATTGTGTCAGACTTTGCTGTGCGTATCGACACATGGCGTGAGTTCAGCTATTTCCATGGAAGCCCTATCGAAAGAACCTAGACAAAGTGGAGACATACTGACTATCAAGTAACTATTCCCACTATTCCCCTGACAGTCCACCTGGCCTGCGATACTGCTGTGTGACTGGCCAGTCTCTCCCAGTCAGTACAATGACCGCTTCAAACCAACTGCACAGGATGCCAGAACATCAACATGTCATGAGCAGGGAGAAAAGGAACTAAAACATAATAATGCACAAGGCTGAGGTCGAACTACACACAGGCACATACACAAAACATATGCACTTACAATTTCATGTACACGCACACACACAAACACTCACACTTTGACAGGGTAACACTGGTATGTGTGTGTATCGCATGCTGCTGTTGAGCACAGAGCTTCCTAGGTTGGTGGTATGGGTGTATTCTTAGAACCTTTATTTCCTGCTTCAGGATGAACCATTTTCACTCACACACACATGCAGGCACACTGACCGAGGCTGAAGTCCTGCAGCCAGGCGGTCAACCCCTGGATCAGGCCCTTTTATGAGTGCAGGACAGCTGAGGGGTGATCCCTCTCGCCTCTGTCAGCATATACTCCGACTTGACTGACAGCAGTTTGCCAAAACACAAGAACAGTTTCCGGGAAGTTCTCAAATAAGGTCCGTCACCTTGAGTACCACCAAACAAAGAATGCAAAACTGCCTCCAAAGGCAACGCACAGACAGATGTTACAGGGGAAAAAAAAGAAAAAAGAAAAAGAAACGGCAGTTGTTGGGAATTCATACCCTGACTGTTTAGGCTTTACACACTTATATCACATACAAATGAAAACGTCAGCCTATGGGTGATACAACATGAACGGTTGAGCTGTTAATTAAAGTCATCAGGATTTATCCTTTGAGGACAGTGATTAGGGACCGGACAGTTTTAACGACCTCACTGTGTCACCACAGGAAAGACTGAGGTATTCTCAAATGACTAGCATTCATCATCTTTAGATGATATATGTCCATATCAAGTTCCATAGATATCCATCCAAATGTTATTAAGATATTTCAGGCCGGACCAGTGAACCCAAAGATAAACGGACCGACAATGCTGTCCCAACAGCCAGTCCACTCTGAGCCAAAAAAGAGAGGAAAATAAGTTGTGGTTTACTTGTTTGATTCCCCTGTGGTGAGTCCTAATACCCGTTTCTTTCCCTCTTCTCCCCTTTCTCTGCACACTACATCGAAATCATACGCATAAAAATGGCCATAAAAATGTATAGCAGGGCCCAGGCTGGGGTTTTCTCTCTCCAAATCCCCCTAAACCTCTAACTGCAGGCCGAGGAATACAAGTGTTGTGGTGCAATCTTCTCACAGAGCAGAGGGCCTGAGAATAACATCACAGAGGCCACAGATATTTATGGAATGAACCACAGGCTGTACACAGAAGTCAGCAGACACCACAACATAGCACACAAGACGCTGTATACAGCTCCTTACTCATATACAGTACAAGAGACTGCCAGCTAAACACAAAGTGCTCTGGTCCAAAGCTCTGCAATGATGGATAAGTGGGATTAAAGCAGAGTGATGATAACGATACAATATGATACTGAGGTAAATACAGTGGCTTCAGAAAGTATTCAGACCCCTGCACTTAATGCACAATGTATTATGTTTAATTTTAAAGGAATGAAATCGCCATTTACACTCAATAACCAATCATGACAAACAAAAAACAACTGAAGACGTATTTACAAAAGTATTCAAACCTTTTGAACCCCTTAAGGTCAGGTGTGATTTCACCTGTTGATTGATTGAACAGAGTTTAGAAAAGGCAGAAAGCTGTGTATATTAGATCCCACAATGCATACTGAAAATCAAGCCATGACGTCCAAGGATCTCTCTGTAGACCTCTGTGATAAAACTGTTGTGAGGCACAATGTAGATCAGAGCCAGGGTATAAAACCATTTGTAAAGCATTGGAGCCTCAATAATTGTGAAATGGATTCAGTTTGTAACCAACAGGACTCCTCCTTCCTAAAGTTGGTCGTCCGTTCACACTGAGTAACCAGGCAAGAAGGGCCTTGCTCAGGGGGGTGACCAAGAAGCCAACTGTCACTCTCAGCAACCATCTCAGCAGCACTCTATCAGTCAGGCCTTTATGGTAGAATGGTTAAATGGAAGTACAAGGAATATGGAGTCTGCCAAACTGCATTTAAAGGACTCAAAGCATGAGGAAGAAGATTCTGTGGTGTGATGAACTAAAAATCAAAACTCCAAATACTATTTCTGGCAAATCATGCTGTTGTGGACTGACTGTACTTGAGTGGCCAAGCCAAAGCCCCGACTTGAACCTCAAAGAACATCTGTGGAGAGACCTGAAGATTTCAATTCAGAGACTTCCCATTCAATCTGATGGAGTGTGAGAGGAGCCACTGAGAAGAATGGGATAAACAGACCAAATCCAGGTGTGCAAAGCTTTTAGACACTTACCCAAGAAGACGCCAAGTTGTAATTGCTACCAAAGGGGCTTTTACAAAATACTAAAAAAGGTCTGAATACTTTTGTAAATGGTAGATTTCAATTTTTATTTTTAATAATATTGTAAACAATTCGAAAAACATGTTTTCATCTTCGATGATTTAAAACTGAACCTACAACACAATAAAGTCTGCAAAAAGTGAAGGGAATACCTTCTGTAGACACTATAGATGCAGCTATAAATCACTGGTTTGACTCAGTATTCATATGATTTTACTTGTAATAATCTGTTCAAAGGCCTCTAGCTGGACAGAAAGAAGGATGGTTGGTGGTCAGCATGGACAGCGTGGTGTACGCCCTCAAGAAGACTGATAGCCTCATAATAAGCAGCTGGTTTGACTGAACACAGCGGTCAGGTACTCTGGTTCACAGATCAATGATCACGTCCACTAACATTCATCTGGTTTCCTCTGTTCTGCTCTCGTAACTTTAGCTCCGCAAACACGAACCAACTCTTCCCCTCTTTCTTACAGCAGTAGGGGAAAATGGCGTTTTCTCCCTTTCCAGGAAATCGGCTTGCATGATATGTTTGCTGTGTCATCTGGGAGACAGAGAAATCTATCAATCACACTAGTTCCCACAGAAAATAAGACAAATATCACTTTACCTAACAAAAAAAATGTGAAGGGGGAAATAATCCACCTCAAACAGCAGTATTCAGTGGCTAAGTCTAAACTTCCTGTTCATATTACGCCACATCGTCTGAGGGCTGTTTCAACATGAGCCCTTATGAACCCATTCCCAGTCTCATCAGTCAGCCCTGCGCAGGCTATCCTGTCTGAATTAAAACATAAATTCTAGGGCAAACTTTAATAAAAAGGGGCGTATGATTTACTCTGGGCAGCGGCTGTCCCCATTTTAAAACAATTTGATGTTGCATTAATCCTGAGTGTCAAGGCAATGTGAAATATGTCCTCGGCATTTACCAGCACCAGGTGTTTCATTTGCTCGACTGACAAAAAACAATGTTTATTCTGGCTGACCCTCAAATCCTTGCTTATTTTATCTTCTTTCTCCCAAGAAGAGAGGGAGAACATGGGTGTACATCTAAAGAGAGTAGAAGAGAGGATTAAAGAAAGGGAGAGGAACAAGTGGAGCTAAATGATTTACAGTCGACCAAGAAAGGTCTAGTGCTAATCATCTCAACTGAATGTCTCTTTCCTCTGTCCCAAGGGCCCAAACAGAGCACAACAAGAATGAAGCACAGGCTTTGTGATTCCTCAGAGACATTCTTACTGATGAAATCTTTCACACTATTAGCCACTCTACCTCTGTTTGACTGCTGGGTGGGTCTTCTATAAGGCTCTTCTGTTGGCTGGCTCAGGTTCAACAAACTCTCGTGGCTCAGTGCCATTTCCCCTGTTTCTGCACTAAAAGCTTAGATTGACAACTGGATTACATTATGATGATTGAACATTTGCCTTTAACGCACTATAACTATACTCACTTTAAGACAACCATGTAGTATCAAAAGTGAATTCTTGTAAAAACATATATTTAAGGCAGAGTCATAATAGAGGCAGTAATGACATCAATACACACACATAAACCAACTAAAAGATCAGAACAGCTACTTGGCCAAAAAAGGACCAATGCAATTAAAGAGATTTATTCAGTTGGTTTGGTTTTGCCCACAGTTCTGTGTTAATGACACACTGGCATATTTTCACAAAAAGACAAAATTTAGACTAGCAAGAGTGTAGAATTAAGATCCTCTGATTATATTTTTAAAGCCTGAAAGTAAAGACAAAAATAGATGAGAACTTTATTTCAAATGGCCCATGTCTGGCTGAGCTATCCCCACAGACACCACTTTTACTGCATGATGCTTCTCTGCACTAAACCAGCAGGGAGTCATTTCCAATATCATTTCTTTCAGAACTACTGTTTTAAAACCAAATTTTGGTGCATTCAAAATGCTCACTTATGAATGCTGCTCATCATTTAGGCTGTTCTGCTATGGCAGTTTAAGAAATCATACTAAAGACCTCTTTTATTCTGGTGATACAGATATTACCATCATTGACATCATTGCCTCTGAGAGGAGTTTATGATTAACCCTGCTCAGCAGCCAGGGGAGTTTTTAAAGCAACTCCTAAATCAGAGTATATAAGTGTAGGTCCTGGGTGTCACTGTGTGTGGCCCAAGCAGCTCTTCTCCTCCACTGCAGCAGCGAAGCAAAGCGGCACACTTTTTGCTGGTGTAAACAAACGGGGAAATGGGGTACTTGGCAGCCGACTAAAGTGAATGATGAGGCAAGTGTGCACTGAAGCATCTAATGAATCATTTGCTGGGAACTCGGGGTTTTATGAGGAAAAGAAAGATGAGGAGAAAGACATGAAAGAAGGGGACCAGCTGAAGAGCGTATAAAAAAAGAATGGCATTTCATATGAAAAGAAAAAGAAACTAAGAGAGCTGCAGCTGTCATACAGACGCCTGAGAGGATCATTCATAGTTTTTCCCCGATGTGAGGACAAGAGATTATAATGCATAAAACTCGCAGGGTCTCCTAATCCTACTACCAGCACAGCAGCAGTATGTGAACCCTAGTGACCGCTGCTGAATTTACTGAGGTGACTGCTGATGCTGTGACAGGTTTGCACCTTTGAACGGAGCTGATGTGCAGAGGGCCTGTGAGCAGCTTTGATCTACACCCTGCCTTCAACCATCTTCCACAGCTACTGCCTCAAATAAATAAAAATGGAAATGTTCGCTGCTTCTACTACTGAATGAACAGACCTAAATAAAATCAGTGAAATCTGTCTTTATTATAGGACAGATCTAATGTCTCCTAACTGTAAAACTATAATAGTTGAGTGTTCACAGTAGTTAACCCAACAATCTATAAACATATTCTCTATATAGTTAAGTGTTTATTCTAATTACTTCTTGTCTGGAAAAGTTATAATTGTTGATTATATGTTATGAAAACCACTTTTGAAATCTGCATCACTTAGTACAATGTAATGACAGTTCCCACAATTAAAGTGTAAACTACAAAATGAAAGTTTACCACAACTGAAATGTACATGGTTAACGTCATATTATCTTATTATATATATTTTATAGTATGGTAAGAACACTTTTTAGGACAGTTAAATTAGTTCCCTCAAAGTTGTAATCTAAAACAAAACATTATTTAAGGCTTTGCTACAGAGATTTACTGCAGAAAATTCTTTATAAGAATATAGTAAAGATAAGAGTCCATTTAGGAGAAAAAGAGACACAGATTTCCTTTCTCATCAGGTGAAATCACTTTGAGAGGTATGCCTTCTTTCCTACTGCCCTACAGTAGGAAAAAAAGTACATCACTCCTCTTTCCCACCTCTTTGGGGACTTGTATCCCTCTATTCCTCCATCCACACATCCCTTGTCATAGAGAGGATGCTACTGTGGGAGAAGGGTGCATGTAATGTTCTGCCAGGGAATTTTATTAGTAACAGGCAGGGTCCTGGCTTCAGCAGGCTGTGTTTATCTGTGGAGGGGAGATCCCCATCACAACCACTTATGAGGACATATATATGGGCTTAACCAGGCAGCCATTCAAAAGCAATGAGGGGCTGGCTTACTGACCACAGTGTGCTGGGACTGGGACCAGTCAAACCAACACTGAAGCGACGGAGAGGAAAAGCCAGAGAGGAAGGAAATAACAAATACACAGGGACACACAGAGAAAAAACTGTTGAGAACAAATGAGAAAGAATGGAAAGAAATGGATTGAAGTATGAAAAAGAGGGTAAAAGGGAGCATGACAGGAAGAGTTAGTCACATTAAACATTAAAACAGAAAGGGACAGGAAGACAGGGGGGAAGAAAGGAAGGAATGAGGGTAGAGAGGGTTATAAACACCAGAAACACAAACATGATGTGAGGAAAGAAACTAATGAGAGAAAGAGGGAAGAACAAAAATGCTAGAACAGTCATACTTTGGAAAGTGTATTAGAAAAAGACACAGGAGGAGGGAGTGAAACAGAGACCATCGATATAGCCACGTTATGTTGACTTGGCGCTGCATCACCACTGACACAGCAGCCTTCTCTGCCGTTACCATAGAAACGCAGGCATGTGCACTAATCAAAACAAAAACCCAAAAAAACCCATATTTTGCGGCAGCAGGATGCTCCCTGAGTCTCCCTCGGACAGACCATGAGGTAACCGAGTTAGTGATGGAATTTAGAGCTGTGTCATCTAGGTGTGGGGATGTCGGGAAATGTGCAGGATATTTTAAGACACAAACACACACACATGGAGAAACATGTGCAGACACATGGATGCAAACAGGCACAAAGGGAAGGAAAAACACATAAGAAAATACACTTTTCTTGAATAATAATAATTTAACTCCCTAACATAGATAAAAAATATAAACACTGTTTATACTAATTAGAAGGCCGGTGGTTCGATCCAGGCCGCATGTAGAAGTTACAAGATACAGAACCCCACTTTGCCCCTGATGGCTGTTCCATCAGTGTATGAATGTGTTAGTGAAGGGGTGAATGTGGCAAGTATTGTAAAGCGCTTTGAGTGGTCAGTAAGACTAGAAAAGTGCTATATAAGTGCAAGTCCATTTACAATTTACCATTTACCAAAAATACGGAGGCAGATATCATAAGAGGAAATAGAAGGCCATGTGGAGGAATGATGTCATTTAAAAGACTAAAACAGCATTTGAAAAGCCCTTTCTGTCAGAAGAATAAAATGTGCTTTGTCCATCAATTTTTTGAACTTTTCTAAACAGATAATCTGACAATTCTACCCATTTTACACAACCACTGGTTAGTGTGAAGGTCTGAAAGTGGGCAGGGTTTGAATGTCTCTGTCAATCTGTTTTGTCATTCTGACTACTATGTATATAGATATATATGTATAATGTGTATACACACATACATACATATATATATCTAAATAAAAAATATGTTTAACTTAAAAAATGTATATTTTCTGGTTACCTAAAAATTGATTAAGGCATTAAAACTAAGTAATGGACACAACATCACTATACTGTGTTATTTCCATTAACCATTTATAGGTAAAGCCTTATAAATAAATATATCATGGCATTCAAACTTACTGAAGTTTAGATAAGGTCAATATCAGGTCATGATATTGGCAACGCAAACTGTTTTAACCCTCAAACAGACACATTTTAACATGTCTGTGCCACTAAGAGCGGAAACCCAATCTGCTTACGGTGTTTGAAAGAGTGGTACCCATTCACCCCAGTACACAAGAAGCTTTCAATTAAGTGTTCCATGAGTGAAAAAAAAAATCTCACTGGAAAAAAGGAGAGAGAAAGTGAGACAATGAAAGAAAATAGGAGTAGGGAGTAAAAGATCTGTGAGATTTTGCAGAGGGCCCAAACCACAAGAAAGTCAGGGCTGAATGCATGCTGGACATTCCCCGGGCCGACGTTCATGTACTTGGAAAAAGCCAGCTTTTTCAAGACAGGAAAATGATTTCAGCTGTGTAAATTGACAGCGGCCTTGTAGCTAGAGATGAAGAGGGAGAAAGAGGGGAAGCCTGCAGCTCTGTGTCATAATTCCTGCTTGGTAAAGAAGCCCCTGGGGACCTACCCCTTCAGAGGAACAGAACTTAACATCACATGATCAAATGAAACTGTGTTAATTGTTACCAAATGAATCTGGTGGTGGATATCAACTTAGCTCCACAGTGTTACGGACGTACAGGTTTATTTTACCTTCACTGAAGAAATGTATCTACTCTAAATGATAAATACATACTGTACCCTAAACATGAGGCTGAAGGGGAAACTGAGGAGCTTTGAAGTGTGTCAGAAACGGTGTTAGTAGAAGAGTATCAAGATATGCTCCATCAGGATGTTTACATATGCTTGCTATTTTAGCCTTCACTCTTCCCACGGTGTTATTACAGTAAATCCTGGACATTGTGAGGCAATCATTTCATGTACAGTTAACAATAACAGCATAGCTGTTTAGGCCAGTCATTTAATTATGACAACGGATGTCATTAGAGGTGAGCTTTAAACAGAATTGCAGTCGATGGCTACTAAGACTCAAAGACAAGATTTCTTCCTATG
Organism: Seriola lalandi dorsalis; assembly: GCF_002814215.2. NCBI lineage: Eukaryota > Metazoa > Chordata > Actinopteri > Carangiformes > Carangidae > Seriola > Seriola lalandi. The sequence continues at coordinate 1,913,022 of NW_019525136.1, forward strand.
GCCACAGTTGGTTATAGATTGTAAACACATACTGGTTTGCATGATTACAGGCTCTCACTATGCCTTTCTCTATACGATTTGAGAGAGCACACACAGTAGTATTCAGCACAGATAAAGCACATGACAGGGCTTGGCAATGGTATGGCAACAAGCCCCTGTTTTCAATCATGTGACTCAGAAGTGTGATCATCCTAAATTGGAGGGCAGATGTGAACAGGGAAGGTGGTGAGGATAATACATGGTTAGGAATGGAGGGATGAACACAGAGAGTGGTTTGACATAATTCCTGGGTTTCACTGCAGAGAGGGAAGTGGTGGCTCTTGGCTTCTGTGTGCAGAGGTTAAGGGGGTGACTGAATGTGGGTGTGTTTGTACACATGACCATGCCTGCTGCTAGTGCTTGTGAAAGAGAATGCATGTGTGTTTTGTGTGCATATGTACAGTATGTGGTTGTGCGCATTGCATATTTGGGTGTGAATGCATGACTGAGTTATTGTGTTTGCAAGTGCACGTGTGCCTGGCTGTCTATTCTGTACGCCTGTGTTCATCTGGAGTGCTGCGTGTGGAGGGCTACATGGTGGCGTGTGTGTGGAGGGCCAGAGTTGAGCGTCGTGCGATGCACTCTATGTCTATGAGCAGATGTGGGTACCACAGCCGCAGAGCGACCAATCCTGTAACCACCAGAGGCAGAACATTACTGGCCAATATGGGGTGAAATTGCATGGCTGCTCTAACTGGTTTTTTGGGTGAAAGTCTGAGAAAAAACTCCAGATTATTTTCCATGCCCACAAGATCATCATTTATCATCTGACATGATAACAACATGGCCAACATGTCAACAAAATAAATCTAGGCCCGGTATCCATGGAAACAGAGTAATTACATCCCATTAAATGTAATAACTTGTACCAAAACAAACAGCAAACATTTCATCATGGCACACTGTGTGAAGCTAGTGGGGATAAAAAAAAAATACCCCCCGAAAGTCCCTGCAAAACAGTAGCTATGGTTACTGATCAATACATTCCTTGCTCCAATTCATCAAACGAGTAAATGAGAGAGTACGAGGAAGACAGCTCGGGTACTCTTGGAGAAATCTGGACAAGGTTGGCCAGAGTGCAGTATTTCCCTCAGTCACACATTGCCCAGAGGCCTAGACCCCATCTTCCTCCCTGCTCTATTCAGGCTCCCTACATATGACACTTCCACCAACTGAAGGCTGCAATGACGCCTAAAGTGGCCTCTCCTCTCCTTTTGTTGTCCACCTTCCATTTTTATTTTTCTCCATTTTACATCTTGTGACAGCTCACTTGCAGCTGCACAAAGCATTAGGCACCACTTTTATCTCCCTCATTACATGTGTTTGCCAGCTCCATATCTGCCCATTCGCACACACACACCCCCCCAACCCCTCTTCTCTCTCTCTCACACACACACACACACACACACACACACACACACACACACACACACACACACACACACTCACTCTGTGGGGCTGCGGTTTCAAGGCAGTTATGACACAATCCAGATTCTCTTAGTTGCCTATAGTAGGGAAATGTGTTTTGCACTGAGCTATTTCCCTCAGAGGTCCAGATTTTCCCTGCCTAGCAGCTTTGATCCACATGGCATTGGAGGCTTGTGTCAACAGTTTTGTGTTTCAGCTGTAGGGCCAAGCAGTGCCCCAAGGTGTCACTCACTGCTCTCTGTCATTACAGGGGCAGCTTAACCACATGCAGCGCTGCAATGTGCTGTACCCTAAAAATCTCCTATGAGACAGCAAAGATTGTGAGAGCACAGATGTGCACGGATGCACAGGCACATACACACCAAAAACACTTGCTGCACAACAGGTTTTATGGAGTGTGATTTGAGCTCAGACAAATTTGAGTGGCACCTTTAATGAACTGTGATCACCTTGCAAGTTTTGTGGTGGTCACATAGTGAGCAGTGTGTGTGTTTTCAGAGCAGAATGTGATAAAGCTGTGTAAGTGTAATGAGATTTATTAACAAGAGAGGTACCAGACATGTGTAAAAGACAGGGAGGAAGACTGGGAGTCAGACTCAGTAATAAATGTCTTGCACAGCATCTTGTATTTGAGAAAAAAGGATAAATGTATAGTATAAGCCAGAATGTATAAACACAAGAGAGGGAAAAATATTTTTTAAAGAGACTTAAATGAGGACTGGCTTTTTTTTTTCCTTTTAAATCAACATGCAATGCAAGCAGTGTTATTGGGAACTGAAGAAGGTTGATGATTCTGCATGAATCTTAAAATTCATTAAATTGCTAAATAGTACTGCTCTGTGACTGAGTGTGCTGCAGTTTCACAGCTGAAAAAAAAACTGTTTTGTGTAAATTATTCTAGAAAAATCTTTCCCTTTAACAGAGCCATAAATCAACTTTTTGCTTTGTTTTTAACATTGGCCTTATATTGAAAACAGTAAATATCCATTTTGTCAACCACAAAAACCCAAACTTCAATTTAGTGGAGAAGCTTCAGTGAGGAGAGTTTGTCTTACTGGTAGATGTCTTTTCGCAGCACAGTGCGGGTCAGGGGGTTATCAGCCTGAGGAGCCATGCTGAGGGAACCCATCTTTAATACCAAGGTGTCCTCTTGTTTCACATGGGGATCTAGTGAGACACACACACACACACACACACACACACACACACACACACACACACACAGAAACAAATACACTGAATACAGAGGGACATATACAACACTGTAAATAATGAGTGATTGATTGTACTATGCTGCTTTTTTAATCAGTGTCATAAATTATTATAAAAATTCTGTAAATATAACACTAAAACCATAAGTCCACCACTGAACTGTGCCTCTGCCATTAGTCATTACAGTACTACCAGCAGGCAAAACAAGACTCCACGCATCTGTGATGTTGGGAGAATGATTTTATACTCTGTGGAACTATATATAACTGCGGTTGGTTCTTCACAGGCTGAAATATTTCTTAGCGAACGTGTCTGCAAACTAATGTGGTTCCTCTGCTATGTCTTGTCAACTATGACAGGGACTTTCATACAGGCACCACAGACCTGAAGACTCCAAACCACAGCCTGTGACATAATACTCTCCTATTGTTGTACAGTGTCACCATGTGTACACAAGTGTACTTTCAAAAGACACAAGTAACTCTCTGACCTGATGCTGTCTGTCTGTCTTGTGCTCCAGGACAGAAGATCCTGATCACACTGGTGTTGATGTAGATGAGAGGTAAACACCGAGAAGTCAGTGTGTGGCTTCTCATTGGTTGGCCTGCTGACTTTCCACGCTCTCTGTAGCGTCTTGGTACCGTAGCCTGAAAAGACATCCAGTCAGTAGTAGAAACAATTCATACGGTCTTAATCATAAGTTTTGTTGTTTGTGGGCTGGTTCAAACAACAAATAAGAAAATAAATGCTGATCACAGAGTAGATGAGATCATTTTTTTCAGTATCTACATATTTACTCACAAAAGCTTTAAAAACAATATATTTTATTGTTGTTAATTTCCCAATGTGGGTCATACCATACTGCACAATTATGAGAACTGACAGACACTTTTTCCTACCTGGAGCACCCCTGCTACGGTTGCCAATAAGGGACAGGATAACACCACATCAAAGGGCTGGGCTGTCAGCAGGATTTCTCTCAGGTACTGGGGTGAGCTGTCTGCCAGAGGATCAGTGGTCATCCGTTGACTGGCAGTGGTTGCATTACTGCGCGTTGGCCGCTCAGACCGAGTGGTGAGTTTGTGACGAACATTTTTGGTGACAGCCTGAGTGTAAGTGATTGACAGGAAGCCGTGCTGCTGGTGAGAGCCCTCCAGGACCTTAGCTGCCGTCTGGCCATTGGTGAGACAGCACAAATCACAGATAACAGGTATAATCACACAGAGCAATCCCAGACTAAAACATAACTGTTCTGTGTTACTTTGGTCTAATTTCCTGGAAGAGGGTTAAGCCTGGCTAAAACATTACTCTAGATTTTACAATATATACAAATTTATCTGATTAAATGACAAATTTTTTATCTTTTAAATTAAACTTGGCCAGATTTACAAACATGGATTATATGATTATATACAGATCATTTTGGGAAAAGTAAAAATTTACCTTCAACAATGCTCTATTTAAAATTTGGAATTTGGAAAGCCTGATTTAGACTTACCCCTTGCATTTCAGCAAAACTTAACCTCAGGACTTAGGCATTAAAAAAACCACAACCCTCTATGTTCCCATATACAATTCTAAAAAAGCCAAACTGTTCTGTGTAGTAATTTAGATTTGGTCATCAAATCAGCCCCCTTAACAGGATGTGTAAATTCTTGCAAAACGAATTAATGATTGTGGCTGTTTTCTGAGGCGGAATTATTTCTGATTTATTGGAAAAGTGAAAATCTTAAAACTTATGAGTGAAGCAAATACAGGATAAAAATCACTTAAATACCAATTCCAAATGAAAGACAGATCTGGGTAAAATCTGCAAAAACATCCAGGAACAGTGGACTTATTATTTATTAACTGCAAAATTGCTAAAAGCAAAAAATAATGTACCCTTTTGAGAGACATTCAATAATAAATGTAAGAAAAGTTTAGAACATATTCCTCAAAGACCAAGTGTGTTACATTAGAAGCCTTAGAGATATTTTCCTTGAGAGCATTATGTGATTGAGTTTGTTAATTTGTGCAAATTTTCAAAGCAACGCTTTAAATTCAAATTAAAGCACTAGCTTCTGAAACATCTCTGAGGAACATACAGAACTTCTCTTTTAGGCCACTGTTGATGGAGGAGAAGCAGAGTCAACTAAAAAGAAGAACTGGATTCTTACAGGAGGGAAAAAGCCAGAGAAGTGGCTAAAAGAGTCTTGCTTGCTGACGGGTCGAACCAACACAGTGCGTCTGTTCAGCTTGTCAGTGCAAGAGAGGACCACTCCTCCACAGCTGCCCGAGCTCCGAACACCATCCTCCATACTGGAGGTGAGGAGAGGGGAAGAGGAGAGAGAGGAAGTAGATGCCCGAGGAGACAGAGAAAGCAGGAAGTCACAGGGAGGGGGCCAAGGAGATAATTTCATGTGTTGAGATTGAGAGGGGCAGGAGGAAAGACAGATTGGGAAGAAAAGAAAGAAAAGAAACTTTAAGATGATTTTTAGAAAAATAATTATAGAGTAAACTGATTAAAACCAAAGGAAGCTGCACCTGCTTGAACCAGCTACAAAATTGGGGAATGGTCTTATACTATCCAGCAATAAGAACAGTAAAAAAAACTATTTCATTCAGTGTTTTGAATGCAAAAAATACAGTTTAGAGGCACTTAAAGATAGACAAGATAAATACTGAGTAAAAATATGTGATAGAAGTGTTTATCATGATGTCTAGTGCACATTATTAACTGTTGAATTCAAGTGTTTAAATAATGTACACAATGTTCACTACCATTTTCATTCATTAAGAACTAGTATAAGACCATCACCAGAGTAAGATTTCATCCAACAGAGAATGGAGGCCAATGTTGTAGTCTCCTCCCACACACATACGTGTGTATATTTATATAAATATACACACACACACACACACACACACACACACAGAGACACACACACCAGATTTAATTGGCTTGATTATTTAACCAATCAGAGGCACTGGAGAGACAGGGGAATGGAATTTAATTGCGATATCATTCAGTTTTCTTCAAAAATGTAGGTGTAGCAAAATACCCCACCGATTGACACCAAGTGTTATAGCCAAAAACAATATTTTTTTTTCTCGCGGCTTCCTTTATTTTCCTGTCTGTCCAGCATCAGCAGAGATGAGGGACCTTGATTAGGGGCAGCAGAATGGCAGAGACACTGTATAAAGAGGCCTAAGGTTGGTATGGCTGCTGTGGGACAGGCTGAAGCCTCACCCCGGCTGTCTCCTTGCACTGCAGAATGAGTCCTTCAAAGTGGCCAGAATGCCAGTCATGCCCTGGCCTGGAGAGACACACAAGGCCAAACTTAAATTGGGCATCTGGGACTACTCATACTGCTGTGGCAGGGCCTGATAATATCTCTGTAATGGCAACAGTACTTACAAAATTACATTTAGATAAGTGAACCACAGACTGATACTAACATTGTTATCAATTTTTCAGCAGCCCAGAGGCGTACAGCGTAAAATTACTATTCCTTTTAAATTTTAGATAGTGCTTTGAGATAGTAATAAAACATGCAACATGTGCATTATCTTGGGGAAATTGTCTAGATAAAGATAATGTGATACACTGTTCATTTTTGTGACAGATTTCCATTAATTGTATTGGCCATCCATAAGAAGCAGAAAGCACCTGTAAAGCAGAAATCAAAAGAGGTCAACATGAGGACAGACACACCAATTATCACTCTCAAGTTGCAGCACCCCAAACACACAAAACATATAGTACATAAACAACATACACGGCATTATTTTATTTTTTTCTAGAACGCCAATTCATGCAGAACATGTATGACAAAATGTTTCACTCAACGAAAATGTTTAACACCATCTGCACCATTTCTTTTACACCACACTTTCACTCTGCTTCCCTCTTAATTACTCCCCAACAGAGTACTAGAAGTTCAGTGTGAGGAGTGGGCCTACTTGTGAGTGTGTTCGTATTGTATCTGCATGTGTTTCATGCATCATTATCTTGTGTGTGTATGTCAGTTCTCTCCTTGTGTGTCTATGTGAATATCTCTCTGTAATCTCCCCACTCGGCTGTGAGAGTGACTAATACATATGGACCCCCCACAGCTCATCATTCCTCTATTTTCTCTCTCAGCTCCCATCCAGTCACCCTTCGCTCCCAGCCATTTGCAAAACAGCTGGAAGACATCAGCTTCAATTTGTGTGAGATGCTCCTTGGAGCGACTATGGGTGAACTGTCACCGGCTGTCCTCTCTTGGAGGGCGGGGGGCGTCCCGACATTTGAAAATGGTTCAAGGCACCATTGCTAAGCAAGACCTGACTAAAATAAAGAGGAGTAGGAGCTGTTGTTCAGTAGAAGAAGATCTGAACTTCAAACAGGATGGGAAACACCCCCTACAGAGTTTACCCAATAACTCCATCTTGATCTCTCTCTCTTTCCCTCCCCTTCTCCGTGTTGCTATTTTGTATTCCCTGGGAACTCTCATCATTTCCTTCCCTTCCTCACCCTTTCTTTTCCTCCTCCTATTTTTGATACAAACAGGGGTTCAATTATATATTTACCCATATATACCTTCCCTATCTAACTTTCCATTAATTTTCCATAAGTGAGATAGCTAAGGCCAGATGAAACATTTTCTCTGTCAAGCTTGATTTAATCTGACCCACTGCACACAAATAACATGGACTGGGTGATGAAATACCCAACAATTATCTGTTCAGAATGATTAATATGGACTCCAACCCCTGTGGGCTCTCTTCTATACATGGATGATACAGATTAGAGTGGGCCAGGAGCCCAGAGGTCCTCCACTGTGTCCTAAACAGCCATGACTGTAACCTGGCTCAGATGATGGAGTGCTTCTCCCTGCCAGAACTCTGGTCGGTTAAAAGTGTGTTGAGAACACGTTGTTAAATGCACATTAAACTGAAATAACCTAGAAATGAGAAAATTGACCCATTATCTATTTAGGAAGGCATAGGGGTCTACTAAAGAGATTAAGGTTGGCTGTGTCTCAGAAGCAATTGGACACACACCTGTGAGACTAGAAGTAGAATGATATAATGACCCACAACACCTTCACGCCCTAAAACCGTCTAATCACTGACATTATCCTGGTTTGGGGTGGTACATCATACTGTACAAAACACATGTGGCCTGACAGAATATAAATCAGCTCACTGCAGTGAAACAGGGAGGTCTGTGAAAAGCTTGCTAAACAGTCAGGTTCAAAGCCAAGGCGATCGCCTGAGTCCCTCTCTGACCTGTACTGAAATGCAGAGGAATGAGCTAAGGTGATTTTAAAATCTGGCAAATCAGAATCATTTTCTATTATCAAATCAGTGGTGAGACCGTTGATTGCTAATGATGGGGTTCAATATGGGCACGGGGCCCGGAAGGTCCATCTCCCTTTCACTGTCTGGCTTAATCAGAGAAGGAGGCACTTATAGGAACATGTCTACGCAGGCACAGAGCTGAAAACAGACAAACACTCTCTGGTCCGCTGGATGCAACATGGTGGAGTGCTAGATCGCTGTTTCATTATCTCCTCAGACCAAGACAGGGAGAATTGCCTCCTGCTAAGTGGTCTCTTCCCAACAGAACAAGACCTCAGGCACGTACACAGAGCACACTTGGAGCTGCTGACTCCATCACAGATGTATGTGATCAAGGCAAAAAGAAAGAAATACAGGGAAAAAAAAGGGATTTAGATATTGAAAATGAGGCCACTTTCTAATTAATGGCAAAAATGTGTGTGTGGGGCATGGAAAAAAAATATTAGAAATCTTTAGTCACAGCTTCAGTTTCACCATGCAGCACTGTACGCTTTCATAATTTCAGAACCCAGATCTAATTTTTATCCCATTTCGACTGGAGCTTGACGTGGGGAGAGATTACCATAAGGATGTAGTGGAACATCGCCCAGTGGTTTTCCTCCCCTAACAACGTGTTAATGTTTCTGTGAATCGATTCAGACACCGCAGTCTGAGAGAAAATGACTGACTGAACTCCTCTGCTCTGTGAGTCAGAGTTGGGCCAGGCCAGAGCCCGTTCAACCCGTCCGTCTAGTCTGTCGGTCCATCTGTCTGTTAATCTGTGGTCACCACCACAACAGCTGTCTGGAAAGATGATGGCCCTGAGGTGATAATCTTAAAAATCACCCATGTGAGCAGAAGTGGGAAAAGACCAAGTGTTAGTGGTATTGGTGGTAAAAGTGTGTGTGCACACAAGTGTGTGTGTGTAGACCCTGGGACTGTGAGAGAACAAGCATGTGGGGGCAGAACAATGACCTCGGCGATAGAGGGACTCCCCCTGAATTGGAAGATCTCTCAAGATCTTACTATCTCACTGCATCAGCTGGTGCCAGATAATTTAGACAAGACATTGTCAACAAACCCATTCATGCTCACTAATCTGAATGCATATATGTGTATGTGTTTACATGTACAAGAAGTACTGTACCTGCATCTGTAGTGGTCGATGTTGAAGCTGCCAACTTTACATTTGATCTTTGTATAAACATCCTGGACATCTACAGAGGCACTCAGGTCTTCTAGTTCACTGATGACACAGATCTCTGACAGAGACACACACAAAAAAAAAAAAAAACAGAAAATAATGTTGCAGTGAGCCTTTTAAGATCATTAAGGGAAAGACATTCAATCATTAGACAGCTTTATTGTGTATCAATTTAGTTTACACCACCCTTATCCTTGGCAAACAAACAGTACAGTTTGTATGTATGTAAGTATGTGTGTGTGAATTTCATTTCTGCAGGCAAGGACCTGTACTGTAGCTAACCCTGTCCAGCTCTTGCCTTTGGCCCTGATCCAAATGCTGCGGTCAGTTCCTGCACAGTAGATGAACAGTATGTTTTTGAGACTGGACTGGAGTTAGGCTGATTAAGGCTGCAGTCTATGTATACACACATATTCTGTATTTTGAAAAAGCACACGCACACACACGTGTGTGTATTCATAAAAATGTATGTGCATGCCTCTATGCACCTTGTGTGCAAACAAACCCACCCACTGCAGGCAAAGTGAGTAAGCTTTATAGAAAAACTGATTAACTTTGTATTGAACCAAGCCTGTGAGCTTAACTGTTGGGTCTCTCTCATTGTTTCCACTGAGAAAGTCCCACAATCACAGACTAGCTTGGGAAAATGGACTTCATGCGTGTAAAACTTTGGTTGTTGTTGTACTGTTGCCTTGTGGTGATTCTGAGAAACACGGACGTTCCTAATGGTTTATTAATATTGAAACACAAGACTTGTCAGCTTTATTGTGGATACTGTGTGGAAAGAACTCTCCAAAGTTGTTAGATCCTCAGAAACTCATAGTCTCCGAACATGGCATTGATATTGATGTACGAGTTTTCTAAACCCACCCTGTAAGAGTACTGGAAACCCTTAGCCCTTCGTCTTGAATGGCTCATCTTAAAAGAAGGAAAGTGTACCACTGATTTGTGCCTTTAGGAAAGCCTCTGGAGACTCATGCTTGAGTTTCAACCTCTAATCTTCCAACACATAATAGCATAACACTGGCTTTTTTTCTTTTTCTGAAGAGACAAAAATCTCACTTCCTCTGCAGTTGAAAAACATATTACATCATGGCAGATTGTCTGCAGTCATATCTGTGGCTTTCTTATCTCAAAGAATGTATTATTATGCATACACACAATTCTTGTTGTCAGTAACATACTTAATTCGTTGCATACAGAAAATCGAGTGCTAAGTTCATCGTGCAACTCAGATGGCACATATTAAGCCCAAATCCAAAGTAATGCCTATTTAGGATGTCTCTAAGTCAAACCATCTCTGTGAGGTCCTCCAAAACATTCCATTTCCACTATTAAAGACCTTAAGCTGGGCGATCTGGTTGGCAGATGCTAAATATTACAGCGTCCAATTAAAGGTAAAACTAGCCTTTCATCACCCCAGTAAATCTAAAGGGGACAAGAGGCAGTTTACTTGGGATTCATCACCCATTTATTTATTTGTCTTTTCCCCCCATCCCTTCTTCTCTCCAGCTGCTTTTCCCGTCTGAGTGCTTGATATTTGAATGAGAGGAGAGGCGGGGGATGATCACTGATACAGCCTGTAACAGCAAGACTATAAAAACTCTCACTAACTTCCTACATTCCTTCACACTGCACAGACACATTTTCGTTTATAATTAGCCCCACTTTTGAAACTTGTCTCTATTGTCTAATAACACAGATTCATCCAGTCTTCCATACTTCTTTACATTATCATTGACATGTCTAAGTTTAACAATAGATACAAACAAAACACAAGCCTGCAATGGAAAATGTCTTGAAATTCATTGTATTTGCACAAACAAGTATTATGTCAAGGTTAATCTACCTGTCTTTATGGCTGTTGGGTCAGGAGCAAACAGTTTAACAGTGACCTTGGGTAACATCCACTGCATCCAAAGGCTGACCTTCCCGCTGGTGCCACCGATACTGCTAGTTTTTTGCTCCAAAGTCACTGTGTCAGCAAAGGGACTGTTGTCTGCAGCAGGCACTGAGTCACCCTAGGGAGCCAAAACAAGATCCGTTCAGTCTGAGCTGGGAAGACAGTTACAGGCTGTGATTTGAGCCTGACGACTGTGGCAGAATTCAAATATTTATAGGTATTAAAATGATTTGTTATATAAATATAGAACTAAAGTGCTGCGGAGGTGTAGGGGTGATTAATATATTGTATTTCAACATTCAAGCAGAACAATAAGAAATAGCATTTACACACACAATTCAAAATTTACCTTAAAAGTGAAATATCTGTCTTTCATCTGTTTTTTTGTCTGTTTGCTTGTGTTCATGTTCAACCATGTGTTCAGTAAATGTGTGCGTATGTTTGAAAGTGTTGTCGCTGTGCATGTAGCCATAACAAAGCAACCACCAGCTATTGAGCTCTTTGGAGTGTAAATGACATCAGTGTCTGGTGAGCAGATCTTCACTCAGAGCTGAGCAATGTGGGGGGAAAAGGACCATTGTCTGGAGCTGTCACTGGTGTTAACCCTAAACTAAGCCACCAGCATCCACATGGCCCGCTTTCACTCAAGTGTGCCAGGACACAAACGTCTTGCAGACTGGGAGAAAATGGGAAGTGAAAACCGGAGATGGGGGTTGAGGTGGGGGGGTGAAGTGGAGAGGCAAGCAGGATGCGGCAGAGATGGCTGCCTTCTGTGAGCTCTCATCTCATTAGTAGAGGTTTGGCGAAGCACTGACGATGACAGCACTGGGGACATTTTTTTTATTTTTGTCTCCCTCTTCCTGGTAAATCTGTCCTCCAAGTATGTATCTGCCTGGTCGACTCTGACAATATGGCAATTCGCAGCTCCGGCATCGCGGGATTTCACTTTTTCCAGTTTCTCCCACTGCAGTCTGGTAATGACAGATTGTGTCATGGTTATCAAGCCTGGCTGTGGTTGGTGAGGAGGTTATCAACCATCTCAATTAGAAAGCACACAGCTGCTGGGCTGATTACAACCTTAAAGAGGATCCAGATGAGGAAATGATTTCCCCCTTCCACAATGGGGGGGTTGGGGGGGTGGCTTTGACAAGGGCCTCACACTATTTTGCAAATTCAATTTATTCATGTAGTTAAGGGTGGCTGACAGCAGAACTCAATAAAAGCAAATGACAATAATATAGTTAAATTAAGGATTATGATTCTGATTCAAAAACAGATTCAACTCTACAGTGTATGGGGACCACGAGACACTGATGACAAGCATGAGCTCCATGCACCAGCTCTCCGAGTTAGAAAAGTACTTTTCTTTAAATATTCAATTTTCAAAATCTATCAGATAAAAAATAAACTAAAGCAAATAAAGAATGCACCAAAAATACAAGCATGAACTTACACACTGTAAGAGGAGACTGAAAGCTCTGCAGGCAATGGAATTAGTGTGTTATATTATATCACACATCTATATCCACATAGAGTACATAACAAAATACACAATTCTTACCTCCTCAAAATGAACTAAATACTGTGAATATGAACAAACACCACAAGAGGACCAATGCTGAATCGCTTAATTAGTCCTCAATTTGAATGTATTCCAATCATGTTTGTAGCAGTGTCATTACGTATTTCCATTTATGTATTTGTGTGTGTGTGTCCATGTGTGTGTCTATGTGTGTAATAACTGTGACTGGCAGTGAGTAATATGAGCCAAGTACTAATGATGTTCAGTCAGTCTCAATGAGAGATATTCTACTGTCAACTGCCATTTGGGTACTAATTATTCTTGAGCTGGAGTCAAAACATAGCTCTCTCTCTCTCCTGTGTGTGTGTGTGTGTGTGCGTGTGTGCGTGTGTGTGTGTGTGTGTGTGTGTGTGTGTGTGTGTGTGTGCATGCGCGCACGGATGTGTGTGGTTAGGACTATTTAGTTTACAGTTCTGGCTACTTGGTAGGATTAGGCTCTGTAATGTCATGTGTTGAAACAGGAGCCAGCCGCTGGCACAGTGGGAAGCTCAGCCCACTGTGTACTGTAGCACAGTTACACCGGAGCACTGAACGCACGACTGCACCTACTTCCCAGCTACAACTGCTGCTGTCACTTTAAAATTCTCACTCTGATCTAAGTTGATTTTTACTGCAGAAAGGAGAAAAAGAAGCTTCTAACAGACTGACATCCTCGCATTCTTTGGAATTACACAATAGTTAAAAAAAATAATGTTTTGCCTTTCAAATTAGGAACTTTGCTCATGTGAATGGCTTTAAATGAATAAACAAAACCAGAGGCTGTATTTCTTAATGGTTTCACTGGAGTTGTCAAAATCCAGGGTATCTACATTTTATAAATTAAAGCTGAGATTATGTAACTTTTAAATGTGCAGAAAGTAAAGTCTTTCTCATAAAAAACAAAAGTTAGATTCTGAATGTACCAAACCCACTGCTTCATTTGTTTTGGCCTCTAAATGCTACTTTTTCTCGAATGGTTGGCTACGACCACTTTCCGGATGTGCTGGCTGAGAGATACCGTCATATGTGATGTCATCTGCTTTATTCTACTAGTAATGTGAATTCTAACACTGGCGTCTTCTATGCACTGTTTACTGTGTTCAAGTGGTTTGTTTGGTTTGGGGAAAAAAAGAAATTTAAGACTTTTATTAAGTGGAAGTGTATGTAACATTATTACAAAAATTACCTCATAGTCTAGGCTCTAGTTTATTTTGTCATAATCTTGCCTCTAATTGTAACTGCATTTATTGTCATCCCAATGTCTTCCCTTCATTTATTAGACCTTTCAATGACATACATAATTCTTTGGTACAGTTGCTTGTTAGCTCATCATCTCATCAATATGTAATTAAGAACATAATCAACAAAGCTAAATTCCAGATTAACAGGCCTCATACTGTATTCTTAATTTAGCTGGGCAGAGCTAAGATATATAGCCTACACTACTACCGGACATCAACAAGAATTTGTAATGTACTGCGAGCTAAAAGAGCTAAGCTACATACTAGCAGCCACCAGACTATTCTCCATGGTGTCAGTAGATGATATGGATCGTAATGTTAGCAGATTATATTCACATGTTGGGTTGCTCAATAACTGCCCGTTGCCATGGCTTGAGTTGTCACCCCTGCCGAGGGAAGACTCGTCACTGTTGTTAATCATTCAGTAAGTATGAAGCTAGCTCCTAGCAACTACCCCTTAGCACACAGCTGCTGTGGGTTCAGATGTTTTCAGTCACAATAATCAGATTAGTTGTGACCTGGGTGGAAAGTGTGATTACTGGTTTGTGCTGAGATGATGATTTTGTGTTTGTTGCCTGAGTGATTGATAGGCTGAGTTTTCTCTGTGAGTTGTCAGCTGCTTGAGGCGCCCTCTCCACTGGTGGCTCAACAGAATTTAATGCGCCAACATCCTGTAATCAACAGTTGTGGCCACAGGGGTCGCTGTAGATGCAGCTCAGCAAAAGTTACAGTCAGGTTTTACGATCACTAATTACTTCCAAAAAGCCAAAGTTCATGTTTTCATCAGTGTAAGAACCTCCCCTCCTCTTATCAAGGTGAAGCCTTGAAGAACAGATGTGGTGCTGTGGTGTAGGTAGAGGTGGGCTCTGCCATGTTCCTGAGCTGCCAGATTGGGGCCCCAAACCCACACATTCTAAAAGGGAGCTATTTTCCCACACCTCCACAGGCCAAGTTGTAAAGTATACAATTTAATTCCTGGGCCTCTGCGCTGTAAACGGGCTGAGGATCCGGGTTTATTTTCTCTGCAGAGTTTGTCTTTGCTCATCAGAGAGACCCAAACATTGGAAGACAACAGCAGGCTGGGAAGTGTCAAAGAAAGATGGAGGAAAAGGCATATTATGAAAGAAGAGTGGAAAGAACGAATGATTTAGGAACAAGAGAAAGGATGGAGAAAAAGGTTGGAGAGTGCAAAGGAAGGCTTTAGAGAAAAGTAAAGATTAAAGAAGGAAACAATAAAGTGAGAGTGGCAGAATAAATCTACAGATAAAAAATAAATAGGGGAAAAAGGGGAAGTGGGAGAGATGGAATAAAGCATGGACATAGGAAAGACAGAATCGGAAGATAAATAATTGCAGAGATATAAAAAGAAAAAAATGCAATATCTGACAGGTGACAGGACCTGAGTGTTCCCATCAAGTGTTGACATCAATTTCTAATAATTTTTAGGCGTGATGTCATGTTAGCTGTCATTATAACAGATGATTAGTGCTTATTGTTGATGAGTGCTTTTTTTTTTTTTAGATTTTTAGAGAGTCTTTGTTTTGTGGGTTGCAGTTGGAGGTGGTCAGGCTTTAGTCAGGTGAGGACAGAACTTTTTTCAGGCTATGGACAGGCTCAAAATTTGGTGTCAAGGGTGGATTAAGGCTTATTACAGAATTCTGTCAGGTTGGGATAAACATGAGAGGAAAGAGAAATAAAACATATGATGAATAAAGGGACTTCAGGAGAAGGAAAGAAAATATATAATAAATACTAGCAAACCAATTTTTTTTGAAAATGTCACAGAATTTTGGTTTGGTGTAATAGCAGAGGGGGGAGGAAACGTTTGGAAGGGGCTGTGGGGGCAGAGGGTTTGAGGGGTGTGGTGTGAATGTAGTTGAAGAGCAGGACAGAAGGGTGGGGGAGCAGGGTTGTTGCGGAGAGACTGCTACCACTACTGCTGAGACTTATCAAGCAGCTCCTACATTCTTGCTCAATCATCCAGCCTCCCAGAGGACTAAACACTTCTACCAGTGTTTGTACTTAGTTAAACAGTGACAAGTGGGCAGGGGTCACTGCGGCCTTTTTATATCTGCACTGCACCATCGAGCCTTCACTGCCATACTGAACTGTTGCCGCTTCCATGGGTCCACAAACGACGCAAGAACAAATACATGTCGATTGCACAGAAATGAAGACACAGATGCACGATACATGAAACATTTTTCAGTATGCTCTCTCTCTCTCTCTCTCTCTCTCTCGCGCGCGCGCACGCACGCACGCACGCACGCACGCACGCACGCACGCACGCACACACACACACACACACACACACACAAACACACACACACACACACACACACACACACACACACACAGTGCTGTGATCCAGGGCCCTGGTGGTCAAAGAGCATTACAACCTGGTTGCCACCACTTAACAACATAAACACTCATCACCACCATCATTTTTATATATTCCTACTTCACACGAACCTACACATATTACACAAGGCTCTGTTGGCCAAGGCCCCAAGGTCATGGACCCCCAGCTTGTCATTGCTGCTGCTACTGTACTAGACAGAAGAAAAAACACCTGCCACATTACCTAAGCCTGGGATAAGCACCATCACCTAGGGACGAAAGGAAAAATAACACTCAACATTTGTTGTTTCCCCCTAAAAACTCTGACTGAAATTTTTCCATTGGCTTTGAACATGCCTGCATGTACTGCTATAATTTATACTTTGCTCTCTGGGTTTCATATTTTATCTGAGTGAAAAAATGTAAATACAGGTTATTGTTTTCCCCAAATTAAGGGGCAGGTTTATACTCAATCAAAGCCCAGCTTACATGAATCAAACAGAGCTCATAGCCTATCTGGGGTATCTGCTCTGGGTATGAAACAATACAAGAAACACAAGCACTGAGGAGATTTTTCCAGCTTTGAAAATTCTTCCCAAACAAAACATATTTTTTTTAGACAAATTGCATGTGTTAGCACTGACTCAACTACTCATAACAATAAAAACTACCAAATCAAAAACCATAAATCAGCAGCAGCATTATGTATACAACAAAGGCTTAAATAGCATGTGTTACTGCATGACTCACAGCACCTTAGATGAAAAAAAGACTAATAGTCGGGTGTTGGCAGGGTTTAGTCATTAGGCCTCTTATTAATCAAGTAGCACAACCTGAAAGGAGCAATACTGGAAAAACACAAGTTCAAAAGTGGCTGATAGTGTGCTGTGTAATATGGCAGAAGGCGCAATAGCAGCAGTAACATAAAAAGCACATATGTAAAAGTACACAAAGTGAATGAATGACTTAATTACACTGTGAGGAGTGAGAATAAATTAGGTCCCCTTCCATGATGCATTGACGGTGGTGCAAGTTTTTTTTTTTTTTCTCTATTTGATTGAGAATTCTGGTCCATATGAAAAACCACAATTTAGATGTGCAGATGATTTTCATAATTCATAAAAAAAAAAAAAAACAAAGAAACAGTGAACTGACAAAATGAAATATGTTGCTGCGTGAGAAACACAAACCTCAGTGGGGGAGCCAAAATCTGCAGAGGGGCTGCAGGTGCTGGTGTCCGGCAGAGCAGTGCCAGCACTGCTGCGCACTGGGGAGGATGGTGCAGCACCAGCAGGGGGTTCTGGGATGCTGGAGGTCTGACGCAAGATGCCATGCCTCTGGAGACGAGCCCACGTAGAGCTCCAGCTGAGGAGGAGTTCATACAACAACTGAACCTGGAGAGTGACAGAAGCAGATAAGAAGAGGAAAAACAGAGAGAGAAAACTTTAAGTCACAAAGCTAGATACAGTACACTGACAGAATCGTGTATTTCACATTAGTTGGGCTCAAATGTAATTTCATGTACTCTAACACAATGAAAAGGTATAATGGAGGATTCTTATCTAAATCTAGCTACTATTTCTAATTATACACACATGTAAACACAGATTCAACTGCAGTACAGCTGAATATGATTTCGATGCATCAATTCTACTGTGCCAATTGAACCCCTTAAAAAGATAAACCGAACACACCACAAGTAGTCTTAATATTTGAAACCAGATTCAAATGTATTTTTGCCAAGGTCTGACTCAAGCAGCTGCACTTGGGAGTTCTCATGTAGTTCTGACTTCTAAGGCCATTAGCATGATTTTGCTTGGCAGCTATCTGGTTATGTGACACTAAACCTAGTTAAAGTTGAGAGAGATGGAGAGAAAGAAGGAGGAAATATTTGCCATAAATGGACCACTATCCATTCCAATTTCTTTCACTCACCAACTTAACACTATTTCAGACTTTGTACTTGTCATTCAGAAAGGCCTCACTTCACAAATGTAATTCAAAACCTGTGTTCGTGTTTCCATTCGATGGGTGATTATTCGAAAGGCACAGCATGCTCATACACGTGCTTCACTGTACAAATTTGTTATCCATAACAACAAAACTCCAAAGAAACACCCACAGAGGAAAGTTAACTTGTGTCATCAATTTCCCCTGAAAAACTCACCACAGTTAGGAAAAAGTGAAGGCTCAGTGTCAAGTGTTCTCAACTATTTATCATGTGTTCACATGAAAAGAGGCCTTAGCTTTAAACAACAACAAAGCCAAAAACAAGAGTGGAAAACATGAGGGGAAGGCAGGGGAATGTGATGTGATGCTTTCAGTTATTCATGCATTCACTCAGTGTTCTTTAAAGAAGAGAGACAGGGAAAGAGAGGGAGAAATGCGCTCTTTTACAGTGAGCTAATTTTTGGATTTCGAATGCTTGGCTTCTGCAGCCAAGTAACCCCCAACACCCCCACCACTGAGGGTCCCTCAAAAGTAAAGGTGCACAGACACATGAGCACACACAGAAAAATAGCTTTCTCTTCTCCAAACACAGTTTTATTCGTTATTGCTCGCTCACACACATGCACGCCTGTTAGCGCACACATTACAGGGAGGCCTTCCATAAATAAGCATAAATCAAATGAAAAGCAGCACAATACATTGCAGCTGGGCCATTTCAAACATGTCCAGGAAGAGCTGCTAACGCCGATCCAGCAGCCATCCAGGGACAGGGCCAACAGCTGTCTGCCATACCCAACCGAACTGAATTGCCGGCAGGAGAGATATGGCTCCACTCTCCCTTCTCTGAGAGTCTGGGGCGTGGAAGTCCAACCAAGCACAATAAGGCCTACTGCACTCAACAGCAGATGTGGTGGAAGAGAGTAAAGAATGGCGAGTAGAGGAGAAAAGGGAAGAAGTGTAAGGGTCAAATGAATGATGGGCTCATTGCATGATCTCTGTTTTAGTGTCTGTTTAAGTCTTGTCCCTAGTTTTATGATGAGATTTTTTTCTGCATTTCTTTTTTATTTGATACAGACAGTAGAGACGGACAGGAGAGGCAGGGAGAGAGAGAGAGGATGACATACAGCAAAGCGCCCAGGCTGGATTTGAACACAGGCTGCAGCAGTAAAGACTCATCCTTGTTAGTGGTATACGCTCTACAAGGCGAGCCATCAGGGCGCCCCTATGATGCAGTTCTATAATTGCACCATTTCATAATTTGTCTGCATATTCCATTTTGTCTTTCTCACCATCCTTACTAGACTCTATGTCTTCCTCTTCCATCTCTTATCTTCCCTCTGCCACCTCCATCCTCCATCTACAACCTATGCATGAAGTCAATGTTTAGTTGAATGTAGGGTCATTTAGTTCACATCAGCTACTGCTGTCAGGCTAGTGGGTCAAACACACATGCACGCACAAACATTTTCATAGGTTACTTTTTGGGACATAACATTGATTTGAATTCATTTTGTGAAGACTTACCTCAACCCCTGACCCTAACCCTTGTATTGCCTTAGCCAAAAATGAGCAAAATGTATTACTTGGTGCCTCTTGGTAACTTTAGATTGTTAATCTCTAACCTTCTTGTTTAACCAATTTGTTTGTACGCGTTTTAATTGATTCTTGTCATTCCATTATTTATAAATTAATCATTAATTGTTTTGATTTGAATTGTCTTTTTTTAACTGATGTTTTTATTTTCTATCTACACTACTCAAAAAAATGAAGGGAACACTTAATCATCAC
Organism: Seriola lalandi dorsalis; assembly: GCF_002814215.2. Classification (NCBI taxonomy): domain Eukaryota; kingdom Metazoa; phylum Chordata; class Actinopteri; order Carangiformes; family Carangidae; genus Seriola; species Seriola lalandi. Next base: position 1,932,995 of record NW_019525136.1, read on the forward strand.
AATATAACACCAACTCATTTAAACTTCAGGGATATCAATCTGTCCATTTAGGAAGAACAAGTGATTGTGAATCTGTTTCGCCACGTCCTCTAGTGGGACCTGTGCTCACAGTCCAGCAACGTGCAGCTCGACTGGCATTTGCCAGAGAACATTAGAATTGGCAGGTTGTCCATTGGCTTCCTGTTCTCTTCACAGATGAGAGCAGGTTCACACTGAGATCATGTGACAGGCATGAAAGAGTCTGGAGACGCCGTGGTGAACGTTATGCTGCCTGTAACATCATCCAGCATGACCGGGATGAAAATGAAATCCTCAGAGCGATTGTCAGACCTGACGCTGGTGCAGCCCTGGGTTCCTCCTGGTGCAGGACAATGCCTGGCCTCATGTGGCCAGAGTGTGTAGGCAGTTCCTGGATGCCATTGATTGGCCCTCACGTTCCCTTGACCTAAATCCAATTGAGCACCTATGGGACGTTATGTATCGGTGCCGCCGAGTACCGCCACAGACTGAGCTCACTGATGCCCTGATCCAGGTCTGGGAGGATATCCCCCAGGACACCATCTGCCACTCATCAAGAGCATGCCAATACATTGTTGGAAGTGCATACAGGGATGCAGGGGCCATACACACTACTGAGTCTTATTATGAGTTGCCATGATGAAATTCAAGTTGGATCAGCCTGTGATTTCAATTTTTTACTTTGATTCTCAGTGTGATTGTGAGTCCAGCCCCCAGTGGGTTGATGATTTTGGTTTCCATTGACTGTTGTTTATACAATGTACATCAGTAAAGATTTTCAACTTGAATAATTCATTCATTAAGATCCGATGTGTGACTTGAGAGTTCCCTTAATTTTTTTGAGCAGTGTACTTGACATTATTGTAAATACTAGCTATTTCCCCAATTGGGGACGGGGCTTTTGTCCCTGATTGGACAACCCGTCTTTAGTCTAAAAAAGTAGTCTATGACAGTCACACACACACACACACACACACACACACACACACACACACACACTTACACTTACATGAGCTCACGATACAGATGCCACAATTCATGATTTGGGAAGTAGTGAGCAGAACATTTGGAGGGCTGGGTTCTCCAAAGACCTGTCATCTGCAGATTAGAAGGCCTGCTAGGCTGCAGTAGTACAAACTGGAGACTGAACAGAGGCTTCCACAGTCATTCATAAATACACAGAGATGAAGGACTGGTGATCATGCATATTGTGAGTGTTCGTGTGCCTTTATCTAAGCACAGTTTACATAGAAACTTCACATAAGTGACATATTGTCGAGTATGTGTGGTAACGCTGTGTGTTCATGTGTACAGACATGTGTGTGTTTGTGTTTGTGTGTGTGTGTGTGTGTGGGGGGGGGGGGGTATGTGTTCACTGAAATGCCATACAGTTATGTGTAAAAGATCAAAGCAAACTGTTGCAGTGTGTGTGTCTGCTGATTTCAAGGTGGTCGTAAACTGCAGCTACTAACCCCATCCTTCTGACATCTTCTGACATCTTTCTCACACCCACATGTATCATTGACACAGACACACAAACTCAGATTGGAGACACATTTAGTGTGAAAAATAAGCTTTGATGTGATCACCATTAAAAGTTATCTTAGGAAAAGGGACAGGAGGAATGACGGTGGTCAACAGTTAAAACAGTTACTGGCATACATGAAATGACTCTATAGTATGGAACAAGAACTTGTCTTGACTTGAGTGTATGTGTGTGTGTGTTTGTGTGTCCCACTCTGTTCCTGGATGTGACAGTTCACCTTGGGTGTTCTGCATTAAAGTGAACATATGTTGGAAAGCAACAAAGCTGAAGGTTCCCATGTGGTTTTAGTGCATGTGGGTGTGCACAAATGTGTCTGCATGCACTGGTCTCTTTTTTGCTCACACTCTTTTCTCCAGCTTATACTTTATTTTACTCTTAATGTTTTTCCCACCCTGTCAAAGACACTTACTTCATTTCCTATCTTAGCTGCATTGGTACCCTTGTATTTTCTCCAAAATCCATTCAGAAACATGCATATTCATGTGAGCAGACACACTTGTTTTTGTGATTTTAAACATTAAAACCACACACCCTACAACACCTGTTGCTAGCTTTAAAGTGTAAAAAAATGTTTAAACTCAAGCATTTCTCCCCAGATTCTACAAATACCTTTGAAGAAATCCATCTAATGTTACGTAAAATAATTTTAATGTCACAGCTATGAGGGTTTAGAGGCAAGGAGGAGTTGAGTCCAAACTCTTTGGTTTTATTTGTTTTCACATTTTTTCAATGTATTAAATTGCAATAATAATGCAAGTGCAATAATAATTTGTTCATTTTAAAATACTGGATGTAACTAGATACACATCAGTGTTTTTATCTGACTATGTTGTGCAGAATCCCATATACATTCCCACAAGTGGCAATGCTAATTAGAAAGAGGACAAAGTAGTGTGAGGTCTGTTTTGTTCTGCAGAGGGTGGGGTTGCTCTGGCAGCAGTTCTTAAAGAGTTGCTGCATGGCTTGAAATGGTATTAGCTTATAACCCCCCTCGAGTCAGAAATTTATACAGAGGGGGGAAAGAAAGAGGGGAGGTGAACAGATGGGAAGAGAGCGCAGGGGAACTGTGGTGATGGTGGAGAACAGAACAGAAGAGAAGAGAAGAGAAAAGAAGAGAAGAGAAGAGAAAAGAAGAGAAGAGAAGAGAAGAGAAGAGAAGAATTCATTGAACCCAAAAACTAATAATGAGTCATCATATAATCGCAATAAGGCTTCCCAGCTTTGCCAGACACAGGCACTCCATTTGAAGGGGAGAACAGAGAAGAAGAAAGAAAAGAAACTTTCCCTCAGTAAACGACCTGTTTTCCTCATCTCTGGGAAAGTTTTCACCACCAACAGATTAAGGCCTTTCATTTGTTTCTGTACCAGTTCCCTTCAATATCACCATGGCCCATCACTGTGGTTGGAGACATTTAACAGTGTGACCACTCAAAAGGTCGCCCCAATTAAGTGTTTACAGAGGAAACTAATTCGATACAGCTAATTCAATTGAGAAAAAACAAAACATGTGTAATGGTACATGTAGATGTGATTATAGCCCTGTAACAGCACGATGATAAACAACACAAAGACCAAACCGGGAGACAAACATGTTCGTATCCAATCTGTCCATATTCATCATGCTCTCACCAAAACATAATAAAAGACTGTAAAACAATGATGATGAGTCTCGCAATTCCCCGCTCTCCTGCACTCAGAGCTCAAAATGTTTGACCAAAACAAACAAGGCAACACTCTTTTGTTTACACTTTCATTTTCATGAAAATTATACGAGGTAAGAAGATGAGGCAGTTTGTTTATTGGAGTCAATCTATATCAGAAAATCATGCGGAGGCAGGATCTTCCTGCCAGGCTCTGTGTGTTCATATTTCAGGATATTTACAAGGGGATGATTTGTATAAATATACATGTAATTCTAATGACTTAGAAGATGTTCAGGACTGTCTGACTGACCTGAGGGTTGGAGCACTTGACGTGGACAGGTTGCAGATCAACATGGAGGCAGACAACAAAAGAGTGCCTGCCTTCAGAACAGCTCTGCAGTTTATGGGACGTGACGGCCAGTGTGGAGGTACAGCCCATAGGCTCCAGTAGACTCAGGCTTCGCTGCTGCCCCAGCAGTGTGTACACACTAAACTGACTCAGGCTTATTGTCCATGGGAAGGCATCACCTGATGGTAGATATAAGAAAAGGAAAAAGGTTACATAAAAAAGTGGGAGAGGGATGAAACAGCAAGAGAAAGAGCATGAGAGATATTGGCTGAGATCAAGAGGAGCAGGCAGGATGAGAGAGAGACGTCATGTGAAGGGGAAGCAAAGAATACAAGCCAAGTAATTGGGAAATTGAGGGGAAGAGAAAAAATGCTATGGATTAAAGGATCAGAAGGATACGTCAGCAATGCTCTTTATCAAAAACATTATGACAACTTGATTTTTATTTCCACTTACCTTCCACTTAAATTCAAAGCTAACTGCCGAGAAATCTTCATTAAAGGAATACTAAGGAGGAGTAATCTGTCTTACAAAGAACCTTCTACACTCAATAAAGAGTAGATGATCCCATCAAAATACACTGTAAAGTGAAGGTGTATTCTAAATGTGTGGGTTTGAGACAAGATGCCACCCTTGGAGCATTTGAATGCGTTAACTTGCCGACCCTGGTAGACCCATCTTACACAGCAAAGGGAACTTGTTCACTAGCACAGGGCCATGAAGAGCACATTTCCCACGCACTGTGGGTAGGACGCTTTGATCCGGAGCATTGAGAATGAGAGATGAAGAGTTTTTCAAAGTGTAGGAATGAATTACTAAAAGCACGGGTTGTTAATTTTAACGGCAACATTGACAAGGCTGCTGATGTCACTGTTTTTGCTGTCGTTTTTCTTTCTCCTCTGTTTTTAAAATCTGTATGCCCAATGCTGATGTCATTGAAGAGTTGAGAGAAAAAAAGGAGGGTGGCCCATTTTTTCTTCTTCTAAAGAGAAAACACTGCTCAACCGTCTGAGTGTTGCTTATGTTAACTCTACCAGGTGTGCAAACCACATGTGCGAGATCTATTTCTCAAAGTCGCTCTACTTAAGTTTGTTTGTCTTTTGTCATGGTAAATGAGTAACAGAGGGTCAAAGGTTTGTTCAGTGTTGAAAAGGCCATAATGATGATGAATTCACATTATGTTGCCTATTACTATCATGAAACCATTAATTTCAATTATTAATAAAAGCAAATTCATTCGTAATAAAACCTAAGTAAATTTTCCCCACCCATTGAAATTTACTTTCCAAGACTCCCATGTTTCACCTATGAACCTATCAGCATCATTGTTTTCCAAAGTCTTACATTTTGTTTTCTCATTTAAACATTCAAATCAGTCTTTTTGACACCACGTCATGTGGTGCTTTGTGTGTCTGGCGGTGTGTTCTTCAAACATTCTAATGATTTTAATTTAAGTTGAGATTTCATTAGATACAGTATGAAAGCCTACCTTCCTCCAGGATGGGCTTGGAGACCACGAAGGGGAGCTCCTGCAGCGGTTCCATATACTTGTGCCCAGCACTGAGGACACTGATTTGGGGCAGGCAGACTACCAGAGTCCCCGGCATAGAGGGCTGGTTGTGGTACCAGCTACGGACGGTGCCGGGAATGTCACCGCAGATGATGGTGCTCGGGGAGGGGAGGCTGTCATTAGGCAAGAACACACAGCATGACTGTAGCTCCAACTGGAGAGGGAAGAGAAAAATATAGGACACAAAAAAATCATGTTAATCAATTCAGTGTAACTTGATCAGTGACCAGCCACCTGCCTCCCAAGATCATTTTCAGTGAGCTAAGGGGCTCAAGGGGCACAGCTCTGAGTCAACATTAGACGACTTGGATTGCAATGGAAAGGACCTAATAACGAATGTGTGCACAACAGTGGGTGTTGCTGGAAAAGACTAAATATGCTTAATAAACCTTTCCTGTCAAACCTTTCAAACTAAACTTAGTTAAATATTATTATTAGACCATTACTGTATATGCACTAATATTATGCATATTAGTTTCAGTACTGCTTTGGAGAAAAGGATTTGTCTTCAAAAACATTTAAAAGAAGAATTTGAGACTTTGAATGCCCATTTAAAACAAATGTGAAATTCCATATCTAGGAAACAGAACACCTTTTACAACTTGAAGGACTTTTGACATTTGAATCTTTAACTTAAATCATTTTTGAGGTCTTTTTTTTTTTTTTTTTTCTTTTAAGGGATTGAGACCCATTCCAGCGGTATAGTATCACACATATTTCTGTTCACATATTTCTGTTCAAAAAAAGCTAAATTTACAAGCCATTAAGTCAGTAGCCAGTAGCCAGAGAGCGAGCGGCGTTAAACCTGTCGGAGCCTTCGTGCTTTTTTTGTGTCTTTTTCCATTACACTGGGGCTCCACTGATTTAAAAGTTAAACCAGTTAACAGAAAGGAGAGGAGTACAGGGTCCAGGGGGCAGACAGCAGGTGCTGCCAGATACTCTGCATGCATGCATGCATGCGTGCGTGCGTGCGTCAGTGAGAGTGTCTGATGAACTTTGAGTGGATAAAGATGTTAGTCTCAATCACACTGCGGGACTAGGATAATACTATAAAAATACTGTAAGAGCTCCTCAGTTTAATGCCCATTATTGACAAGTACCATTGCTATACTGTGATATATTTTCAGTGCGCAATGCATATACACATATACACACATGCCCATCCTCAATATAATTCTGCATATACACTTGTGCAACCTTCTGCTAATATCACACACACACAGATGTTGGAACACCTCTGACAGGCCTGTATATGAAGCCCAGCTCTCCTAGCTTTCATGGGAGTCGAGAGAGGGGGTGAGAACGACATAGACGGAGAAAAAGAGTGTGAAAGAGAGAAAGAAAGATGGAGAGAAGGAGAGCAAGAGAGAAAAAGAGAGGCACAGCTATGGTTACACATTCATCTCACGCTGCTTCCTCTTTTGATTACTCTTCAAAGGGGGTTTGAAATCTGAACACTTTTGCACACTGACACATAAGGCTTTGGCCTTTTTAAGAGCTGGCACGCAGGAAGAAAATCCACTGACACTGCCTGGTCTGCTGCAGATCTTAGAAGGGTTAAGCTGTAAAGCAGGCAGACACACGGAAACCGCCAGGTTTAACACTGTGACTCTGGTCTGCACCTTTAGCTCACTGCCTGAGGCTAATGCTCTCCTGCTGGACATCTTGGTTTAGTCATACACATTATTTCACATTATTACATCTTACCTCTTTTCTTTGGATTGGGCTATTTATTTTCAGCCATCATAATATTTTCTGAACAATGGTACTGGCTGATACTCAATAATTGGGTGTGTCAGTATGTAGAACATAAGGAGACAGGAAGGAAAACCCAGGAGCAATGGCATTCAATAATGTTTCCATTACCGCGCTTCATCTACCTATACTATAATATCACTTTAAGTATGTCAGTAAGAAAAAGAAGAATTTTTATAACAAGTTTCAAGAACCCAACAAGATCTCTTAATATTACTTAGTTTTTCTCAACAACCATTAAAAAAAAAAAAAGTAATCAAATAACATTGACATGAAACTTTTGGCATATGTGTTTGATAAATTACTAATTAAAGCAACATCAACATTGATTGATTTGAATTGATTAACTTTCAATCAACTGACAGTTTGATTAATTGACTAATCACTTAAGGCCTAATATAATGCAGAACCAAGCTCAAATGTAGTTCAAAGGCATCATATATATGTCTGTATACATGTGAAAACTTAACCTTATTACTGTCAGAGATAAACATATGCACTAAGTTCAATCATAACAAATATAGAAAGTAATCTTATACTTAAACATTTGATGTTTCAAATGGGTCATTTCGCAGCTATTCTACCATACAGACAAAATGTAAATGACCAACTACAGTTACCTCAATTATTTTAGTTCCTATACAGTACCTGATGGTTGACTAAATCTGTCATCATATATCCAACTTTGGGAGTCCAACCTTGTAGAAAATCATAGGAAAATATTAAACACTACAATAAATGTTCACTGACGAACGTTGATCCTGTTTAAATACTAAAGGAACCCGTCTGTCTGCATTTGAAAAGACACACGTGAGATTCTTCACTTCACCAGATATTTCATTTTATATTAAAAAATGTCCTGGCATTTGTGGGATATTTTTTGGCAAAATTGTAAATGAAGTAGATTTTGTTAATAACTATTTGGAAAGGTTAAGTGAATCGTGTGACATACTTTAGGTTAGCCAATGTTTTTGAAAAGTAAAGCAAAAGGGAAGTTTATCTGTATTAAGAGCAGGTTGTGCCATAAAAGGATGAATTCAGAACTACAGCAGGGCAGATAAAAATGGGAGCTTACTGCATAAGTTACCACCATAATTGTTACAGTGAATGTGTACAATAAAACATAATATAATACCCCTTAGTGGTGTTTGCTTATGACTATAATGCTTTACTGCTGTTCTCCATGGCAACACAAAACCAAAGATGATGTCAAGTGTATGATAGCCACAGACTTGCCACATCACACAGTGAAATACTAACAATAATCAGATAACATCTCACAGATGACAACAGAGGAAAAAGTCGAAAAATTGAATGGTATTCACTGGGCATAGTGACCGCTGTTTCTACATGTTTACACCACTGCAAAAAGGCTCCAAATGCTTCAAAGGGCCACAGTATGTAATGGAAAATAAAATGGCATTACAGTCCTAAATCTGGGTGATAGAAAGCTAATCTTTGGTAAGCTTTTTCTCCCCCCACCCTTTGGGTAACAGCTAATAAAAGCCACAAAAAAACACAGAAACAAAATCGCTGTAATACACAATGGCAAAAATTCACCAGTCAATTCAAGGGTGAGGGCGGTGAATAAAGCAACATTTGCTTTTCTCTTGAGTGAGGGAGTTTAGGTCAAAGTGGTAGATAAGACAGCAGTGGGTATTCCACACCAGAGGCTGAAGCCAATAATGAATATTTGACTCCAAAACACAGAGTTGCTAGAATGAGGGTGACGGCACAGAAGTACAAGGGAAATAATGCTATACCAAACAGATGAATAACTGTATTGGTCCTCAAATATCTTGCCAGGGTCTGGATTAAATCATGCTAGAGTCTGTGTGGCCAGAGAGTCTATGAACACACTATTTTTTGTAATACATACCGACTCCAGGAGGCAACACAGTCACTGGCTAAAGTTGCATCCAAGACAAACATGGTAAACAAGTATGATCAAAATATAGTGGGAACTAGAAAGCATTAAGAGAGTGCATGCCTCTGCCAAGGCTGTACAATTGTCTACATTTGTTAATTAATAATAGAAAATGTTTAGGAATATTTCATCTTGAACTGTAGTAAAATACACACTGTGACAGATAATCGTGGGATAAAAGACCTTTTTTGAATCAAGCACAATAGTTCATGAAAAAATGTTTAAAAATTTTGCAATGCCGAGAAATTATTTTAAAAATATAGTTTAGAATCACTTGTTCCATTAGAAATGGAATAACATTTTGTGAGTGGATGAGATATCCTACTAACAGACAGAGAGAGAATCTCCTTGGAAGAGGTAAGGAGGGAGACTGCACATCTCATTGTGCATAGAATCAATTTCAATTATCCTTTGCTGCACCTTTCGCGCACATGCACGCGCACGTGCACATGCACGCGCGCACGTGCACATGCACGCGCGCACACGCGCGCGCACACACACACACACACACACACACACACACACACACACACACTGTGTGTTCCAAACAGAGAAATAGCCTATGGTCAGATTATTATATATGACCAGACGTTACTTTGGGATTTGTGACATATTTTCTGTATCTCTAATAGAAATTGCCAGATCCCACAAGGGATGGGACAGGAACATGTTAATAAACAGAAGATGTCGGCTAACTCAGGAATTAACTTTGGAAAACTTATCACGCAGCACAACGATTTGACTGACTTGGCGCCATTAGAGACTGTACGCGCCTGACGCATTTGATGACGTGTGTGTCTGATGACGACTGATAATTGATACCAGTAACCCATACAGCTCATTGTTAACTATTGGTATGGGTGTAGAAATCACCCCAAATATCTCTCTTTGTAGTCTAGAGAATTACTCATCATTACCCACATGCCATCTGGAGATTTGAAAATTACATTTAAAAACATATGATGATATGATATTGATGGAGATGGAGCTCAGCTTCAGAAGGGTGCGATTTAGATGTGAGGAGACAGAGCTCAACTCTGGCAAGCTCAGGCCCAATTTAAGCCCAGTGTATCACTGCGTCAACTGCTGCCAAAACCCCTGACAGCATCTATCCCTCCATGACCCTACTCTCCCATGCCTCTGTCCTTTTGTCCCTCTCTGCTTAGGCCTGGCTGTTAGAGTCAATGTCTCTCATCATGACCATGCATTGATTCAGGGTGGAAAATCTGTGTGGAGACCTGATGACTGGCACAAAGGGAGGATAGGAAACTGGAGAGGAGAGGAGGTGGTGGGACCAGAGGGGAATCCAATGTTTGTGTTAAGGGTTATGACATGGTTGCATACACAGCAAAACACAGCAGAAAAAAAACTCAAATGTTTTCTGTACTCACAGGTCAAAGTGGGAAGTAAGAGTACGTGTGTGTTTCATGTCACAGCTTCAAGTGTAAAAGTTAAGGTTGTGCAGGACTGTGTTTGGTATTCCACAAAATTGTGTTTAACAGCCCTGTAACAGGCCAATAAACACAGCACTGGAAGCAGTTAGCCTGTGTGACAATGTCCCCCTACTGCAAACTGATAGACATGCCAGGGTTGTGTATACTTGTGTGAGTGTGTTTGTGTGCATGTGTATGTGTGAGAGGGAAAGCATGCACACTGTCTAGTGCAGGACAGGACAAGAAACTGACAGGTATGCCTAAAACTCACTTTGTTCCGTGACATGCTTCGGAGGCAAAAGGCCACATTTGCTGCATGTTTTTGTACTCACAAGCCTCCTACAAGGTTCAGAAAACTAAATTAGATTATTATCCATAACAGGATAGTGGAAATTTATTTTCTGTTCGGGTAGATCTATGTTAGGGTAGACACATGGAAAGGCAGCTTTTCCAACAAAAGGAAAATTCTGAGATGAATTTAAAAATAGAAATGGGCACAAATAATATCTGAAAGCCAGAAGTATAATTGCAGTGTGGAATAACTGTTACACAACCTTACCCTCTGTGGGGTTCGGTGTAATGTGGAATACAACTGCAGCAGAGGATGACTGATAGATGGCCTCTGGAAATAACTCAGGTACAAGAAACAATAAATACCACGCAGGGGTGTGCAGCACTTTTGTGAATGTGCTTTTACAAAGGTGCTGTTTTACTTCCACGTTTGGTTAGAAGAAAGGTATCAGGAGCTGAAAAACATTAGGTGAAGGACTGTGGAAGGACTGGAGATTGTAATAAAGATTTGATTATTGGTTATAATAAATATGCAATTTTGAAGCTGCCTGTTGGTTACAAGTTTAAGAATGGCAGGTGTGTCCGTACACAGACTGTCGTTACAGAAGGTTCAGAGTCAAAGAGTCATGATTCTTCATTCTTTTGGTCCAATGACATCATGTCCTGTCAAAGTGAAACAAAATCTATTAACATAACAAATGGAGTTCACCGTCAGCCGCCTGGGACTGCACTCCAGTTCCACACTGCCTCTAATGACAGATTCATTCAGGAAAAAACAGTGAGGGACAATGTCAGTGTGTTTCTGTCTGTATTCAGGGGTATGGTGTGTCAATTGCAACACACTCTATTAATATACTTCAAAAACAGCGGTAACACTTTTCAATTTTGACCAGGAAATCTCCATTAAAAAACAGCCTGAAACCAATCAACTCCTTATGAAGCTGCATGTGCCGGGCTTTTACTGTGAAAACATGCTCAAATGACATACTTACAAATTTACAAAGGCACACATACACATACATCATACAGTGAACAGGACATGCAAAAAAAAGAATAAAAACCCTCTGGCTTCAAGCCAAAACACCTGAATTAACATCCCCCCGTCTTCTTTTTCTACAAAACAAGTGCTACTCTGAGAGAGCCCCCATTTCTCTCCAATATCCTCACTGAGCCCTGGGACTGTGCTTACCACTTCCTCTGAAGGATGGCAGATGCAACAGCAGTGAACTCGGTTATAAATACAACTCTGCTGAATTTATATGGTTATATCCCCCTGCACTGCATACTGTTTCTTTCTGGTCTGATATTCACAGCTGGTTGTCGTTGAAGATGGACAGTATACCTTCATTCACCTGTAATGATGTTATTTACTTTATGGACAACTTGGATAATGACACTTCAGATATTGTTAACCTTGTTATTATTTTAGGGAAATATTACATTCATTCTTGCAAGTGGAATGACAGTACTCCCCCTTGTAATGTTTTTATTTTGCCAATTTTTTGAAAATCAATGAAGTTCATAGAGAAAATGAATAGAAAGGCCACAAAAATGTGTATGTCTGTTTCTCAATCCTTGATTTTTTTAATACTTGTTTCCTTGCTCTCTTATGCTTTGTGTCTCCTTACCTTGTTTTTTATTTACTTTCCTATGTTTATTTTGTTTTAAGTTATCTTTCTCCAAGTTTTTATGTTTATTTTTGACTGTATTATATCCTATTATCATCTCCACCATTGTTTATTGAATGTTATTCCGTTCTGTAACTTCATTCCCCATTTTGTCTTGTACATTGATTTTGTGATTTAAATAAAAAAAAAATTAAAAAAAAATATCCCCCTGCACTACTGCTGGATGTTGAATTAGTTCAGTACAACAAGCTGGCTGCTGCATCCCTTCTCCTCCTCCTCTTATTATGTTTACCCTGAGGGTGAAATCACCACAAACGGCATCCAAAAGCTGGACTGACAGTAAACTCCCCTTCGATATGGTTTCAACAGAGCAGTGGGGATACTGCTGTTTGGCACTGAATCAGAGACCAAGCAAAGATTGTGTGTTGTTTGTACTTTGTATAAAGAATTCTACCCATTTCTGCCTTTCATCAGCAAATCCTTGGTATGTAGAGAAAATGTCTGTGTTATCTAGCTGGCTCATTCAGACATGAGAGGGAGAGATCTGACAATACACAGCCATCAGAGGGCAGACTCGCTGGAAATAATATAGGAATCAGTATATCATGTAGCATGATAGGTCACTGGTCTTCAGATGTATAAGTCCCAGTATGCACACTGACAAACACAGGATTCAGTAAAAAGCTCAAGGCCTCAAAGAGTGAGCGTGCCAATGGTTTTTGAGTGACAGCCTGTTATTTAGTAGGTGACCATTGCTTATCCTGAGACTTAGGCCTTGATCCCTTCCTCTTAGGCCTCTAAATGAACAAGGATCTTCTTACACTTTGATCTACAGTCACTCAGGCATTATTTCAATCTAGACTCTGGATCAGGAAGCCGGCATATACTGTCAGGAGTAAATAAATACTACAAGAACATAAGAACAAATAATCTAGAGACATAAAAAATGCTGAAACATATCCATTTAGAGAGTGCTTTGTTTAAATGGTAAGATGCCAAAAGACTTTTTTTTTCTTTGTCTATTTCTTCCTTCTCATCTCTGCCTGGCATCACATCACAGAGTCTAAATATGGGTTTGTTCCATTTGTTGTTGCAACTTCAGCTCAGTTTTACTCCTCATCACTTCCCTGCACCATCAGATAGTGTTCACAATCCAGCCATATGTTTGGACCCTGTTTCAAATCTTTCAGTCTCAATACCCCCAAAAAGCATCCCTTACTTCCTGCTCTTCTTCTCTTCCTGCAGTGGGAGTGTATGATTTGTCTTGAGTAGCATTTCTCCCTTGAGTCTTTGAGAAGATGGTTTATCTGGTTCCAGCAGAGCAGGTTCTAATAGAGAGGAAGCAGAGGGCCAAACACACTTAAGCTTTAAAAGGCTGGGGCCATGTGGAAATGGCCTATATAACCACAGGAGGCTCTTAGGATCCGCCGGGCCTCGCCAGTAAATGACAGAACAGTGAGTTAGATGGAGGACAGCCTGTCTACTCTGAAGAGCAACTTCAGCTGAGAGTACATTATTTTCAGATACTCATTCTTAGAAGTACAGTTAAATGTTTCAGAAATGAGCTGACAGATTGAAATACCTGCCTTGACTGAAGGAGATCTCCGTTTTAGCTATAGTTACAACTACACTCTGAATGCTTAAAACAGTGGAAAACATTTTACAAAATGTCTTTAAGTCCTCTATTGTATAAATGGGTTGGTGTCCTTCACACCATATATAAATGTGTGTGCCTCTGCTTTATTAACCATCTTTCCCCTGTACTGTTTATTAAACTACAGAGTTTATAAAAGTTATCTCTCTAGATGACCCTGTTTTAACTGAGCCTGGGTCTACATATTGACTGCATTATATGACGAAGATATGTTACTTAGTGTCCACTCTTTTTGAAAAATACTTCCAGCAGCACAGATGTCTTGCTAAATAATCCTGACAGCACTAAGCACAAGTTCTGACACAGTCGTCTAACTTGGACCCAAACAATAAAATACGCGTCTGACATTTGTCCTGTGGTGTTGTGGTCAGATCTGCTGTTAAGCTTATTGTTTTTATATCACTGCAGAGAGCAGAAACTTGGAGGCCCCGGTTCTGTGCAGACCTCAGCACAGCACAAACCTTGTAGGCCAAAATCACCTCGCTGTGGAGCGACCCCACAACATGTGAAGCACACACACTTGCACATAAACTTGCACATTCAAGCACGAATGGCCTGACACATTTTATCTACACACAATAAGCAAGCCATGACACACAGGAAATCACCCAGAGATAGAGAAGAGGAAATTAGAAACACCCTCCCAGCATCCCCAGTGAAAACATTTGCAACTCTGGAGCAGAAAAATCTCAGTGGAGAGATCGGCAGCAAACGGAAAGCACATTCCTTTGTTTTAAGAACCTGATACCTCTCCAAATGTAATCTTCCTGTGACTGCACCAGACGGGACACTGTGTTCGTAAATGGCCAGTCCAATGAACAGAAGGTCCACAGAGCAACCCCCATTCCAATCTCTCTGGATACCCCACCCACTGTTAACCTTCTGCTCCCCCTTCCTCTGCATATCCTCCTGCATTCTCAGCTCTGTCCAAAAGCACATTTGGAATAGTGGGTGTAATAATGTAAATAGTGTCTCCATGTAAATTAACATGATTAATGTGTGTATCTGAAGATGACACTGTGCAGATGTGTGTTGTGGTGCATGGATGTACACAACTTAAGTTTTTCCTGCAACCACAGAAAGCAGCTTTTCTCCCTGATGTCTATGAGAAAGGCATCTACCCATGATGCCTCCTGACAACAGATAGGCTAGGTCTCACCCACATGCCACCACAAGCAATAAGCTTGTGGCCTGGCACAGCAGCACAGCCAGGCAACCAGCCATCCCTGTGGCTCTGCATTCCTCTCTTATAACACTGCTTACAGAAGCTGACAAGCGCTGGAGGTCTCTCTAGCCGAGGTGGAAATCTGCAAAAATAAACGCTTTAGGTGACATGAGGGCTTTGTTTGTTTCTGCTGGCCCGGCTGTTTGTGTTAGCGCGGTGGGTTAATTGCAACTTTGATCGCTGCGTTTATTGATCCAACAGTGGCCTTAGGAGTGCGGCTGGCCAGCCTGCCTTGCCTGTGTCTACCCTCGATCTCAAACAATCACTCCTCCACCACCCCGGCATGGTGAGCCACTGCAGACGGGGTCTAATGGGTGGCCATGCCAGAATACGGCTGAGGACGCACTTGGAGAGGGTGGTCATGAGTGGTACTGAGTACTCTGACGTGATAGCTGGCGTCTCAGCTGAGCGGGACCAAGGACAAATAGAACAGGGTGGCTCAGTTTAGGTGAGAGAGACTGCCTGTTAATTGGGAATGGGTGAATTGGTCTGGAATGGCCAGGCTAAAGGCGAGGCTTTAGGTTGGGATTAGATCACCGAGAGCAAGATGGTGAACTCAACAAAGTCGAAAAGCTGATGGCAGCTCGCAGCACTTGCTGTCGAAGTAGGGCTTATGCAAGATCCATGGTACAGCTAAGAGCTTAGACAGAAGCCTGGACATACGAAGCCAGCTGGACTGTAGTTTGGTCAGATATGAAATAGGCTTGGCTTGGTTTATCTACAGTAGTGATGTGGCCAGATAATTTTGCTAGGGGCTATCTGAAGTGAGTGGAGGTGGCTGTGATTATGTTATGCAGTATGCACTACTGGGTCAAGTTGAATCAGATGGTGAGAGACTACAGATGAAAAGAGTTTTTATTGGCTAACTCTGGCAAAATTTTACCACTATTGATTTATGCAGTGTGACCCAATCAAGTAGTCAAAACTGGGCTGTTCTGAACCTCAGCTGCTCTGATTTGACCTGTGTTTGGCATGGCCTCCTCCTCTGTCCCAAGATAAGGGGTGCACGCTTCAACAATTTAGCCAGAATCACCTCCAAACAAGCTTTCCAAAACACAAAAGGGGAAAAACCACACATCATTTTTCCCCATCAATTTTTTAAAACATCGCAATCTTGAAACTGTAGCTGCTGTGACAATTTTGTACTTAAAAAAATGCTACAGTGTATCAGAATTTTTATCCTAATGAAAATCAGTTCCAGATCTCTGGGTCTTTTGAGGTTCAAGACGTTACAGACACAAGAGAATCCCGGTGAGCACTTTTCCAGAGCAGCCTGCTGAAGGGGGTCAAATATCCTGTATGTGAGTGTCTATTATGATTATCAGGTCATCAGTGTATTGACACAGCAGCAGATGATGGAATGTAATTCTGGCCACAAATGCAAATTAACGCACTCATCAATATGTGTATATGAAAACACACACAGAGACACACAGAGACACAGACACACACACAGACACAGACACACACACACACACACACACACACACACACACACACACACACACACACACACACACACACACACACACACACACACACACACACACACACACAGCTTTCACCCAGTAAACAGCCAATGATACATCTACTGTTACACTGTGGGGTCTTCGTTTAGATCAGGCGACACCAGAGAGGATGACCGCATAATCAAGAGAGAATGTACAGCCTCTCTTTCTCTCTCCATCATATTCCCACCGTACCTGCCCTTGTATCCCTCTCTGTCCTTCTTTCTCTCCTTTCTTGCAATTTGTTCTCCCTCTCCCTCTGTGTGGAAATCTTTTTGGAGACTCAGTTCTGCCCTCAGCAATAACCCCTCTCTCTGTTTTCATTATAACCAATCAGCACTTAGTTTTCTATTAGACAACCGGGGACTGCAAGATATAATAAAAGCCAATTCATTTTCCTGTGCTCTTAAACAAAACACCAGGGCATGCCATTTCCTAATGTCCCACAGACACTCTGTCAGAGAGTATAGAATTCACCTCAGCATGACTGAAAAAAGTTTGGCAGCATGCAACAAGGTATGTTATCATGCAGATTCATAGTTGCTCAAAGGTGCAATATTTGCAGTTGACAAACAATGTAAAATATATGACTACCAGTCAGTGTGTGCATGTGTGGTTTACTCAGTTTTAATCATAGCATGCTATGTTTGAAAAGTAGTACTTATCAGGGGACTTCTGAGGGAATGCACTGGGAAACGTGTGGGTAGCTTTTGTGTATGAGGGTGATTAAAGATTAAATTATTTGCTGCTGCTCAGTTTTATTATAATGGATGTTCTACTGAATTGTCCTGATTTAAGTGTCTTCAACCAAACACACTTCCAAAGAAATGGTGACCTTTAGCTTTGATTAAATATATAATTATATAAATAAATACGGACCCGTTTCTCTCTCAACCCCCAGGGTTTGTAACATGACTGTTAAGTTTGAAGCGTTGATAGTTTATTACCACAATCCTCAAAGTAACATGATGTTTTAAGTGGCACAAAATTAAAGATGTAATTACAAATCACTTGGAAATTCTGGGATGTGACGGACAGGGAGGATGAGGTGTAGAATGGGGGTAAGATAGGTTGGGTGGTTGGGTGTGGGGGTCGGGGGCAGAGGATGAAGTAATGCGCCTGCAGAAGGCGCTCCAGCCGAGGGGTCAGATCCTGTTCATGGAAACCATCTGGCCAGCTCGATCTTAGCCACACTAAACATACAGTACACATGATCCTCCTTTCTATCTCTCTCTCACTTTCCCCCTGCCTTCAATCTGCCCATTTTTTCTCCCTCTTCCTCACTTCCTAAACTCCCCTTCCTTTCCATCACTTTACCTTTTCTACCCCACTGCTTTTTCTCCTCTTTTTCTCTCTCAAAAATATCCTACTCATTAATGCATGGCAGCTGCAGGGAGCAGTGTTACTTCATTTTTCCATGGCAACGGTTTCTCTGTTTCAGCAGATCCCATTTCAGTTTTGGTAGCAACGTGCTCCTTTGCCAATGCTGAACACATTCATGTGTTAAATAGAAGGAATTATTGCAAAATTCCTGAAATAGAATAACCATCCGGATCACTTGCAATTATTATCGGGGCCCAGAAGGAACATGGGTGTCCTCGGCTAGAATGGGCTGGAGAAGGGGAGATGACAGGATGAAAAGTAGTACGGGTGAGCAGTGGGGGAGAGAGCCAGGCAGGAAATAAGCCGAGGGAGAAATGCAGGGGACAGGGAGGGACATGAGAAGTAAGAACACGCGAGGCAAAGTGATGAGTTAAGAAGATGCACTGTATGCAAGGAGCAACACAGCAATGAGTTGAAGCATGAGAAAGAAGTAAAGCTTGGGTCAGAACCCCAAGGTTGAGGGCAAGTGGCCATTTAAAGTCTGCCAGGCCATTCTGGCCAGCACGGCAATTGCAGCACTGCCCTTCAGCCCTAATGTGAAGTGACTACTAAAATAACAACACCTACACACATGATGATAGCCTAGTATGACCAAGAAACTTAGCTGCCTCTTCAGGGAAAGACACACACACACTCCCTCATTATGCTATGCGTAATGTCAAGGAGACTCCACCACCTTGGGCCTGAGGCCCTCAGTTTGGATGGTATGTCACTCTGACCTCACCGTTTCTGTGTGAGAAACACACTTTTGCCCTCTCTCCCAAGATTCTCTCTTTTTTCATCATTCTTGATGGGCATCTACACTAATCAATAACAAGGTGAGATTGCTATTTGTAGCGAACCATTTCTCTTTGAGCCAGTTGGCTGGTCTGTTTTCAGCATTAGTTGCTCATCTGTCTGTTTCATGGACAGTTTTTTTTTTTTTAAAGAGATTAGAGAAAGTTCTCTGATGGCTTTGAATGGATTAGGAATAATGTTTCAGCCATTTTCATTGCAGGGTGAAAATCGCCTATCATTGCTGGTGAGGTAACAGGAGAAGACGGTCTTACAAATGGCGATAGATAGGAATGTGCAGCATTTGAAGTCATAAAGGAACCATGGTTCAGAGTCCTTTCTGGGGTTTGGTTGAGGCACTCAGCCAAAGTTATAGCAGAGCATGACACTCATAGATTCAGATAATACTGATACTGCCCTGTGTATGAGAGAGCATTACCAGGAACCAGTGGTAACCATGTCTTTTGTTGAACAAGACAAGTATGGTGTAAAGCGTGATTTTAGAACAGAGCACTACAAATGGAAATTGTGCATGTTCTGCTTTTTCCAGCTGCTATTCTGGGTTTAGACTCTGAGTGGGATATGCGTCTAAGACATTACATAAGCTATATTCAAGTTTGGAGTCACACTGTAATGAAATGCACAGTGATGTGGGACAGAATTGCTTACACAGATTTTTTGAGGTTATGCTGTTTCTTGAGGTAAGGGATGATACAGCAAAGTTCATTAGACATTGAGCAACTCAAATGTTAATCCAAATGTATGATATTAAAATGAAAATATGAAACATGTTTTATTCCTGGTATTCTCTGATATTTTTCTGCTGACCCTGGTGGGACAAATAACAAAAGACAATAGCTGCAAACGTAAACCTCATGTACTTTTCCATTCTTCATTGTCAGTATTTTCTTACCTCCTTGTATTAAAATAAGCCTCATCAATAGCATTTCGACAACATCTCTACCTCTTTGCCTCCTGCTGTGAATTAATTTTTTTAAACAATTTACTCAATTACCAGCCATTTCCTATCCCTATTTTGTTTAAACAGCTTTAAGCAGCCGTAGAATAATAAATAATAATAATGAATTATACTTTTGTTACTTTCTCTCCCCAAATCTCATTCCCCCACTTTCTCTCGATCCCTTGTGCACCCCTCTCTTCTGTAAAAGATGGAAAGAAATCCCTACATGCCAAATTGGGCACATGTGCAGCATAAGTGTGAGCCATTAGGTATTCTGTTTACACCACACTAAAATAAATGTGGTTTAAGTTTGGGGATATCCAAGGCCTGGGGTACCAGCTGTCAGGTCGTTTCGTTTGGTCCGCTCCCACTCCCATGTCAACAGGACAGACTGTTTCCTAATTACTGCTGCAGTACATGGTGTGGTCCCAGTTGCACAGCCAAAGGGGACAGAGGAAAGTGGAGGCAATGACGGGCTTAGCAAACTATTAGAGGGTTGAGTTAATTTTTGTGGAAGTACTGTAAACAGCTCAATGGGTTGACATGGGACATGGGCTCTGGAGAATTACTTCAATTCACATATGTCATGCTCTCTTTCATGTTTGACTGACATCAGTTTGTGTGGTCCTTGCAATAAGAATTAAGGTGAATTAAGAACGGTTGTTGGACTTGTGCATCATTGGTTATTGTTTACATGCACAAAGAAACTTCCAAGCCATATTCCAATCAATGACTGATTTAGCTGTTTACCTGCACATTGAATCCCCAGCAACTGGGTATCCATGTTGCCTTGAATAAACCTGTTGATAGAAAACTTCTGTCAACTTGTGATGAGCAGTCCAACACTAATAAGAAAATAGGATCCAAATAAGTTACGATCCCTGTAGCGATCTCTGTTTGAGTCTGACTGTGTGCTGACATATAAACGCTTGCACATTGTAGATCCGTATTCAAAAATGGATGTATTAATTTGTATGTAAAACAGGTTAACAGCTTACAGAGGTCACTGGAAGCCATATGCCCACATCCACAGATAGAGCTCAGCTAAGGTAGGTTGAGCTAAGCCTCAGTAGTTTACTGTGATAGAGAAGAGAAAGAAAGAGGTAGACAGGGAGAGGAGTTAATAGTCTTTAAAATATATTTGGGACTGATGAAATGTAAAGCTGCTCCCAGATGTGTGTGACAGCCAATAACTGTTTAAGGTCAAGTGAATCTATCCATTATCTATCCTGCTTAACCTTTGAGGGTTGTGGGTGGCCTGCTGCCAATCCCACGTGACATTGGACAAGAGGCGGGGTATACCTTTAACAGGTACCCAGTCTATCACAGGGCTAATATATTGACACACATACAGTCACGCTCACAATCACACCTATAGGCAATTTAGAGGCACCAGCTAACCTAAATGTATGTTTTTGAATTGTGGGAAGAAGCCGGAGCACCCAGAGGAAACCCCACAGGTACGGGAAGAACACGCAAACTCCACACAGAAAGGCTCCAGCCAACCAGCAGGTTTGAACCTACAAACATCTTGCTATGAGACAACAATGCTAACTACTGCACCATCCGGCTGCTTAAGGTCAAGTCAAAAAGCGAATGTGTAGCACAAGAGCAGACGATTGAAACCCAAAAATGAATGTGTTAAAGATATATTGGGGGGCCAAGACTCACCACTGGGCCACTCTGCCCCAACAGGAGCAGTTGTAGACCACTCCCTGATGAGAAATATCAAAGGACTGCCATTCAAAATCAGCCCAGTAGAGGAAATTGTTATCTTGTATACATGTTCCTATACACAGGTTCAACAACCAAGGTCGAGTGTATAGTTTGGTACCTGTAGAGTAAGGCGTTTAACAGCATCCCAGGCATGGGCAATGAGCTCCTTCATTCTTTCCTCTGAGCTTGTCCACGACTCCACTGCTGTAGTATCAGGCATCACCTTCATTGGGATGGACAGGGGACGTGATTCTGGGAGAGAAAGAAAGTGATGAAGACAAAGTACATTGGATTCATATATTGTTTTAAAACAATCAGTTGTACTCTGGTTGTGCATCAATTCTCAGTACTGTGCGTATCCTGTATTGATGTAAATTAGATTTATTTAACCTTTTGGTCCTGGACTGAGATATACTCTTTACCACAGAAGTATTAAATAAAATCTATAAATGGTGCATAAGAAAATGCACTGTCCTGCATTCATCATTTATTTAACTCTCTTCATAATTCACTGTTATTTTCATTTGTTGTACAACAGTATCATGTTATATGATGTTTAACTGACACTTCATTGAGGTGATGTAATGTTGGCAGGTTTCTTGTCTCCAACAGTGGGAGAGGGAACTACAAGAACTGAGAGAATGCACACACACACGCACGCACGCACACACACATGCGTACACACACACACTGGAACTCCTATCTTTGTGAGGACACTCACTGACATAATGCATTCCCAAGCCCTTTACCCTAACCTTATCCATCACAAGTAAATGCCTAATGCCAACCCTTACCCGAAACCATAACTAAACCTTATTCTACCCCTAAACCAAAAACAAAGTCTTAACCCTCAAACAGCGCTTTGAGGTTGTGAGGACCAGCCAAAATATCCTCAGTTTCCCAAAATGTTCTCACTCTATAAGGTCTGCAAGAGGTCCTCACAAATATAGCATGACAAGCACACACACACACAGTGTCCTAGACATTACATGTCCTAGTAGGACTGCTGTGGTCCAGACGAAGGCCGATTGTCAGAACTGACACTCATGGCAACAGCCAAGCACACAAATCACACAGCAACAACCCCTATACTAGCCTTTGCACGAATCGTATAAACCTGAGGGTCAAAACACACTTTCAGTGTTCAAGAGGCATTTCTTGTCAGAGAAGAAGACAGACAGATGATAAAGAAACTGAGTGTAAGAGAAAGGCACAGAAGCAGAAACAGAGGGACTGAGACAGAGGCATATAGACAGAACACACATTCTCCCAGGTTAGCCTGAGGTCTGTGGATGTTAAAGCCATCAGAGCGTCAGAGGTGAGGGAAGGGGGTCTCTCTGAAGACACATTAAGACATATTCCATGATTTAAAGGTCTGCCTTGCTCAGCAGCTCTATCCCACAGTTGTCATGAAACAGTGGTGATGTCACAGCACCTCCATGCCTCCTCAGATACCGCACTCACAAATATCATTACAACAGCCAAATTGGTTGGCATGGCAACAAGTGTGTGCTGCCAGGGAAATGAACTAAAATGATGGTTAGTTACCCTGGTTTGTGGTCATTATGGCAATTGGCCTAAAACCTGTGGGTGGGAGTGTGTGTGTGTGTGTGTGTGTGTGTGTGTGTGTGTGTGTGTGTGTGTAAGTAAGTAAGTGCAAGAAAGGAGACTGGAGGCAGAGATCATCGTGTCTGGATTCTCTTACAGTATTTTCTCACACTCAGCATCCAGGTGCCTCTGGCACTTGGGGACTATGAAATAGACTGTATTTGTCATGATGCCTACAATCAGTGTTGCATCATTACATACTATGCGCAGTACCTCAACCACACTGTACGTTTTATACATTTGACAACTCTTTTCTTCCAATTTACCTTCTCCCACCCTCTTATTTGTCAGCTACTATGTTCCTGTGAGCCATGTATATAACCAGTTCTAACATTCGTATACTTTAAAATATCCACACAGTCACAGATGGCAACAATTGACTTTGACAGGACAGATTGTGTTTCATGGACTGTCTTTCATTGAGTAATGTGCAGAGAGTGCTGCATAAACCGCTGTGATATCATTGGGTTGTCAATAGTGTTTTGTTGTAAAGGGCTGTGTATGTGTTAGAGTATTCCTGTCACAGTGCATTAGAGAGCTGTTTCCTATTCAGCTCTGCAGGGGATCCATATGGAAATGACAGAACTCTGTCACTGCTGCTCTCTGTCATGTAGCCCAGCTGTCTAGACCTGGGAAGCTTTACCTCAAGGCAGGTGGAGTGGATCCTGTATTACTAGAGGTTGAAGACTAGCTGGCTGTGTGTATGCATTTAAAAATAACTACTATGATTCCTTTGATGCACAATAACAAATATGCACAGTTACATGAGAATATATGTGGTGTGCAACATACAGTGGCTTAAAATGCTTTTAAAAATTGCCATAATGCCTACACTAAATAACCTATTATGTCAAGGTGAAAACAGGTTTCAAGAAATTTATGCAAATTAAAAAAAAAAAAAAAAAAAAACTTAAATCTCTCATTTACAAAAGTATTCAGACCGCTAGCTGTGGCCCTAAAAATTGTGGCCTGTTTGCTTTAATGTTTCTTGAGATGCGTCTAGGACTCGACTGGAGTCTACCTGTGGCAAACTGAATTGATTGGACATAGTTTAGAAAAGCACATATCTGTGTAAGGTCCCACAATTCACACTGCATGTTAGGACAAAAACCAAGCCATAAACCCTGAGAAAAAAAGTAGACCATCCATAGACCTCCATGATGTGAAGTGCGACATTGATCAGAGTAAGGGTATAAAATAATTTTTAAAGCTTTGAATGTTCCGAGGAGCGCAGCAGCCACAACAATTTTGAAATGGAAGAAGTCTGGAGAACCACCTGGACTCTTCCTTGAGCTGGCTGTCCAGCCAAACTGAGTTACTGGGCAAGAAGGGCCTTGATCAGGGAGGTGACCGAGAACCCAATGGTCACTCTAACATAGCTTTGGATCAATCAGGCCTTTATGGTACAGTGGCTAGACAGAGGCTACTCTTGAGTAAAGGGCATAGGACAGCCTGCTTGGGGTTTGCCAAACAGCATTTAAAGGAATTAAAAGATTCTCTGGTCTGATGAGACAAATACTGAACCTTTTGGACAGAATCCCAAACACTATTTCTGGCAAACACCAGGCACTGCTCATCACCAGACTAAAACCATCCCTACAGGGGTGCGACCTGAGACTATGAGAGGAGCTTGAGAGGATCTGCCAGTAAGAACTGTATAAACTGCCCAGTTCCAGGTGTGCAAAGCTTTTAGAGACTTATCCAAGAAGACTCAAAGCTGTAATTGCTGCCAAAGGGGCCTCTACAAAATACTGAAATTACAGGTCTGATTACTTTTGTAAAGGAATTAGTTTTTGATTATTATAAGAGATTTACAAAAAAAAAATTAAAAACATGTTATCACTTTGTCATTGTGGCATATTGAGTGTAGATAGCTGGGCAAACATGTATGTTTTTTTATTCAAATCTACAACACAATAAAATGGTTAGAAAGAGAAGAGCTCAGAATGCTTTCTGAAGCCACTGTGCATCATGCACTCTCATAAATGTAATTTCACAATGCACAACATGCAGTGAACATTAATGTACATGTGGGCACACACTTGTCAACACAGTGTCTGAAATTGAGCCATGAGCAGGTAGGAAAACTACTATTACATTCATTATAATACGCTGACCCTTCTTTCCTGCTTACTCACCTGAAATCAACATTACCTTCAAAAATGTATTCTTAGTCCTCATTCTAGAGGAACCCATCACTCTTCTTGAATATATTACTTTTTGGCCAAGCCTCAAAGGTGGTACTGGGGGTAGGCCAGACTGTGAAAGTCCTTCCCCAGAGAAAGTCTGTTAGACCAATCAGAGAGTGTGCTAAAGCACAGAATAGGCAGTAACAATGCAAGACCAGCCTGCATGCAGCTCTCCGTTTTGTTTTAAATACCATTCCAGGACTCTGTTTGTTAATCCTGGGGTCATTATTTGGAATGAAACTGCCATATCTTGTTATAGTGACTTGGCGCCTGCCATTTCTGCAGGGAGGGGATTGGGAGAAAGACAGAGGCAGGCAGGGACAAAGAATGAGAAAGACAGAGAGAACACAAGAGGTCTAAATTCAAATGAAAGAGAAATATGACAGGAGCGCCCAAAGCTCTTAAACCTGCCCAGGCCTAACAAGTCCTGAGAGTCCTCTTAAAGTGGGGTTATTCCCCCTGCCTCGTGCCATCTCAGCCATGTCCTTATTTTCACCCTGTGTTAGGCCATTAGGCTAATATCTTATTGGCCAAACTCTGACCATACACCCTTTTCCCTCTCCCTCTCCTTTCCTCCCCTATTTTGTTCTCACTCTCTCCAGCCACTCCCTCTGTCTTTCTCTCTCAGTGTTCAGCTGGTGTGTGAAGCTGTGGGTCCAGTCCCCTATAAAAATTCTAGTGTTCTGATGGTGATTATTCATCCTCTTTAACAGCTCCATCACATCTCCCAGCAAGTGAAATGCCAGGGACTTTGAAGCCCCCAGCCTGAGCATGTGTCAAGTGATCAGAGAAAACGCAGAGACCAGCCCCGTTACAACATGCTGACTTTAAGGCGAGAAACAAATCAGTGTTGCCTCATTTCATGATGTACAACACAACACCGCCACAGCAGAGTAACATGACTGTAAAATGTGTGAGGGCATGTGGTGTGGTGAATGTAAATCACACATGCGTGCACAAATGTGCATTTCACAATTGAACACACACATGAACACTCTGAGTCACTCTGATACAACTCACACCACCAACGCTAACACCACAACAGCGCCAGAGAAGTTTCTACTACGGATTCAAGTCTTGACAAAAACGATGGCAAAAAGCATCCATACATCCTGAGTAGTTCAGCGACTCAACCATATCAACAGCCTCAGTCAGGGATCTCAGATCATTTCCCCATGCAGCCTGCTATCATTCTGGAATATTCCCTATTACAAATGGTTTACAGTGAGATCAAGTGTTGTATATTCTACTACAGCTGCATGCAGAGGAAGCAATGGGGCTCTTTAATAAACGTGCCTGCCTATTTGTTTTGGATGCAAGTCTGTGTTTATTTAAATATATTGAACGAATGTTGGACTGTTTTATATTGTTTTTATGAATCAAATTCTTTGCATGTAACCATGGCGCCATTGAAAATGAGACCTTGGTCTCAACGGATTTCCCTGTCTAAATAAAGGTTGATAACGATAAGGTTAATAATATTTACGTGCTTCCATTTGTTCAGTGTTTCTGAGGCCATCGTTAAAAAGCGATTGGCTTGACTGGAATGGGTGAGCCATGAGGGTGAGGAGGTGGTTGTAGATGACGGGGAAGAGCTTTGTCTACTAATATTTATCTACTCTTTATCTACTAACTCTCTTTCTACTTCTCCACACATACTACATCCACATACACGCTGCAGGTATCTTTCTGCCAGCTGCGCTTTAGGAAGTCCCCTAACTAGTCAAAGTAATTGTGAGGGAAGACTTTCAAGCATCTGCAGATGGACTCTGTGTCTGGCAAGAAGCAAGAAAAGGATCACACACGTTTGTCATTGCAATTGTTATCACTTTCATAATCATTATCAGAGTTGAGAGAGATCGTACACAACATCGCTATCCAATCTAAGCTTTATTCAGTAAATACGAAGAGAGGATAGACAAGGAGATAATGGAGGAGAATAGAGGCGAGGAGAAGAAAAGAGAAGAGCTCTTCTGCCAGTGAGAACATGACACAACACGTAAAGAATGACAACAAAAAGGCACATCTTCTCTTAGTGACACCGAGACCCTTTGAAATGTCTCAACCCAGTTTCCAATCCCCTCCTGTTCCTGTCATCTGAACTAAACCCCCTCCAGCCTGCACAATAACCCACGCTGTGTCTGATGAACCACAACTCAACCCCAACTTCCCCCTCTGCTCCTCTCACTTCAACCTCAAAAACCACAGCCAACATCCATAAAGTCCTAATACCCTTATCATTCATGAAAGCAGAAAAGGGATACATATGGACAAATCTGTTCCCCACTGACTGTTCTGTCCGTCTTGGAAGTCAGTGAGAGGTTCTATAGACTCATCTGAATGTAAAGGCCAAAGACAAGTAGAGTACCCTACAATCAGTCCTCTCAGAGAGGAGGGGGGGGGCGGCTATCTCATTATTCCTCCTTTTTTCTTGTTTTCTTTCCCTGCTCCAACCATCATTACCTTGATAAATTATTGACTTTACCAGAAAAATTAAACTATATAAATAACTCCACAATGAAAATATTATCCCCTTCTGAAAAGCTCACAGCAGCCAATAAAAACCTGCCTGACTTCCATCAGGCTACTAGGGCTTGGACTATAGTTATGTATGACTGTGTAGTTCCGCCTGAAGTCCTCTCATCAGTTTTCTCTCTCTCTTTTATATATGTGTATAAGCATGTATATATTAGTTTCTCTCTGCTGTTTCTTTCTTCAAAATATATTAATTTATGTCTTTCCAGAATATACTATATGTCTCTCAACCATGAAACCTGGACCTTTTTCCTGTTTCCACCTCACTTTTTTTTCCTGACGCACTATGGTTGAGATCACAGAAAAGCCATCAGTTCAGGAACGTTTTTATAAGCACTACAAACCTAACTACCACCACCTAACTTGCAGATTAAAAGCATGACCAATGCAAATGCTTCAGTTTCTCTCTTTCTGATCCTCCCAGTAAACAGGAAAAACACAACTAATCTTATCATCCAGACCACTAGCAGACAGAAACAAAGACAACAGTTCTCGTTCCAACCTTCAAGAACTACAGCCAGATCGGAGGATAGGTTTCTCAGAAAAAGAGGTATGTCCTCAGAGCGCCAACGGCTAATTTTAGAACTGAAAAGAAAAGCCAATGAGATCATTACTCTGGTAGATGTTAGAGAACAATGAGAAGCTCGGGACTTGGGAGGCTCTCAATCAGAAACATGGTGCTGCTGCCAACAAGAACATTCATTAGGGACAAATAAAGAAAATACTTAGAGGCTAGTTTTATGTGAACCAATTTGTGGTGTAATTGTGCGGGCAGACAGAAATGGACCTCAAACTGAGGAGGAATGACTTGTTTTCAAAGTCGTCGTTCCATGGCCTCCCCTGTAAAGGATAATGACACAAAAACAACTGTTAACACTTCTGTGATGATGTTACTAAGCAACATTCAAACCAAATCTATGATGTGAATGAAATGACAAGTCTTGTAATTAGTTCTTTTAAATGAGGTCAAAAACCTCAGCCTCTATAGTCTATCCATCAGAATATTATATACCAGTAACAAAAAGCCTGATGAAATGACCAAAAATACCATCTATCCTCAAAGCAAACCAATCATACGCTACGAAGGAGAGAATTTTAAAGAAACTGCACAAAAACACCTAGACAAGGCTTAAATATGACTGTTTGTACAGATTGTGTACAGAGTATGCACCATTCTATCAGAACAACCAGAGAAATATGATTCCTTATGTGATGAACAGCCAATCTTAACTGCAAAGCTGTGTGTGTTTAGTAACATGAAAATATATTTAATATCTTTTATCATGCGCAGTGTTCAAAGTCGAAGGTTCTGTCATCAACTGGAACTGGCTTTGGTCCAGTTCAGCCAATCCTGGTTCTAAAAGTCTGCGGTGCCTTGTAATGTGTACGCTGTTTATTTAACATGTGCAATGACCAAAACCAGAAAGTAAGAGAGACAGAGTGAAATATTTTGTTGCCAAATGGAGTTGAGTGGATATGGACATTGAGATTCAAGCTGGGCAGCCCCACCGCCCCAGTATGATATCACCATGCCCTCAGTGCTTTCTGGGGAAATGATCTGCAGTGAACTGGTTCTGTGTGTCTCTGTACATTTGCCTACACATTAACAGGCACCTTCCAAAAGCCTACAGGAAAGTCCCCCTTGATTACTACGAAACTGTAGCTAGGCTGAATGTGGTAACAAAACAACATAACACTCTCTTTACATCATAAAAGTGCCAGGCATGTGTTCAAATGGCCAATTGGAAGCAGGGACATCTAGCTAGTGCAATTGTTCTGAGGAGGCTTTGAACTGCTGAAAACTCTGAAAATGATTTTCTTCCAGTGGATTATGATTTATTCGATTAATTCCCCGAGGTGATTTCTGTGAGGAAATCAATAGCACCAGTGGAAAACTATGATAATCAATAGGCACAGAAAAAGACTGCTCCCGCCAACTTATAATCAGGTGAAACAAAACACCGCTCTATATCAATATTCCATACATCCAGCACATTAGGTCATTTAACCTCATAATAGTATTTCAAACAACCATACTTTGGAGTTGTGTTAGCTATTAAGTTATATTTTTGCATTGAGCACTTTAATGCATAGGTAGTGTATACAGTGTGGGCTTCAGCGTCTTGTGGTGGCTGGGCCCAGCACAGTATATATCCTGGACCACAAAATCTTTGTGTTGTGGACTCAAGGAGGAATCAGTTAAAACAGTCTTGTGCCATTGATAGTTTCTAAAGCAACCTTTTTAAAAATTAATAGCCGCGTAAATTACATAAGCTAAATTTTGGAGTTATACATTATCGTTACCTAATTTGCAACAAATACCAGTGTAATGGTTCCTATAAGAAACTCATGAAATCCTCTTCTGAAGGTTAACTGAGCAGCAGCACCAGTGGCAGTCCAGTTGGCTGGCCACCCCTGTTGCGCCTGAGCAAGTCATATGTGTTTATTCCCAGTGCATCCCTGTGAATGGCAGTTCAAACACACGTTGACTCCAACTGGCAAGCAACCTGCAAATCTCTACTCTGTTTACCTAGATAGATGACTGAAGACTGAAAAGTAAAACGTCTGCTGCAGTGATTACAATCCCCCTTAGAGTCCCCTGAGAAAATATATGCCGGCAGTAAACATGCAGCTAAAATTGACCTTGTCATATAACTGGACATTTATTTGGAGCCACTTTAAAACAAGCACTTCAGAGCTATTGAGTTAAGTGCCAAATGATAATTTACAAAACAGAAGAAACAAGTCAAGTCAAAACCTAGTACACTATTCAGACCCCTCACTTTTCTCTGTGTTGCTTCTAAAATTGTAGAAATTCATTTTTTCACTCATTAACCTACATTCAGTACCCCATTATGAAAAAAACAGTTCATTTTTATTCTTTTTTTTTTTTTTTGCAAATTTATTAAAAAGGAGAAACTGAAATATCATATTGACATAAGAATTCAGGCTGTGATTACAGCCTTAAGTGTTCTTGGGTGTGACGCGAAAAGCTTTGCACACCTGGATTTGGGGATTTTCCTTGCAGATCCTCTCAAGTTCTGTCAGGTTGGATCAGGACAGTTGGTGGACAACCATTTTCAGGTCTCTCCAGAGATTTTGATTGGATTCAAGTCAGGGCTCTGGCTGGGCCACTCAAGGACATTCAATTCAATTCATTTCTTACAACAACACAATGTATTTTTCATTGCAACTATTAATTTGCTTGAAAATCTTGCTCTGTCAAAGCTAAGGAGATCAAGACGCCTCAAGACACAACGGTCAATCCTGTACTACATTCACATCAGATTTACCCTTCAGTAAATCATTATGGCTTATTGATTCATCCAAAGCTAAATAGCTACATCAGATGTCCTGGGATAAACACGCAGTAATTACAAATAGATTTTGAGAAATCCATCAGATGACTTGCCATGTTTAAATGGCTTTAGACATGAAATGCCTCCTGCTGACAAGAAAAAGCAGAAGTCAATTTTATGTTCAGTTAACCGTCAACAAAATATAAATACCACAGAAAAATACGATACACTAAGAACAATGTTGGACTGAAGAGCTGATCCTGGCCAGTGTTTTTCTTTTAACATAACAGCTAGAACAGAGTGAGCTCCCATCATCTCCCTCCTGTTTAAACATCCAGCTCCTTATTCACAGTGTGCGCCACACATGGTAAAGCAATTAATAAATCATCTTTAGAGAGCCTAATTCTAATCATAACATGTTAGATGTCAGCAGCTCTTCTCGTGAAATGACTGGGGGGAAAGCTTTACAAGGGAAAATCCACCCTTACAACACATATCCACATATGTTATTCCCATGACCTTGAACCATTGCAAACCGTGGTTCTGAAGTTTCACACTTTTGTCAAAGTGTGTACTATTGAGGGGTTAACACATGTGAATTCTGTTTTTGGGTGGATTTTTACCTGAGCTGCCTCTGCAAATAGAACTTTCCAGCTTTACAACTATTAACCAAAGCACCCGTTGTGTAAATATCAGGATAAATCAGTCTACCTATCAAGTATCTGTGTATCAAGTATGTACCCCACCATGGTCAGCCAACCCTGAGGGAATATGAAGATTTAACATTACATTTATCATCCCCCAATTAATCACAGGAACAATGGAATATTAAGAGAAATGAGGTAGAACAGAATCTCAATTTATGAATCCCAGTGTATCGAGTATCACCACAATCCAACAACTCTGGAAGATGAGAGCAGTTCCCATTTTTCATTCATGGCCAATGACATGAAATTGTCTTTGCATACAGAGAAACAAAAATAGTTAATTACAGGAAGAATACATTATTATGTAACAAGGATAAGGTGAAACTGGAGTTATGGGATGAAGGAACAGAGTACTTGCTATGCTGTGAGCTTCTCTGTAGTGTTGAGCTGTAGTTTATCAAGATCCTGTGACTGCAGGGAGGCTTATTGTTTCACCATAATTAAAACCACAAGGTCTAAATGCCTTTAGTTATTCTGATTGCTCACGGAAACAATTTGTAACGTTTCATTACATCTACTCCTGTAACACTGCAGTAATTTCCAGAGAAGATGCTATTCATTTACTTACAAGCTCTACTCCAGTGTGTAGAGTTGGAGTAGGAGCAATGAGGGCTAGATTTTAACAAAATACAGTACCAGCGCCTAGTTACCGATGTCTTGTTTTCACTTCAAAGAGAAATATTTGGATAAGAAGGAACTCGAGTCTGACTCAGTATATGTTTCTCAGTAACTAATGCAGCCCAACAATAAGATGCCCTATGCAAATATGTCTAACACTAAACACTCATACACATAGTTTCAGGCCAGATGTGCTGTCCACTTAATGTTCTAAGCCAACACTGTCACTGTATGTGAATGTAGGAACATGTGTGTTACTGATTAATTCTAAAATACAGCATACCTTTGTTTTCAGTCATTTACAAACATCCGTATGGTAGACAGAATGACAAAAATGCAAACAGCATGACTAAGAAAGAAAAAAGACTGCAAGAAAAAAATTGAAAATCTTAACGGAAAGACAAACAGAAGGCGAGCCAGACGGAAAAACAGCTTCACAAACAGGAAAACAAAAAGTTCAACTGCAAGATGGAAGACCAGTCACAGAGATGGACAGCTGGCGGATAGGAGGTCATGCACATTGATAGTCAGTGTACTCAGTTGAGTGTTGCTGACAAGCTACAGCCTGATGTAGCTTTGTGTGCAGTGTTGAAGCCAAGGTGACTCTTTACTGACAACCCCTAATGAGAGAATATACTGCTGAGATGTGAGTAAGCAAAGATGCTGTGGTATGGAAAAGCCATTAGTGCATATTGGATGAAACAAGGAACAGAGGGAAAACCAGGAGGAAAAGGCGGCGTGACCTTTCAGCTGTGAGCTTTTAAAGCAAGTAAGGAAAGAACTCTAATGGCCTTTTTTTAGACTCTGAAATGTCAAAGGAGCATTTTTCCTATCAAAACACTTGACATGAGGGAACGTCATACACATGCAATGTTATTTACAGCTACAGGATGACTTCACCCAAAACAGGGAATTATCACTCCTGTTGGGAACACATTTCCCAGGAACTTAAAAAAGAGAGAAAAAAAAAAAGACAAACAACTACTTGCTTATTTCCCCTGACTCGTCACTGCGATGCTTTGGCAGAGAATGTTTCAACCGTTAAAGTGTTTAGAGGACCTGGAGCCTAAACACTGTTAGAGTCAAACAACAGAGACTGGGAAGGCCTTTTAATGTATTTATTTATTCATTTTTTAAACTGTGTGACTAATTCAGTTAAATGACGCTAGCCAAGACATTCCATTGGATCACATTCATTAAATATCTATAGAGGAACATGAGAGGTGGGCTATTAGGTTTATAAATAACCATGAGTATTAAATGAAAACCATTTCTACAGTCAGTGAGGCTCTGTGCTGTGTCATGGACAGCTCCTAAACGGAGTGACTGCTCCAGCCATTCTCTCAGGTAGGAGTGTAAGAATACATGTGTACTGTACAGTATGTTTGTGTGTCTGTGTGTGTGGATACAATATAATATCCCTGAGGTCCACTAAACAGATTCCTCACACTGATGAAAATACCATTACAAGGGCTTTTTGCACCACATTTATATACTTGATAAATTGTGTGAGAATGCAGTGCTGACCTGTTGTACTACAATCAACAATAACTTGCTGGTGTGTCTCACAGTGTGTTCCTGACACTAAAGCAAGCAGTCACATCCTTCACAAGTTGCGGAACAGCATCTATCCTCCCTCATCTCTGTCCTCCTCTCCTCTGTTTCTCCAATTTGTCCATCTCCATCCAAAGTGTTCAGAGTTTCCTACTTAGAGACAGCATGGACTTGGAAAATTCTGGAAAAGCTCTGAGGAAGGACCACAGCAACGCTACATGTCTGTGTGATTGTCCATGGGTCACATGTACAGGTATGTACATGTAAAAACTTGCCTGCATATGTGTGTGTTAAAATATACATATATTCTTTTGATTTGTACGTGTGTATGTGGACTGAACATTGTGAACGGGGTGGGGGTGGGGTGGGTTGGTGGTGACTGGAAAACTGGCATAGAGGAAGGCTCCACACAGCCAAGTCACTCATTGATTCTGGGCATCGAGAGCCCACAGAGCCATAGTAATACTACCAGAGGAGGAAAAACAGAGGAGGACATGCCTGGGTATGTGGTGTCCTCTGAGAAACGGGTTCACTCAGTTGTCAGCAAGTTGTCGTATGTTATGTAACAACATAGTAACATGGCATCATTGCATAGAAACAAGGTTAAATACAGCAATGTGTTGTTATTCCACTAGTGAAAGACCATATCATTAAACATACAAACAGTGGCAGTAATTGCAAATGTCAAGGGAGAAGTAAATGTCACTGCACTTTTCATCTGTATATTAATCTTTATACAAAACACAGAGAAGATCTTTTACTGAACCTGGGACCAATCCTACTCCCTTTATGTGTGTAAACTCTCTGCTCTACGGATTTAACGTAATGTTATTGTATGATGTGCAATGTCACAGTGATATTAATAAATATTATATCTATGGAACAGTTTCGGGTTGGCGAACCTACCTGTTACTGTCTTGGTTTTGACCGGGCTGCTGGCATAGTCCGAGGCCTGATTGGAGGGCTGTTTGACCAGTGGTGTGCTCCCTACTGACACCTCGTCCTCTCTCCTCTTGGCCAGAGAAATTGGACCTGGATTCTGCAATGACATCACAGCATGACTGAGCACCTATGAGGCCATGGGAAGGGAAACATGTAATTGCATGAATGTATTTCCATTAAAATTCAGTCCATGAAAAAATCAGCATGTTATCAGGTGTAAGAGTACAAATTATTTAAAAACTGTTAGTAAGGCCATGGCACAGAGACTGCTTCAGACAACTTTAAAGATCTGGGT
>NW_019525136.1:1970622-2021186 GCF_002814215.2 Seriola lalandi dorsalis
ACAATAAAAGTTTCCCAACAAGCGTTGGGAAGTCAGAACAAAATATCAAATGCTCGCAATCTGGACACAGTGGCAAGGATGCTAGCAGCACTGCCTCTGATGGCAGGGAGAGCGCTAGCAGCTCTGCAGCTTCAGAAAAAGCCAACAGCCCGCCAACCCCCAAAAAATGTCATTGTCGACAGGCGCACAGAGGGCCAGGATAAAAAGAAGCTGATAAATTTTGTCTGAGAAAATGAGAGAGGATCATGTACCTGTTGCTGTATCCTGCTGCTCCCTCTGTGAGGTTGATATAGCAACCATGTGCAGAAGACTGGATCCATGTTGACAGCTATGCCCTGGACACTGACCAGCAGGACTGCACCTGGACAACACAAACACACATAGAGAAAAAGAAACAAATCAGAGATTTAAGCCATGATAAATGTGCAGTTTTTCCAAAAAATGAAAAACAAATATTAG
Source organism: Seriola lalandi dorsalis (assembly GCF_002814215.2). Classification (NCBI taxonomy): domain Eukaryota; kingdom Metazoa; phylum Chordata; class Actinopteri; order Carangiformes; family Carangidae; genus Seriola; species Seriola lalandi. Next base: position 1,971,082 of record NW_019525136.1, read on the forward strand.
GAATGGATATATTGTACAGCTGTCTTGCCTTTACAAAATCAAAAAACAAACAGCCCAATTGTTTGTTCAACACAACTAATTCAATAGGATCCAGGTCAAGAGATGCACAGAATTACTGACCGAGGTGGAAACTACGTGAACTCGAATGGACAAAAATGTTCCGATGCTCCTGCTGCAATTATTTCTCTAAAGTAGGAATGACATCTATATGGATCACTGAAATCAATGTAAGGTAATAACCAATGAGCAAAAGTGATTTAGGGCAAATCTGGTCAGATTGAGTGTCAGGTTCTTCCACTCCTGCACAGTTTACACTGTGTCCTAATGACCTGCTCGTGGGTATCAAGCCTGCTTGTTGGAGAGCAGCAAGGAGCAGTTTGTTTCAACTGCTCTGTTCAAAGTGGTATCACACTAAGCCAAGAATAACATTTTCTTTTGATAAATTTCTATGAAACTCAAGACCTTCTCTGGGTTTTGGTTTACTCTTAAATAATAATCTTTACCAACAATAAGAGGGCCCTGAGGTAATGCATTAGGATCCTATCAATAATGATTCCCATGCCGGCAGGATTAGTGTAGGGTCTTTGGCGTGCCGTGGAATGTCCCAGCATGACGATAGGAGGATGTTTCAGCTCTAGAAGGACTTTCAGCAGTTTAATGGAGATTTGGACAAGAACCCAGTCTTCTGTTTCAGGCCCTGAGGCAAAGCCGAGTGTGTGTGTAAGTGTGAATGTGTAAATGTCTGTGTGCATTTCACCTCCGACAAAGCCCGATTGCTCGTTGCTTTGCCTAACATTTAAGTGTCTCTCAAGCATGGACAAAGCACAATTATAAATTTTACCTCGAAGCACACTTACAGAGACACGCACATATTTTTGTTACACCACCTCTCTAGCTTGGCAGGAATTACTCGCTCCTCCATTATTCCCTGTGAACAATGCATATAAAACGGCTCCAATTTGCTCCACTTTTACAATGTTAGGTGATTTGTGGCCTGTGAGCTTATGCGTTTGCTGTAAATGTGTATGAGCAGTGAGAAATGAGTCTGTGTCAGTACTGTAAACTTGTGTATACATGTATCAGTACTGGTGTCTGATCATTATTCACTAGGTGCACTTGAATGCTCAGCCGTAGTTAATTACTGGTACAGAAAACTTTCTCTGGGGACACTTTCTCATTGGATCAGGTCAAACTGGCTCAAAGTTCTTCCTGTATTGCTTCATCTATCTTTCTACTTTCTTTACTTTCCGTCATTCCCATTCTCTTGTCTCTTCACTTTTTTCTCTATCCATCTACCCCTACAAACCTCCTTGTCTCCCTAACAACAGCCTTGTACTTATTCTACATCCACCTCTCTCCCTTTCCTCCTGACGAGGAATCATAACCTCAGCCTTGTGGCTTGAACTCTTATACCACAATGTGGCTGCTTAATAGGCTTTGGCTGTGGCTGTAGTGCTGGGGCCTGACTTCAAGTGGTTTCATCGAAGCCCAGAACAGCATGAGCAGTATAGGACCCAAAAGTCTGGGAATGAGCTGAGTAGTGAAGATGTAGTGAAGATGTATTCAATAAACTGACCCTAAATTGTGGTCCATGGGATGCACTGAGCACACAAAAAAAACACATTCTGCAGAAATGAGTCATAGTGCAATAAATCATGTAACTTAGTAGATGGATTGTTTATTAAACAATTATTACAGAGATAAATGAGCAAATAAAGATATATAAAATGCTTAATTGCAGATAACTCTCTCAACCAGAGCAGCTAAGCTGTGTTTTTTTTGCACAGAATTAATATGTTATAAAGCCAATACAGCTTTAAGGCACGCTACTGTATAAAGCCACCAGCTTTTTCATTGTAAACTTTAGGTGAACAGTTAAAAAGAAAATAGCATATGATCACTTCGGGAACAAAAATAAATCATTACACCAAATTTGATTTTAAGATGTTTTATGAAAAGTTCAACTTTTTAAAGGGCATGACATCAACTGCATTTTTCTACATAAGGAGACCAAATCCACAAAAGACGAAGGGAGCATAGTTTGACTCTAGGCAGTATCAAAGCTAGTATGGAAATCCCAAAAAGAATGAACAAAAATCTATTACAATAAAATGGTCTTAAAGTAAGCTGGTTCTTAAATAAGTAAGTAAGCTTAAGTCACTGGCAGAATACCAGCAGCTGTCATCTTATTGTGGCCGTGTTTTGTGTCTGTCTGGCTTCTGCCAATGACAGCCATGACCATGTTGATACATCACAACTCCACTCAGAAAGCTCTCTGTCTGGGATTAACAGAGCAAACAACCTTTCTTCCCTCTCTCTCTGCCAGTTTGACAGTGACACAGAAACAAAATATGTGTTGACCTGGCTTTTGAGGCTTTGAAGACCAAGGCTTTACCATCCACACTGTGTGTTCTTGTTTCATCATTGTGTTGACATAACTGCCAAGAGTGACACCTCCTTTGAAGCATGCAGCACCATGAAACGGCCTGGCATGCTTAGAGGGCGACCTCAGCAGCAGGTTAACTGTTGTTTTTCTCTGCTCTAACAGGATGGCATATGGGTAATTACAGAAAGCGATGACAATGATAACAAAGGTGTTTTTCTTACTTCCTAAATGATTCCTCAAGAAAACATCAGAAAACTGCTCAGTGGCCTAGACTCTGAAAATATACACAACCGCAGAATGTACGTGCAGGCATTTGTGAAGACACACTTACCTTGACTCACCCAGAGTGGACCTATTAATGCCAAAGGTGTTATTGTTTCTTCAGTGGAGACCAGTAGAGTTAAAAGGAGGCATGGGGCTGCTGGTGTTGTTTTATGGCTGTCTGACATCTGTCCTCAGGCTACAGTAGAGCATTAGACTAGACTGAGAGAAGGCATCTAACCTTTAAACCCAGTGTCTTCCTTTCTGGGTCAACAGCCCCAATAATCTATCTGCCATACATCTTTCTGTCTTCATATTGTCTTTTTTTTATCAGGTTACATGGTTTATACATTGAAATTTTTGAATGCAAAATCTGCTTTTGTTCAGTCACTGCAAGCATGAAATTCAATAAACTGGGAGTGGTTAGGTCAGTGCAAGTTCAAAATCAAGTCCCACAGTGGAGACCAAAGCCCTGATTGGGGTTACAGAGGGCACAACCTCTCAACAACAGGGCCATGACCCCACCATCAGAGTAACAAGACAGGCAAAGAGAGGTGGGAGGTGCTCACCATTCACCCCCCAGATACACAGAGGGGGGAGGATTCATGTCCTAGCCAGCTAATCGCCCCCGCAGAATCACTTCATTGTTGGACGTGAGGCAGTGCTGGGACCCTGCGTCCAGCTTCTCCAACAGAAAATAAATAAATATAGCCCAGCCCGCATCAGCCAGATGACTTCTGACAGGTTTGGTTAATTTCGAAGCCAAGTAGCAAAACAAAACATTACGCCAGCGTGCGGGGCCTACGCTGCCTTTAATTGCTTTTCCGATGAGCTCATGACTCAAAGGTGTCCTGGAGTGAGCCATGCAGCCCGACAGGTGTTCTACTGGTGCGTGTGTTGGTGTGAGTGTCTGCAAATCTGTGTGTGTGTGTGTGTGTGTGTTGGATCTGATGACACCACTGAAAAGGGGACTCAGCTGTGTGTGGGTGGTTGCAAGGAACAGTGAGTGCAGTATATGTTGTGTGTGCGTGTATGATCGGAGTATTTACGTGCTCCTTTATGCACGTTTCTTTTTGTATCCATTTGTGTAGTTGTGTATGACAGTGAACAGACACCGATTCACAAAGCTAATAAACCTCCTTGCTCTCAAACACACACCACTCTCTGACACATATTCAGTGTACTACTGTTCCCCTGCCTTGCTGTAACCCTGCGGCCTGGGGGCAATGCAGCAACACAGGAGCCCAGAGGCTCAGGAAGGACACAAGCAGGTTTGACTGGAAACAGACCCTGGCCTACGGAAAGCCTGCTCTCACTCTGCGCCCATACAACTCTCTGCATTGAAAGTCAGTGTATATGTGTGCCTGTGCATGTGTGTGTGCTTTTAGGATTAATATAAGTGTATATGCGTGTGTGCGTGCGTGCGTGCGTGTGTGTGTGCGTGTGTGTGTCTTTCAACATGGCCCAACAGCAGTAGCCTGCAGCTGACAGTCTAGACCCACCTCATAAAGGTTGATTATGGCTGTGAGTACAGTAACAGTAAAAGGCAGGAGGAAAGCTGGAGAGTGATTCAGCCAGTTAGGGAGTCAGTAAAATGCAAATAGATAAAGATGGAGTGACAGTAGCAGAGAAACAGCAAAAAAATACAGTCGGAGACAGAATCACAGGCAGTACATTCAGAAAGAGAGGAAGAAAAACAGAGTACTTAAACAGGACATATAAAATCATGGATGATGAGAAAGTATTTTTTAAGTTATTTTCCTAATCTACATGATAAGGGAGTAGGCCTCAGAATTTGGCCATGGATCTGTATGATTTATGGGATGACTACAGTAAGTCTCCGTACATGCAAAGTGCTATGAACCGGATATATCACATACACCAACAGTCTGGATAAGCGGGGTTACCACACATGTCTAAATAAAATGCATGTCTAAAAGGTCCAATCAATAAAGCGTTTCCATCCGCAGAACTACAGCTCACTGGATTTTTAGTTTTTCACACCAATCTGAGTAAAAACTCTAGAGACTCTTGTGTGTGAAAACCCTGACTGAGGTCACTTTTTCTTCCCATTCTGATGTTTGATGTGAACATTAACTGAAGCTCCTCACCTGTATCTGCATGATTTCATGCATTGCACTGATTGGCTAATTGCATGAATAAGCAGGTGTACAGATCCTTGAATGTACATATATGTACTGTACAAACACCAATATACAGTCCAGACTGTGTGCATGTCAGAATGTGTACATGGATGGTTGTGTATGTAGTGAGCACAAGGCTGAATGTCATTCACAGAGAGATCTATCCCCATTCCCATCAGGGCTGAGGCTCCTTCTTTCCCATCTGCTGGGTTTGTTGACTCATGGTTGTTAGCTCTGGACTTGACACATTTCCCAGGCTAATGTTCAAATCCAGACAACAACACTGACCATGCTGCAGTTCTGTTGTCTGTACAGCTTTGGGTGGTGCTTGACTCAACAGTAGCAACACTTTCCCTGTGTAGGCCTACTGTATGTATGGGTGGGCATGTCACTATGCTAATGTGCACATGTTGTATTTGAAGATATATGTTTGATTAGGGTGATTTCATAAGTACCAAGATATACTTAAGGCTGAGCCAAACAAAGGTCAGTTTTTGACATAATTTAAACAAGTGACTTTGAAGCGCAATGAAGGCCAACACTTTTTTATCTCTAATGTGATGCCGTCTTTATACATTTGGAACAAATCCGACAATAATACCTTAAATTGCATAAAACAGACCACAAACTAAATATTTGACCATGGGAAAATGGACTTCTGCACATCCCTAGTATGTACTCTAAATCAGTAGTGAGGCCAGATGAGGGGTTTCAAGCAGCAGAACAGCAGCTCTGTTGAGCTCCAGATGTTGATAAGAGGCTCTATAGCCATACATATTCCCCTTCTGGTTGATTCCTAGACTTCATAAATCCACATCAACTCTCCCGGTGTTGAAAAGACGACCAGATACTGCACAATAGCTGCATGTGCCCCTGCTGAAACCCAAGCAGCCCCCGATTTGGAGTATTCCAGCTGTTATCTCTCTCCCTATCCTCTTTCTCCCTACACTACTTCTCTGATATGCCCACAGAAATACACACTCTTTCTGTCTCGCTCGCTTCAAATCACACGAAGGAAAATGCTTAAAGTCACGACCAAATGTGACCTGGCCCTTGTCAGCAAGATAGCTAGCCTTCTTAATGAGACGAAACAGACCTGGTCCTGATTGCATTAATGTATCATTACCGTATCAATCATGGACCTACAGTGTACTGTGTGAACTTTAAATGAGCCCCAGTGTAATGTAAGGGGAACAGGAGAGACACTTCTGAGCTCATTAAAATAAACAGACTTCTGCTTCTGCTGCTGCTTTCCCACAGACAGTTTCAGTTTTGCATAGTTACCTTGAAAACTCCTTATCACTGCTATCATTCAGCTGACTCATGGGCTTTCTCTACAGTTCAAGCTGAGTTCTTTCAGTTTGTCATGAGGAGAGAGGGAGTCAAGCAATTTAATGTCTGTCATTAGCTGGGGTTCCTTCCAAGTAAAGTTGTATGAATTACATTGTAACAAATAGAAAGGTTTATTGCAAATGGCAAAATTAAGTTTACTTGATATTTTAATAATGTTTCTTATACTCTTGAGGCTAAATGTCCATGAAGAAGTTATGCAATTAAGAGCAGAAGAAATACTTTGTCAAATAAATAATGGTGCAGATCTGTCTTCATCCAAATAATAACATCTTGAAGAGGACTAGCCCTCCTACTTCGTTTTTACATTTTAAATTTACATTTATTGTGTCTGAGAGATTCAGTTCATTTCATCTAATTGGCATAAGGTTTAAATTTTGTTGTTTTTGTCCATCTGTGGTGTTCACAGTCAAAAATGATCGATCCTATGAAATGAATGGGTAAGACTGACTAAACTGTACAGACTTCCATCCCCAGACCCCCATAAAAGGGCACACACACACAGACACACACACATACATACATACACAGACTGACCTCACCAGCCTTTCTGCATTTCTTGGGAGCCCCCCATGGGAACCACACCTTCCAGACAAAATATTATATCTAAAGGTTATGGGCATACTGTCATTCTTGCATTATTTCAATCATATAGAGTAACTCTCTTGCAGCGCTTTCCTTGGGCATTGCCTACATCTCATTCTGTGGCACCACAATGACCAGGCTCTTGGTCGGATCTTTGATCATGGCAGAGACAGAATGAAACTGACAATGAAGATAAATTACAAGAGGAGGTGTCAGAAGTGGAATATCATCCAAACCATGAGACAACTGACGAGGAACAATCAAGTAATGAGGAGGAGGGCCCTGCTGTGTCTTTAACCTTCCAGTCAAAGAATGGGAATTTTTATCATGGTTTTCATCACCATCTGAGAGGAGAGGCAGACAGTCAAATGAGAAATGCTTCAGGATGACCCCAAAGTCGACAAGGTACACCATATCCTGGATTGATGACATCAAATCCTACTTTGAAGTGTTCCAGACTGAGCCAAATCAAACCATAGTCCTTCATATGACGAACTTGAGATGAGATGCGTGTTCAAAAACTCAGACGTAGTGGGTCGGTTGATTCTGTCTGGCGTGTAGAGATACAGAAATGAATCCAACTCCAGTTTATGGCCTGCGTAGTTTGGTCGGGAATTTTTTCCTGCCACCATGTAATTTGCAGACATTTCACATGTTGTGAAGATTTTGACACAAGAGATACCTGACTTGGCCGTTGTCAAGACAACAAGCTAGCTGCGAGCTGAGAGGTTTGGAACAAGTGAGTGGAGAGTCATCTATAATTCCAGTCCAGACGTTACGGTGAATGAATGTCTGGTCCCTTCATAGGTCGCTTCGCCTGGAACATGCAGCCGTATACTAGCAAACTTGCTGGTGGAGCTCCAGAAAAGAACCAGGCCAAGAGTGTAGTCCTGGACATGACAGCAGGCCCGCAGAGGCACATCACCACATGTGATAATTTCTTTACTTCATATGCCCTTGGCCAAGTGCTGCTACGGAAAAACTGATCATGGTAATATTTCACCAGACGTAATGTTTCACATGTTACTATGTCAGACATGAAATATCACTTGTGTGTATGATGGCACATACTTGTGCAGGAGAATGACTGCATGATGGCCCTTGGTGTTGTTTTTCGTCATCCTTGATGTGCCAACCTATAATGCTTTTATAATTAATGCTTTATAGCGTTGACGGAGGTGAATCAAGCCTGAATCAGAAGAGGACATTCAAGAGGAGGCTTTTTCGAGAGGAGCAAAAAGAAGCCATGGTGTTGCCCCTTTTTCAAAGGCCGAGACTTTCCACAAAAACAAGTGTCTGTCAGATTGATGAGAGACAAACAAGGGCAAGAATCAAGCTCAACAACCATCAACCTTCAGACTAAAGAGACAAAAGGAAGAGGTGCATCTCGAGATGTAGAAATGAGAATCATTATGCCATATAGTTACAAGGCCATATATTGTCAAAAATACACGAGCACACACATACATAATGTAACCACCACATAATGTTTGTTTGTTGACAGATTATGAACCCTGATGCATTTTTTTACATTTTAAGGACACTTTTATTGATGTTGTGCAATGTTCAAAGCTTAATCTTGTAATAGTTAAGTTTTCCGAAATGAGTTATGGCCCTGTGTCCTTTCTAGCTTAATAAAATTATAATGGTCTATATGGTGCTAATGGTCCATAAATACCATTTTGTACCATTGTTTAAAAATTGGAGGGGTTTCAAAATAAATGTCTTGTCTGCACTTTGACACTAAGTGGTCTATGATAAATAGCACAATATGTTTCATATATACATAAATACTTATTTTACTCAAAAAGGAGTTGTATACGTTCAGCTCAATGAGGGCTGTAAAACTGCTTAAGTTCCAAAGAGAAGAACAAAACTTATAAATCTAATTATTAGAAATTAAGTTAATAAGAACATTTAACACAACATCAGGTGGTAATCAAGTGTTGTGTACTTTAGTTTATTTGATTGTATTAAACCTTCAAATATTTCACTCTTTGAAAGCAGGAAGCTTCCATTCTTCTTTATTTTTTTTATTATTTATTTTTCTCCGGGTCACTTTGCAAACTCCAGCTGTATTTGATGTGGATTCCCAAAACAGATCCAGTATAATTGCAAGAACAGTTCAACAGTGGCTTTGGAGGTTCTAAAATGTTTGTAAAATCAATCAATGCATTATGACCCATACAAATGATACATATTGGTTATTACTTCTGCACGAGGGGTGTGCTGTTGTTACATGACAATTAAATGGGGTTATACTATGTGATGGTTTTGTTTTCATCATTAGACAATGTTAACTGTGACTGTAATTTGTTGGTAGACAAAAAATTTGACACCAAAAATAAAAGAATAAAAGTAGGTGGGACTAATTCAGTCATCTCTTTTTGGTATGTTATTTCTGTTGTTTTATTTGTGTCAGAAACCTATATGCTGTATATTGTTGAGTCCAGCTGATTGAAATACATTTAATTCACTGTGGCTTCCTTTTTCTCTTCTACTCCCTGTCTTCATCTAGAGACTGGTCGGCTGACCTTCTCCAGCCATCCTCTTTAACTTTCTTCTCAGCCCTCAGCTTTCAAATCAGGGACAAGGTCGCATCTTCAAATACCATCAAGCCTTGTCCACCTCTCTGCAGAGTGTCTGTCCCCTCACTCTTTCAGCTCTGCCTTTTATCAGTTCAGGAGACTTGTACAGATCAAAGTCCTCTGCCTGAAATTTGGGATCACTCAAGAAGCTGGGAATGCTGCGCTGAAGAATCTGATGTTTGCGTGGCAATATACATTGGAAGCTCTGCTTTGGTCTGCCCTTCTATGTACTATATCTATCTGTCTATCAGTCCAGCTGTCACCCAGTCACCTAGTCTCCATAAAGTAATGTGCCTGTTTGGTCTATGAGTGAAGCCAAGTTCATTTTAAATACTCTTTCAATTCTGGCAACAGTTTAGGTGATAAGCACTCGCTGATAAAGCATTATTGCACTGCGCTCCTCAGAGATCAATAAAGAACATGGCCAGGATTTAAATGCATTTTTCCATGGATGTTCGGTTTCTGCTCGTTAGCTTCCGAGTTCTTATATTTATTCCAAAGAAAACAATGTTGCTGCTGCCAGAAATGGGGAGAACAAACATCATTTTCTGTACACCAGAGGATTTTTTCTTGGTAACCTCCACAACACCAAGAGCTGAGAATAGAGAACAGCTCTTGTAAAAACCTTCAGGATCCATTGAGGGAATTAGTATCTTCTTATAACAAGTGAAAGCCTATTAAAATAAAATCAGTTAAGGTAAATGATTATGGTTTTAAGAAACAGATGTTTTCACAGAGGGAACATTTCAGCATCTTTTCCAGTGGATCAGTGTTTCACACTGCTAGTGCAGTTGGTCACTATGGAAGTATTATTCTCCATAGGTGCCTAGCTATTAGTATGTCTTTGTATTATACCGCTTCTGGTCAGATGGTAAGATGATCAACTGTAATATATCACTTATCCCAAATTTTTGGGTCCTCATCTGAATTCATTATCTAAATCTAGGTCATATACTTCCATCTACTTTTGGACTATTTATACAGAATTGTCTGAGTAAGTATTATGTGCATGTTTAAGAGAAAATAAGTCTGTGTCATGTCATGGCTCTCTATTAACCACAGTTACAATCAATGTGTCAGCCTCCCACATTCCCACGAATGTGATTTTGTACTTTTATATGAAATACCTAATATCTCTTAACCCAAACCCTTTCTGTCTCTCCCTCTCTCTTTCTCAGTTCCAGTCTCTGTGGGTCCCTCTCAATTCCCAGTCCCACTGTGCACCTCATCCTCTTGTTGCTGGCCACAGTAGATTGAAGATTACTCCTCTTAAAGACATAGCCTTAAGTGGTTGCACATTTGAACCATTTAGCAATTTGGTCTAATGGTTTCAGGATGAGCTATTTTAGCTGCAATGCGGGGACGAAAGGATGGAGGGATGAAGGGCTGTACAGTATGATGAAACACTAGCTCTGATTGGCTGGATTTCCTTATCCAGGAAGGGGGTCACTCTGGTGTCAATGCTAGGGATGAGCTCAAACAAAGATAGGATGATTACAAGTGAACAATAAGAAGTTTGCAGATGGAGAAAAACATTCCAAGATATGTTAGCAGATTTTCATGCCTGTTTTAGATTCATAAAGGTCTCATGTTACAGTAAGGTCATGGGGTAGGGCTACGGGGTTGTGTGTGTGTGTGTGTGTGTGTGTGTGTGTGTGTGTGTGTGTGTGTGTGTGTGTGTGTGTGTGTGTGTATCTTAAAGCCTTAGAGGAAGAGCTCCTTTGTAACCTTAGCCTGTTATTAGTTTCTGTTGAATGAAGCCTCACTGACAGCAAAGAAAAGGCCAAGTGTGTGTCTTGTTGTTGGAGGATGTCACTCCTATCTGCACACACACTGATGATAAGGAAGAAATGTTTATACCTGTCAGAGCTGTATTTAATACAGTCAGACATCACACATACAGACAGACATGTACTTGTGCATTCACACACAAATAAAGAATGTTTGGGCCACCTGCAACACAGGGCATCCAAACTACTATCAGCTGCCCTACATTAACAAATCACTGCACAAAAGCAGTGATGACTCAGTTACTCTAAACACACTTGAAATGCTCCCTGGGCTGGCTTATTGCAGTTGAACAGGACAGATAGGGAGGAGAGGGAGAGGAAGATGGCGGAAAGATAGGGATGAAGACAAGGGAGGGGAAGGGACAAGTAAAGGAAATGATGGGAGGAAAGAGGTGAGTTAAGGGAAAAGAGAGAGGGAATTAAGGCAAGAGAGATATATGGGGAATACAGGGAGAATAGAAGAGAGAGAGGGAGGAAGGACAAGTCTTTGAAGGTAAAAAAACAGCAGCTGCTGCCAGAGAGGCTGCACTTATCCTTCAACCTCTAATCTGAGAGTTATCATCAGGACACAGTCTTCATCTAGAGGGACAAAGACCCTCTCTTGCTCCAATTATTTCTCTCTTGCTGTCCAGTTCCTAAAAATCAAACCCAACGTGTTTGAAAGCACACACACAATCATGAAAATTATTATATGAAGATATAAACATACTATGCTGATACAGACAGTAAACACATACTGCTGTCATGCAGAACAAGAGCAGTTCAACACTAAACTTATTCTGTAGACTGTTGTTCATCTCGCAACACCTTGGCACCATTCCTCATACATGAAATGTTGAGACGCCACAGACAGAGAGCTGCAAAGGCCAGCTTGCCAACAATCCATCTCCTTTCCTTTTAGATGTCTGTCGGCTAATGAAAAAAGTGAAGATGACATACTTGGCCATGGTGACGGGACAAATCCCAAGGTGATCCAAAAAAGCCCAATATGAATGCCTCAATGGAAATCTTAAACTTGATGAAAATGTTTCTGTCTAGACTCATTTAATTCACAAAGAAAGGAGAGTTTTTTCCCCACCTTGAGAATGAGTGGCCAACACCATTTAAAAAAGACAAGATGGTGGAAAAGCTATTCTGACCATGTAATGCAGAGTATTGCTTATCATAATCAGCATTTAATATTCCACTCCAACTCCACCTTCAACAGGACTTAAATTATGGGAGATTCATTGTTCATTACAGGGACTTGGCAAAATCTACCGTTCCAACAGTGGCAGCAACAGCTAGGACTTAGAAAAGGTGATCTAAGATGGGTACTCCACTATTATTAGAAGCTTTATAAACCTGGTGGCTGAACTTTTAATTAAGCACCAGTAGAGGCTGGTAGAAGCTAATCTCTGGCTATTAGTGCCGGGAACTCGTCCTTTCATCTGCAGGTCTTGTATATGTTGAGAGGGGAAGAGAGAGGTGCTAAGACTGCCTGTGTTTACTGCCTGTTTATCTAAGTAGGCATGTGGGGGGCTGGAGGGCCATGGCAGGTCAAACCACACACAGCGAGAGGAGTCCAGGACCCCTGGAGGACCACTCAAAGTGATGAGATTTTACAACTACAGCTTGGCCTATGACTACTGTTGCTGCTGCACACACACACACACACACACACACACACACACACACACACACACACACACACACACACACTTGTAGAAACAGGCTGGCACACACACAAAACCCTGATTCAGAGTGATGAGAGTTTGTTACTACTGTGTTGAGACTAAGTGCCCCAGGGGTAGGAAGGCAAGTTAAGGGTTCCTGTGGAACTTAGGGCCCCCAAGGCAAACATGGCTTTGAGATGGCCAAGCCTGTATACACAAGGTTGTAACTTTAAATCTGCTGTATTTACATTACACATAGGAACTGAAATATACACATAATTTCCAGCTAATAACACATTAACGGTGTAGGTCTAACAACTTCGTATATATTACTACATATGTATTATTATATATACACACCACTATATATATTACAGGCATGAGAGAATATTCCTTCATAGCAGATGGTCAGACTGCTACCGCCTATGTGATCTTGAGAGGACTTCAGAGGACTGCCCACCAAGAGAGAGAGAAAGTAGGGGATACTGGGGATACTGGGAAAGCCGTGAGCAACCAGCAAATCAAAGGCAAGCAGTCTGGTTTGTTTTCTCATGGCACAGGGCCTGAGTGAAAAAAACAGCTAAATAAAATAAACCTTTAATTTGAGTGAAATTGGAGGCAACAAGCGCTGCTGTAGAAAAGACTGTGAAGTGTGATTTCTTGCGGTTTGGGTTAATCCTGATTGAGGAGCCCCTGAGTTGAAATGTCAGCAATATGAGACTAAAACAAAAATAATTACACCCAGGGTTAATGAACACAACTGCCTGAGGCACAGGGAACTACACAGGAAAGGGGGGGGGGAGGGAGACAGAGAGAGAGAGAGAGAGAGAGAGAGAGAGAGAGAGAGAGAGAGAGAGAGAGAGAACTCTAAAGAATAAGTTGAAGAGGTAATTTGCCCTCATTTTTCAAACAGAAAGGGTCAAAATCATAGACCCATATTTGTCTTCATGCAAGCTGCTAAACCACTAAGGTAAAATAATAAATTGTAAGTGAGCAGGCTGGCACTCTGATACAGGGCCATCCATCTGGGCTTTTGCTATGCCCTGAGTATTATTTCCCCTCAAGGTTAATGACTTCTATGGCTAAAGGATGAAACAGATGGCAATGCCTTAGCTCCTTTTTAACTACTGCCATGCCCTTCAAGTTTATACCATCTCTTTCCAACCTGCTTTCATCTTTGCTGTTATGTCTACACACACTATCTCAGCTGTGTAGGGAGCAGCCCATTACAATAAGACTGTTCACTGGTGCTAGGAGGCACCTGCACCTTGTAATGTGTATGTGTCTATGTGTACACACTGTGTATGTGTCAGTGTAATAGGAAAAGCTTGTAGTTTGGCAGGTAGAAGTGTCTGTACATCTGAACAGTATGGAACCTACAGAAAATTAAAATATTAGTAGGAAATTATTATTTCTAAAAGAAAAATTCTGATCATTGAATAATATATCCTCAATTTCCCGGTGAACTACATTGTTTTTATTTTCAGATAACATGAAATCTGGCCTACACACTTAAGTTGTTTTTAAAAAAAAAAAAAGCTTTTTAAAGCTTATTCTATTTCTTAAGTGAGCTTCTTTTGCTTACAAACAGTTTATTTTCTTATGAATTGTTTGTTATTTCTGCTGCAGCTATATCATACAGTATATACAGTATAATCATTGAAGCTTGTTAGGAGATGTGTGGTAAAGTGTAGTTAAAAAACACTAACTATGTGTCAGTAATGGCAGAGTGTTTTGGAGTCTAAATGCAGTACAAGATGGTTCAGCTCCATATATGAGGGTGTTGAGACTATTTAGGAGTATGTAGAGTGTGGTCTGAAAAGCCTAAGACCACTTTCCTATTCAAGTAAGTGGGGAAAGTGGTCTCAGCCCCCACCCTGTGTCTCTCATATTAATTCATGTCAATTTGAAATCTAATTTTTAGACAAAAATGGAGTTGAAGTAACAGTTATGAAGTACTTTAATTTTCTGCACGAGACCAGTGTATATCCAGTCACAGATACACCCTGTGTGTGTGTGTGTGTGTGTGTGTGTGTGTGTGTGTGTGTGTGTGTGTGTGTGTGCGCGTGTGCGCTTCAGGACACTTCTCCTCAGTATGTCTCTCCCTCTGTGCTCTTAAAGCTGCCTGCCCGTGTACAGCTGCTGAATGGGGGATGCGTCCAGGCATAGAGTCCCACAGAAACAACAACAACCCACATCAAAGGAGTTATATTGGCGGAACATGATTATCAACCTTTATCCTATGAGTCTGAGTCCTCCCTCCGCCCCAGCATCACTCACTGCTATAGGGAGGGAAGGGAGAAGAGAGGATGATTTTCTAAATACAAGCTGACCACAAACTGATCCCTTACTCATGTCTTCCTTTTGTTTTTCTTTCTTTTTTTTTTTTTTTTTTTACTATTCCCCTGTTTTTTCTTCAAGCTACAAACTGTAAATGCTCAAGCAAACACAGACACTGATAGAGACAGCCATTACAATCATTACATTCCATTCATTCACTATGCATCAGGTCTTCCAAGTCACATCACAGTTTTTAACTTTCAAACCCATTACTCACACAGTGCAGTGTAAGCCCTATACATCTATCAACTATTGAATAAGTGTCAAATACAGTGTCATAATGTCACAATGTCACAGAGTGGTCACAAATCCAGGGTGTATTCTACCTCTCACACAGAACAATTATATTCATTGATGATCTTTATACCAGAAGTTATTTTTCTGTCAGTGTAGATGTTCTACTGTGATTATGTCATTTAGGAATCTCTTTTTGGTGCATCGTTTTTTTTTCTAAATAAGTTACAATGTTTCAAATTAAAAGTATAATATTACATTAGACAATCTTTACAATCCTGTTCAGCATCCATTGGCAACTTAACTACATAAGCCTCTCTGGAAACCAGGGGAAACGATGATCTGAGTGTTGAAATGGTCTTACTCTCACTGTAAGTAAATGGGCCGATATGATCTCGGTGGTGATATGCTTTTGGTAATCCAGGCCATGGGCTGGGCGCAACCAGTCACCTCTTTCAGCTCCAGAGGAGCTGACTAATAAAGACTAGACAACAGGCTAAAATGAACTGATCTCTCATTCCAAGCCCAAGGGATGATCAACAACGGTCCTCTGAGCATTACCTAACTTTAAAGGATTGTGTTAAGCTCATGTTTTGGTTGCTGTGAGGTCAGGACCCTGAGACAATGTTGGATCAGAGGGGAGATAGTGTTGCAAAATAGTGAGCTTTGCCGCAGCAAAGTATCCAAGACATGAACCTGACCCGCATGAAGTCATGTACCTGGCTTAAGATTCATGGCAAGAACAACGAGGAACATACACTGACACACACTTTACAATCATAATCTGTGCAAGCATTACAAAATATATAACACTTGTTAGCATACAGACCTTCACATTGTATATAAAATCCATATGTGCAATGTGCAGGGATATATGCAACCACACAAATACATATTGAAAAAGTACAACTGATTTACAGTTTAGTATTCTACTTGAATGTTACAGGCAACCCCAGGTGACAAAACCAGCTCCAGTATTTAAGTAATTTCTACTTTTTCCTGTCTACCAGTGCAGTGAATCTATCGCTGACAGTTTTTCAAGTTATATGTCAATCTGGATTCTTTATTTCAGACGTACTTCACGTTAACAAAACATTAACAACAGTAGTCACAAAAAAATGCCACATGATTTTCCTGCTGCTGCTGAGGGGCAGACAGAAACATGCTTGGCAGACACTGATCACATCTACTTCATGAATCTTGTGCAGGAACTAAAATAACTAAAATATACTTATACTTGAAAATATACACTTAGTATACAAATACACAGACATTACGTATAGCCTCACACACACACACACACGGCAGATTGTAGTGGAATAAAAATGTGCAGTCAGTGCTGGGGATAATGGGCCTGACGTCAGGCAGACCTATAAACCCAACTCAGGTGTGGGTTTATTTTTCTTGGACCTATCAGACAAGTCATGAAATAAGAATCTCACTGACAGACTCACAGCTAAACAATAAATTGCTATTCACACTTTCAAAAATGTTAAGTAGAACTGCTGTTCAAATAAACCCTGGCATCTCCTCAGACACACAGGCTATCGTGTCATCTGACACATCTCCCACAACCACTGGTGTAACACCCACCACTTGAACCATATAGTGTATGTTGGGGCAACTGTATCATGGGTCCACCCCTCTGCAGCGGTGCAGGACTGCTGCCTGGCCAGAGAGCATCTGGACAGAGCACGAGAAGTGCTCATTCATTGTGAATAAAAACAAATTTAAACTAAGACACATTTAAATGTTTTACTCACTCGCTGAATCATAACCTTTGTTCATTATGAGGGTAGGAGTCTGCATTACAAAACTGATTACTCTATGTGCCTTTGGGTAAAATGAACCAAACATTTTCAAAAATGCTTCATTACAGTATATTACAGCTGCATACACCCAGTTATAATGCAAGGTCTGGCACTGGCATGGTCTTGGGTGGACATATACTGTTACTTGAATACAGTATATGTAACCTAATGTGTGTATGTGAACATATACACAAAATACTAAATATTGTGTGTCACGTCGTCTGTCCAGACACTGACAACATGACACTTAAAAAATCTACATACTGACCTGGTGAACGTCAGTGTTCCTTCAGGAGTCTTTCCACCATTCACCAAAAATGTGAATTGTGCAGAGCTTTTTTTTTTTTTTGAGAATTTTTGTCAAATTTAAACGTATCAAGTTATTTGCTTCAGTTAATTGTCAAATCGTAATTGTAGTCATCAGGGCTACTGTTAACTTCTGGCCTTTTCACATTTAGGATTCAGTGACAGTGAGGCTGTCCTCTGGTCCTGACCTCTTTCTGGCCCTCTCATCCCAACCCACCATAAAGTTAAGGGAGTGTGGACATAATCTGTGAAACTACTGGCTCACCTTACTATGACCTGCCTCAAATGCTTTACCACGTCTGATTACATCTATTGCTGTCAACCACAAAGGACCTCCCAGGAAAGGTCCTTGGAGCCCATGATATCTCTGAACAATCTGCTGTGGTTGGGGTACATCCTACACAATATTGTAATGCACTATTATGGTAAACGGGACTCTACATGAGTCAAGGGTCCAATGATTTGGGAGGACCTATGCATGAAGCCACTGTTCCTGGGAAGACCTGGGGGAAGGTGCTTGCCCTGATGTGACCATGACCAATACTTCGATAAGAGGTAAGACAATATATCAGTGGACCAGATTATCAATGAAATTGCATGTTTGTAGTATAGACTAACATTTAATTAAACTACAAAACAAAGCATTATGATATTACATAATGCTGAAATGTAATATTTTATTTCTTAGAGGACAAATGTCAGATATAAATTGTGGTAGAGTATAAAGAAAACAAAGTCTGGAGGAAGAATCACAGAATTTACCTGACATTAGAAAACACCATTGTTTAAACAAGGTCAAGACTGAGAAAACACTTTGGAATTCACAACATGAGTACCAGACTTTCCAGTCATGTCTGGTTCAGATCTTATGAAATACTGCTGTAATTTCACTTTGAACTCTGTACTGTGATCTAAGGTTGTGATAATTTCACAGTGTTCACAAGATTTGTTAAAAAAGCACAGCTTTGTAAATAAAATCATTCTGAAGACACACTATCATAAAAATCAGCCAAAGACCAGCACAAGACTACATCTGATGAAAGAGACACACTGTAAAACATTTTCACTTAATGTGGTTAATAGTGATAAAAAATTTATTGGAAAAGAAAAACATATTTTAATCTTCAATCTCTTATGAGCAACACCAATTTAATTAACTAAAGTTACACAAAAAAGAGCCATTGTTTGCGAGGAACTAATTTATAGAATAGAAGTCACAGTTCAAAAGATTTTCCTCAGTCTAATATTCAGGAGACATACTGGAGGAGGGAGATCTGAATCAGTGTCCATAAAGTTACACCTGAACTTAGAGAGGACTGCTGTCAGCAGACGAAAGCCTCACCCATGTTAACACACTTTCTCCTCCTTTCCCCACACAAATGTGTCTGTAATATATCATTAGATGATATGAAATTTCTATTATAAAGCACATGTATTGTTAACCAAGTGCAGTGAAATATTGGCAGTCTGTAGTCTACGGATTCATCTCCATAGATGCCAGGTTCTAGTTATGCAGGAATACAATGCCTGATAAGACAGTAGAGTGAGGCATGGGAAGAAAACAGGCAGGCATCTTACTGTGAGTAACATAAATATTTAAAAAAATAAATCAAAATAATTAATTTATAAATCAAAACAAAGATCATAAATAATAGACAACAGACAACTTATTGTAGTGTAAATCATACCTTAGGAATCACAAACAGCAACAGAGTACTGAGAAAAAAAGAGAATTAGGCCTATTAAGAATAAAATAAGAAACACCATTAATATTATTACTGAACATTATCATTTCGTTCATCTGATCTCTCTCTCTATGAACTACCATTAAAAGTCTCAGAACATCCTCTTTTTTCTTTTGAAATGTAAGCTGTTCAAGTCCAGTGAATAACATTAACAAAGGTAAGAGGTAAACTGGCCAAGGTAAAAAAAAGTTTAGGCCACCATAGTTTTCATAGAAAACGGGCCTTTTTCAGGGATTAAGAAATTGGTTAATTTATAGCTTTCTTGCAGTAATAAATGAAGCCTTAAAAGTTGATGCAAACAATTCCTACAGGTGCCCCAACTTTTGTTGATGATGTACAAACCATCTGTCTGTACAAAGGCAGTGCTGAAACAAACTGTTTTACGACACCCATTAGAAGAAAAGAAAGTGAAAGCAAATCAACCTGCAAGTGCAACATATTGGTGGGAACTTCTGCATCAGTGTTAGGACAAACTTTCCAAACAATGTTTGATCTCCACTGTAGAAAGAAGCCACGATAAAATATAATTATTTATGTGTTCTATACTTTAATTTCAGAAGCACAGATACAGATACATTACACTATGTACATTTCAGTAACAACTGGAAAAATAGAGGTGCTCTGAAACTTTTGACTGGTCGTGTACACAGCCACTCTCTCTTTTTCTCCATCCGCCTATCTATCTCCATCATTCTCTCTTTCTTTCCAGCTTGTCAGAAACACACACACATCTGTGCCCCCCTCACCACCACCAGAGCTGAAGTTTATTTGACTAGAAAATTACCCTCCTCATGTTTAACATATCTCCAATATTGTCATCACCAAATATTTATTTGTAGAGGAGAGGACCTCTGAATGGCCACATTCCTTCTGCTTTCCAGCATTTATACAACTTTCTGCACAAGCACCCGCACACACATACACACACACACACACACAGGCAGTCAAGGCTAAATGGGTTTAGGAGTATTTTACACAACTATCTTGCAAGTGCTTGCATGTACTCGCATGGGTGAATTTCTTTTAAACTATTTTTTATTATTTCCTAAAGAAAAAATTTCCAACACCTCTCTCCCCTCCTCTTGTGTAAACTAGAGAGGTGGAGGAAACAAAGGAAAACACTAATCTAAATGTTTCATATGATAAAGTGCCTCAATGTCAGTGAGAATTAAAGCATGGTTATGTTATATGTCAGAGAATGGTCATCATTACAGTGATTAACAGTTTAATTTCTTTCAAAACAATGATTTGGCTGCTTGGCAACTATGTATCAGATAAGTCATAAAGACTTGTAGATGTCATCCAAACTTGGCATTAATAATTTAATGAAATAAAACACCAGAGATTACTTGGAGTGTCTGCTTTGCTCTGTTCCATCAGGCTGAATCAATCCCACGATAATTTACTTGATATAATCATTGTGCCCATTGTGGTTTACCAACAACTTCACTGTGGGGGGTGCTCAACCTTATGAACAGCGCACCACAAGGGGGCAGTGATGTAACAAGGACCTGGAAATGGTCAGAGAGGCTTATTCATTAAAAACTTACTGTGAAGGTGAGGGTGGAGGTTGAAGGATGGGGAAATGAATGTGGAAGAAGAAGAGTAGAAGGAGAGAAAAAAGAAAGCAGCAAAGTCAAAGTATCTAAGAAGGGAAGAAGAGAAAAAAAGGAAAAAAGTTAGGGAAAAAACAGGAAAGTAGAAAGGGATGTCTGAAAAGAGTTTAGCATGGCATATATACAACTGTAGAGAGAGCAGGAAATAACAGTAGAGATTAAGGCCACTGAGTGCCAAACAAAACCAAGCCGCTTAAATAAGAGAAGTCCATTTAAAAACCACCCTACTAACTCTCACCTGTAATCTAAAAAAGTCAAGGATTCATTTAACAGGTAAACAGAATCGTTCTTTCAAATCACAAATCTCTGACCTTTCCAATTTTTAAATATATCCCAGCACTCAAGCAAACCAAACCAAACAATCAAGTCTTCATTTAGATACTGTACTAAAAATATTAAAGCCTGTGAGCCAGCTATGTCCTTTGAATGGTGGTGCACACACACACACACACACACACACACACACACACACACACACACACACACACACACACACAACTGGACTCCCAGAGAATAGTCCCAGTAAAAACCACAGGTCCCAGAGGGATGCGCCCTGGTGTCTTTGTAGTGACCAGTTCCTTGAACAGGCCTGGAGATGATACTGATACATCAGGCAGGGTCATGAATACGCTGAATGAGGAGAACTCTGCACTATTGCTCTACATACCACAAGTTTGTATGACCTTTTGAATAGTCACATTGCCTACCAACCATGACGATCTGTGGCCTATCACACATATTGTGTGGGTTTGTTTGATTTGTTGCCCTCTTACCTCTATGTACTTGCTTGCACCACTGTAAGCCTCAACTGTCTGGCCACTACATGAAACGCAACCAATAGCTGCACTGAATCTGAATATTTCTGGGAGACATTCATGGAAAAATTGTTAATGGGAAACTTAACATCTTATTTCACATTTCACAACAAAGATATCCCTGTTACACTGTTTATTGCCCGTATGTTTTTGTTCTAACATTCTGCCCTGGTTCATTCTACCTCTGCCACACACACTGTCCAATTCCCAGTTTCTACCGTATGTGTGTGATATTTTGCCAACCCAGATGTCTAAGCCTTGGCCTGTTTGTCTGCCTTGATACCCCATACTGAACTCCCCAATGCTTCACATTTCTCTCTGCCTCATACTGTTTTTCTCTCTGCCTGCCTCTCTTAAAGGGCAAACCACAAAGATGAAGAGCCCAGTGACCAGTGCAACACATGTGGTAAAGCACAGACACACACTCATAAAGCCTAGTAATATTACTGCAGTACTTGCTACCAAACCGCAACCAGTTCCAACCAAACTCAGCATGCACTCACCACACCCAGTGCTGTGTCATCCTGACAAAGCGTGGGCTATAAACAAATCAGTGTAGGACAATCACACAAGCAGAGAGGAATCTCAGAGCAATCCTAAATCAGAGAAGCCAAAGATTTCTTTAAAGTCTTTGAAAGAAAAAGTAACAAAAAAGTTGTACGAAACAACTGTAACATGAAAACAACTGTGTCTAACTTAGTGTGCAGACTTTCACGTGTAGAATGATTTATAGAATGATTCATAATGAACTGTAGCATATCAAAGGTATGACATAATTTTTTCTGCGTACCTTGAAAGCATTTCAAATATTCGGTCATTTATTTACTTACATGAGAACACTTAACAATATGTAAGTACTAGAGGTGAGCCAGTGTGAAGCTGTGGTTCATTATCCAGTGACATCCAGCCAATGGAGTGAGACCATCTAATCAGTGTCTGTCTGACAACCGTCTCCAGTACCCTGCTGCTCCGTGCTGTTCTTTCCCTCCCCTGGCATGGGTGACCCCATGTTCACACCTGGAATTGGGGCAGGGGTTCAACAATGTCTCTGAAACGCCCCTTTCCATCCCTGATACCACGGTAACTCTCCGTCAGGCTGCTCTGTGCCCACGGGTTAACCCTACCACCTACTGTGTGGGCACCAGCTGAGGGGATCTGTTGGATGTCATTATAAGGCAACTTCCTTTTATAACGTCGGCTCAGCTCAGATCCCTGGATTACACCAGATAACATTGGATTTAGGCAGAACAAAAAAAAATCAAGGTAACATTTAAAAAAATTAAAAATGCATTCTAGAATAATAGTTCAATAAATGTGTTGACCATCTAATTTATTGTTTTAAATCTACAGATAAGACCATTTGCCAAATCGCCTTTCTCTTGTAGAGGGTTTATCTGGTTTTCAGGCTATGTGACCACAGAGGAAGCTTCAGTGAAGGTTTCTGATAGCAGAGAAGGATTGGTGGCTGATAAGAGAGGTGTGAACAGCAGTGTAAGCTTGTCACTGCAGGGGGCTGGAATGACAGACCATCAGAGGTTAGGGGGTTACAAGGCTAGAGAACCAGATGCCATAGAACTGGGCAGTGTCCAATCTACCTGACATCACCTTTATCTTTCTTGATTGGTTTTTTGATTTATTGAACCATGGCTATGATTAGTATAAATATTAGGTATTTTGTCCTATCTGGATTTACCTTTAACATAAAATGGAAACATTGTATTATTAGAAATTCTAGATTTCCCTTTCACCCTTTACTATGATGCCTTAAGTTTGAAAAAAGTACAGTTTGGGAAAATGTGAAAATATTGTATAAATGTATATTGCACTAATATGAAGATTAAGTTTTTGCTAAGGCAGGCTTGGTAGGTAAGTCACTAAAGTATGTAAGCATAACTGGATGGAGGATCAACAGTGCTGTAAAGAGCTCAGGTTGAGGGCTGTTATGGGGTGGATGGTGGTTATGGGCTGCAGGATGTTTTAATCCTGAGATCAAACGAGATTCTAATTTCCTGTTTGTTACATATTCAAAGGTTCTATATGTAATACTTAGAGAACCCTCATTATTAATGACACTGGGGGCCTGTTGCTCGTGATTGCGCTTTGAATGTAGGCAAAAGCAAGCATACTCTGCAAAAAATTTACATATTGGTCAGACAAGAAAATAACAGAAAGAAAGGAGCAGTCTACCCTTCCATGCCGCCAGACAATGTGGCATAAAGTGGAAAAACAGATGAGAATGACAGGCATGTGCACGGAAGGAACGTCTACCAGCACCAGCATGACACCCTGGACGCATCCACTGGAACACGTATGCAGCATGCTCTCACATACACCCCAAATGACAGGCGCATAGAGAGGTAAAGAGACCTTACTGACATGGATTTTTTGACAGTCCGTGGGTTTCTTTATTTTCAGATTTGTTCCTGTAGTCCCAATGGCCAGGCAGATTACATGAGACTGAACGTGGTTGACCAGCATCATGTTGGTAGATGAGGTAACTAAAGTTACACTGGTATTATAGTTTGACTATAAGATTTTTAGACGCTGGCCCGGTGCTAAAATGAAGCATGGAGACAGGTCCTGTTTAGTCAGATAGGCTTCAATAAATAAAACTTATTTTCTGTGCTTACATGGACATGTTTGAGTCTGTGTTGTCCTAGGAGCTGGTCGTTTGTTGATGTTAGCTGACTACATTTTTAAGCTAACGTTAGCTAGTGTCGCACACTGTTTGCGCTGTAAGACAGTGGAAGAGAGGTATTGAAGCAAGGCACTCCAGAGCTAAACATCACATACTTTGGATATTCCCAGAAAATTTGGGAAAATACACATTGAAATCAGTCCACAGGCTGTTATAAGCAACTGAGAAAGTTACCTTGCAATCCATTCACACATTACCAATGAAAAGTGATTAATACATGTAAATTGCATCACATTCTTACATATAGTACTTTTAAATTGAAGCAAATATTTGGCTAAAACTGACATATCTTGGAATATATTGTGTTAATACACAGGAAAAAGACATGAAAAAATGCGCCTTTCTTCAAATGTCTGAGGGCCATTCCAAAAGCTTCAGTTTGCTTTTCTTGAAACAATTCATGATGGATTTTGAGGTGTGCTTTGGATTATTGTCCTGTTGTAGAAGAAGCACTTGTTTCCATAATGACTGGCTTTGCAATTGTTGATTGTATACTTCATAAATTGATTTTTGTAATGAGATCGCAGTTAAGGTTTCCTTCTGATGTCACTTCCATGTAAACCTGTTTGTGCAACCTATGCTGCTCAGTAAACAGTGCACCACCACTCTTTTGTCAGCCAAACCTTCCTGCAGCTCCTTTAGAGTCGTATGTGGGTTTTGTTTTGCCCTTCTGCCCAGCAGATGTGCAGTTTTATGTAAAATATTCCTTGGTCTTACAGATCTTGCTTTGAGTTCCAAATACACATAATTCTTGACAATTCTGTCTTATGAGTTTTAACTTGTCAATTAACAAGTGTTTTACAAGTGGGAGGGTGCCTTAACTTGCCACAATAGCTGTTTAATTTTTTTCTACTTTTTTTAGCTCATGAAATAAAACACAACAGTGAACTATTCCTCTCACCTGCCCAGGAACTGCAGATGGAAATTAGCTAGAAATTAATCTGGTACAAGCATCTCTTCTCTTTTTTGTGATGAATGTATTTTGTACATGGTACCTGATATACTGTAATTAAACTTTAATACTAAATTAAAATTGGGGGAAAGGTTCATTATTAATGTCCGTTCCCTACACGGACTGTATTAATTTCTTTTCAGTTCAAAAACCAACAAAATATGGAATTTGCCCCGAACCTTTGCATATAACTGAAGTTGTATGACTCTATGTCCGCAGTATTAGAATTATTGCGAATAACTGATGCAGCACCTCATGCAACTCTACAGTTCTACTGAGTCATAAATCCACCATGTGACTTAGTGATAAGGTCCCTATGCTGAGTTCCCCCATCTGCGTCTTATCACACTGTTGGCACCCCCCTCTCCTCTCCACCATCGCACTTTACACCCCCCTACACGTTGCAGACAAGCACGACAGTGTGACCTTTGACACTGTAATCAATGGGCATTAAAAAGCCTCTTAAACAAAACTGATGAAATGGGAAGATTGGACTGACAAGGCGACTGACTGACTGGCCTAGAGGCTAAGACGGATCCAGAAGCAGTGGCGCTGAAATGCCGTCACCAACACATTGAAGGTGGCAGAGGTGGTGGGAGAGTGTTGGCTATCACAGGGTTTACAGATTAGCCTGGCTTATTAGTTCACTATAGGTACCTTGCACCTTCTCAGGATTGTCACACATCACTTTGCTTCCTTGCCCGTTTCACCCCTGTCTCATACAAGCGCGGTGTCTGTCTGTCAGACACAGATGGAGGTGAAAGGGTGAGAGTGATTCAATGATCCTGTAATGTTGGAGAGCTTAACAAGAGCCGCCAAGCTCAGCAACAAAAAGGCAGACAAACCCGGTCACACACTTGTGTCACAAAATACGCGCAGACACACATGCGTCAAAGCACAACGGTTTTCGTGCAGTCTGTTCCGCTCCAAGATTTTCACCACAACAAAACGCAGCATTAGCACATGTCTACATAGATAAAAGACTTTTCCTCTTGAATTTTAATGATTTGTAACAAGCAGCAGAGTGATGGTATGAGAAAAATATGCAAAGTGCACAAAGAGGACAATGGTGCAGTCACAAAACAGGGTGATTAATCAGAGAGAAAATGAGAATTAGATCAATGTGTTGATATAGCAAGGATAAAGGAGCAAAAGCCTATAACTTATACTGAGAGAGAGTCATATATCTAACGCATGCTCCAGTGGCTCCAGTGTAATAGTGACCAGAATGGGGGTCAACTAACGGTTACCACCAAATTTATTATCATTAAATCCACTAGGAGCGGTGTTTCCCTGAAAATCTCCAAACTGTGCTGCTGACTGCTGTTTTTCAAGGTATACGAGATGCTGTTTGGTAGCAGGGATAAGGACTGACAACATGGCCAACTCACTGTGGATTGCATAATGGCTTATGCTGCACCAAAGTGAACCAAAATTATGATTTGTTTTATCATAAATATTGATGTAGAATTTGCATCTATGTTGCCATAAATCTATGATCCATATCTCATAGGTGTTATATATTGAGTAAGCGCACAGTCATATTCAATTTTCTGTATGAGGAAACAGGCCCTTGTGTATTCTGGCCTACTGCATGCACCACACATGTTGACAAGTCATCTATCTTCCTGTGTGGAGAAGCAGACTGGATTTAGTGTCTGCACCTGGTCAGCGATCTTCTGCCTGTCCAAAAGCCAGGCCTCACAGTGACACTTTAAAACAGAGCAGGCTCATTCAGCAGTCAATCAACAGTCTGCACTTCCTCCCCTTATGCTATCTATCAACACCCCTCCCCCACCCTTTGCTAAAACACACTCATCTATTATCATTCTAATTATTTTCATTGTTACAGACGACTAATGCCTCAACATCTCATACGCTGTCAGTCCATGAGATGAGATTTCCTTAAACTGCCATGTCACAGGGCGGATGAAAGTGTTTCCTAAACTGAAGGATTGTAAATGAGGATTAAATCTTTTATTTCATTGCCTCTGCCAAGGAAATTATGTTTTTACCCATGTCTGTGTATTTGTCAGCAGGATAACACAAAACATACAGAAACACTGTGCACTAAACTTAGTGGAGGGATGGGCCATGGAAGAACCCATTAAAATGGACCGGTACAGATTGTGCACTATGAATTTGAATTTTTCCCTCTAAAGTCTGGTGTATGCTGTTTGACATTGGCAGACGTCTGATAACCTGTGCCATACCATGATGCTGTTATTAGTAGTTAAGAGGTTCCCTGAAAGAAAACTTTGGGTTTGTGTCATGTTTCCCAGTCATCCTCTGAGGCTGAAACTGAGGCTTCATCCTGCAGTGGTGTGGGTTTTATGAACAATGAATGTGTGATAGTGGGCTAAAAACATAACCCTCTCTTAACTCTGTACAGAAGCCTCTGGCTGCTACTGACCAACAGGAGCACAGCAGAAACGCTTACCATCTGTAGTAGTTTAACATACAGTTCAACACATGGGTACAAAATACTTACACACTTCCCATTCTTCATGCACACACACAGCCAGACAACAACAGGGAGCTTTAAAGTGCACCCCATAGCTTTCATCTCCCCTTCAATCAGGTAAATTAGCTGCCTGCTGGTTACTGGCCAGTGTGCCTCCTAATACAGGGGGGGTTTTATGCCCGTTTCTCCCCCAGCAGGACAGAAAGTGCTATAAGCTGTATCAGGAACATCTTGATACCAGAGCAGCTCAGCTCACAATTCATATCAGTCTAAAATACATCCACACAGACAAGTATTATATCCACACATTTACCCCCATGTGGACATGAAACCAGTCAGTGCAAGGGCAACCACACATTCACACTGCATCCCAGGCACATCAGAGCAACAAGGCCCTAATGGTGCTGTCAGCCATGGAGCTGAAAGGAGGCTCCGAGGTCCATGAGCCCTGGAGCAAAGTCTGCACCTTGGCTGTGAAGCTCAGCCTCACAGAAGCAGGGGGTCAAACCTCCATCCCAGTCGAAGTAGTTTGTGCAGTCTGAGGCTGATTAAGTTATTACACACTGTGGGTACAGATATATATTAACCACAACTTTCAAAACACTAGCTTGTATTTCTTGATAAAATGTTTTCCTTATTGATTTTAGTAATGAGTATGTTGCTAGGTCGGCCCATCTCCATCTCCCTCCCTTTCTATTCCTCTCTGATGTCACACAGGTCTACATGTCAAAATGTGTGTTCATGAGTCATGCCAAAAAGGAGCTGAGCTCTTTCTTGACTTAACTATTTTGTTTCCTGTGAAAATAAATTAGTAAGGGAGACGCAAAAGGACCAAGACCAGAGTGAGTGATGAATCTGAAACACAGGTGGACACAAGTTTAGATGTTTGGGCCTGTCTCTAAGCTACATGATGTGAGAGTGAGAGGAAAAAAGACAGGCAAAACAACAAAATAAAAGGAGGCACAGACAACAAAAATAAGAAGAGTCAAAGAATGACAACTGGCCATAAAAGTTGAGTTGAGTTGAAAAAGACCAGTCGCAAGACCTCATGTGACCTTCAGAAACAGTCAGACTCAGGTTAACAGGCTAAGGGGGTCAAAGGAGCAGGATGCTCTCCTCACTCAGGAGGTGTGTCCAAATGAATCCACCTTGGTACCAGTTAATAAAGAATAAGTTACACCTGCTTCGAGAGGTGTACATTTTAAGTTATTTCTGAACTCTATGTTAACTCTATGCCTGGTAATAGTGTTGTAATAATTTTGAGGGAGGAAAAAAAATAGAAATGTGAATTAGCAGCTATTTCTGCTCTGTTAGAGAGCAAAGATAGAGTGTTTCAATTTCAATTTCAATTCAAATGTATTTATTTTCTCTCCCACACTACATTCAAGCTAAGCTATGTTTGAACTTACAGTTTTCTGGTGCAACAGGCTGCTAGCCAGTAACATCAAACCTTTTTCACTTGAACTGTTGAGGTCAAATGACATGAATGTGACATGAGCCTGAGTTAATCTTTAAAAAAGAGAAGTGAAGCTAGAAAACAATCAGGCTGTGAATCCCTCTATTGTGGTTTAAACCTGTCATTTTGAAGTTATCATTTTATTCATGTGGACATTCATTTAGAGGCAGTAGGTTATCTCCGCATTGTGATTTCTAACTTTGGACAGATGTATTCTTTATATGGTAGCTGGTCAGTTGATGTTATTTTTAACAATCGAAAGCTGAAACACAAACACGTGCTCTTGTCATCTTTGCTGGAGTTTGAAAATGCAGAAATACAGATTGCAGCTTTAAATCAGTTTCATTTCTGCGGCCAATCATTCTACTGTAGTGAGCTGGTTAAACCTGCATATACTTAGTCCTCAGCAACACTCTTGGTTCGCCAAAGATGTTCTTGTGTGGTCTCTGAAGGGACTCTGAAGACAAATGAGAGCTCTGCATACAAAACAAGAAGTATTACAGAACTCTAAGGAAGGGGAACTGGTTCCATATTTAGGGGATAAATATGTGATGATAGAGTGAAGACTCTGAGAGGCCATTCTTCAGTCTGTCTGTCACTGGGACAAATCACAGTGGTTTTGGATGTTAAAGAGAAATACACTTTGAACAACAGAGGGCCAGGGGTTATGGCAAACATAACCTTGCGGAATTTACATTTTCTCTCTCTCTTTAATTTCCCTCCAAGAAACAGATGATGTTAAAGTGTGCTCTTTGCTGGCTCCAACAAGTGTTTCTGAACACAAGCCAACCCTGAAAAAAGGTCAAAGACCTTGTAATTGGTACTATTGAGAATCTTCTGTGTGTGTGAATGAGAGTATGTAAGAATAAGCCAGTTATATGGGAGAATTTAACATTAGTGTGGGTTGTGTCACATTCCATTCTTCACTGAGCCTCACTGGGTCCCCCACTGCCCACCCCACCCCCAGTCTGGTTCCTACTGGCTGATTGTGTTAATTACTTTGCCTTTTTCATTCTATGAGAGTTGTGAGAAATCTCTCTCACCACCACCACCACTGTCCTGCCCAAACCTAAATCGCAACTTACTACCATTAGCTTAATTAATTGCATCTTAACACAGTGTTCCAGTAATAATCCCCACCTCAGCATCAAAAGAAATTTCCAAGAATATAAGCTCTTACACTTATCACCCCTACACTGCATTTCAGCTCTTTCCCCTCAAACATTTTTTCATCCTCACCACTGCTCCTTTATGTGGGACTGTACTTAGTCCACTAACTTTTAATGTTTCTCTTTTTTTTTTTTTTCTTTGGAAGAGTGAGTGCGGCTGCAGTTCAGTGTGGTAAGGCTTTGCCCACTGTGTGCACTGATTTGGGCAACAGTGTAGCATGGGAAAGTGTGTGTGGAGCGCAGAACAGGATGGAAGTAGAGATGGAGGAGTGTAGGGGGAACAGGAGAAGAGATGAGGGGAGGGCATGGAGGGAGGAGGTGATCCATGGCAGCTGAGCTGTGAAGAAGCTAATGGGCTCTCATCCCCTTCCCACGCCCACAGTGTGTTTTCTGATGGGCACTCAAGCAGCGAGGCACATATTGGTTTGGCTACCGGCACAGAACTCCAGCCAGCTCGCTTCTATACTTCTTTGCTAAGCCAATTCAGCATCTGTCTGAACTCTGGTTAGCCTGCATGTGACTTTAGCACTGGCAGAGTATGAATCAGTAACCAACCTCTAATAATATGAGGAGGTGGTGGCTGATCTCACTCATAGCTTGAACAGCAGTAATGAGAAATGAAAGGAGCATGGCTCACAGACACAGTGACACTGATAAACTAAGTGGTAAAACGAACAGGGAGCCACCACAAATCAGCGTTTGTCTCTGTCAGCAAAGATGAGAACGCATTAAGGAGGGAAATTCTCTATCATAGGGCAACTTCTAAACCACAGACTGTCACATCAGCACATCTGAACACTTCATCATGACGCATCAAAGGAGAGGGTATTAAAAATGTAAGCGACACAAAGACGTCTTTCTAATTAATTTTTCATAGAGCTTATTAAAACACACACAATTACTTTACAACCTATACATACACTAGTGGAAAAAAGAATATATGGATAGAAGGGATGGACTGAAACTTGAGAAAACACAGTATGTACCAGTACAATGAAATCTAACTAAACTAATCCAAATGGGATAACTCAAGACAGTGTTCTGGCCTTCCACAGTCAGTCTGGACATTATCCCCTCCAATTTGTGAGAATAAAACCCCAAGCCCTTGATTAGGTGATCCGGGGAAGCCAATTGTTTTGATTGTGCGGTGTGATGTTTGATCTGAGTGTGTGGAATGTGGCGACCTTTGATCCAGTGACAACATTCAATTAGATAAGGTTAACTAAATTGACCTCTTCCACCTCTACTACTCAGAACTGGATAAAGTGTAAACAGCTTGTATTCTACACAGTGAGTGAGGGATTACTACGGCCCACTTTAGCAAACAGTCAGCAAGCCACCACCCGTTCACAGCACATACACAACACACACAACACACACAAAACGGTTCTGCTTTATAAATGGTGAAAACTATGCTATTTACTATTTCCTCTCTTCTTTTTTTACTTATAAATGATGACTGAAGAATGTTAAAGGATACAGCTGACAGTACTTTGAGTTTAGGGAAACTTTGTGTTGCTCTCTCGATCCCTCAGCACTTACTGTATTAACTCTGCTGTACCAAGGGGATGAGAAATGATGGGAGTGTATAGCTCTGGGGATGTTTGGGGTATTGTCAACATAGTCAACATTTAATGTGATGCTACTGTACTTGTCTAGTGTGCACTGACAGAGTGCTTTCACAAGGCATTTTTCTGTTGGTTTGGTTTTTCAATGTGGATGGCAAAACTGTATCTTACAACCTGAATGAAACTGTTCAACCAGAATTTTAGTGTATTGGATTAGTGCTGGAAGTTCACACCAAATGTGAGAAAGGCTGCCCTCTTATAGCTATTAATGGCAGTCATTAGGTCTTTACAGAGATCATCTTAATGAAACTGATGAACTAATATTGACTCCACTCACATGGTGAAAAAGGCTTACTACCTCGCTCCTTTTCCCTCTGACCCTGCCCTTACTAGACCACAACTTTTAGAAGTGGAACAGCAATGACCTAGAATGACCTCTCTTTACATTCAAAGTCTACATTTTCATCTCTATCTGACTCACTTACACACCACCATGCTGCCTTACACTGACAGCTAACTCAAGAAAAGCCTTTAGTTTGACCACTGAGTTCCTCTATCTGCACTTAGCCCTGCGTTTCTCTAGCTTCAGCCCTGTCATAGATGGAGCACTATTAAACATCCCTGCTTTATTACCACCATCTGATATCCAATAATCTTTTTTCATTGATTAATGTTTACATTATTTGTTCTGGTGTTATTTGTTTAATGTTGGCCTGGGCAGTTATACCCCCTGACTTTCCAATTCACAATTTATAGTCCTTTATCTGTTAGTGTATTCTGTTACTTTACTGTTGCTATGACAAACTTCCCCACAGGGATCATTAAAGTGTCATTTGCTCTCATCTATTCTCCAGTCTGAGCACGAATCCCAAGCTTTAAGATTCCATTGTGAATCTGCAACTGAGCTAAACTGAATAATTCTCAA
Source organism: Seriola lalandi dorsalis (assembly GCF_002814215.2). NCBI lineage: Eukaryota > Metazoa > Chordata > Actinopteri > Carangiformes > Carangidae > Seriola > Seriola lalandi. Next base: position 2,003,940 of record NW_019525136.1, read on the forward strand.
GAAGGATGTATAATGGCAACGGCCAAATGGCCACATGGAAGCTGTAATATCATGTAAAAGTGGAGGCTAGCCTGAAAAGCAGCTTTGGCCCCAGTCACACTCCAACCCAACCCCATCTCTAGCCTTAGCCCTCATCCCCTTGTTCTGAATATCTGCCCCCTGCCCCTCGGACTCACACTCCAGTCAGCCTTTAAGCACTGTGAGAGTGGCCTAAGTAGCTCAACACTTCCCAGATGAACAGCTCAAGTAATGGGCCATGATTGACCCCAATAGCCAATTCTGAGTGGGTTCCCTCGGGTCTAATCTCCACATTACCTGCTCTGCTTCACACACACTGACTGATGAGACATGATGAGAGTGGCTGCCTTGAAGATTTAACAGATTATTGAGGAAGTTACAGGGTGCTTAGACAAATAAACAAATGGAACAGAATCTTATACTCTAGTTTCATGTATCTGAATTAAATCTAAAAAGGACTGTCGATCCATTCTAATCTGTATGCAGCAGCACTTGCGTGGCATACTTGTACTTTCTGTATATATGTATACTTTCAGGCGTGAGTCTGAAATAGGTTTTTGTCTGTCAGGTGTTTTAAAATCACTTCAAATCAAGTTCGGGTCAGGTCCCAGCAGCTACAAAGCTGGTCACTTCACTTACAAGATTAGCTTGTGTTTTCTCACAAGCATGTACAATAAATGTATTTTTAGTACCTTTCTGTCTACTTTGGATCTATCAGCCAGTAAAAGTTCAGGCCAGCAGCTTAAAGCCATCAAGCTGCTGCCTGTGACAAAGACAGACTGTTGATTTAACACTTAATGGAGTGAGTGAACACATGCAAAGGAGGGAAAAAGAGCATGATAGATGGATGTATGAAAGTGCGGCAGGCCTTTGAAAGATTGTAATGGAGGAGGCTACCAAGGGAGATCGCAAAATTCACACCCCATCTACGGTGTCAGTGCAGCCCATTCAAAGGTTACATTAAAGTCAACATTATATGAGATGCTACTGTACTTGTCTGTTGCAAAACATCAAAGTGTTGATGAAAACAGAAATTTAACATGTTTTCAAAATGCAACATATGACTCATGTATGGTGGCATACAGTGCTTTCGCAACAGATTCAGGCATTTTTCTGTTGTTTTGGTATTTCAATGTGGATGGCAAAACTTTATCTTGAATGAAAACCTTGAAAACCTTAAACCGGATAGAAAACATTAAAGGCATACATAAATTTTCAGCATATCAGATTATTGTTGGAAATTAAGTTTGAAACAAATATGATGAAAGAAGTCCTCTTAGAGCCATTAAAGGCAGTCTTTGGGTCTTTTATATGTGCACACACACACATGTATAATACACACAGTGTAGATCAATTTTGAAGACTGGACTTAATTCTGCGTAAAAACATTTTCTTTCGTCCATCTGTCTAATATAAAAACAGTAATTGAGGAGAAAACAGCTTTAATATCTATTAGGGAACTAAATATGTTCAGTATTACAACGCCCGGGGAATTCTCCAAGGATTAATTCCATGTAGCTTTCATAATTCCCTCCAATATGTTAAATTAAGATTAAAGATCACTTTGTTCCCCTATTCCCACAGCTCCCATGGTATGGTAAAGAGATCAAAACTGGAGGGTTTTATAGGGAACATCTTTAACATTTGCTCTGCTCTCAGTGTGCTTGATTAAATGTAACATTTTGAGATCCCAGAGCTCTGAGAAAAGCATAAATCATTGTCTCGCAGCTGCTGGCGTGCCTGGAGAAAACACATGCTATCCCTTATTCTCCCTCTCTTTTTGTCTTTTCTATGATCATGAAGCCCACCCGACCCGTTGGTCCCTCCTCCTTTGGTGCAAGTCATGGTGGTGGAGGGTGGGAGGAACACCTGCAGGCTGCCGCTTGCACTGAAGCTCAGCATAAACCCCAGCTCCTCACACACCCTTTAGTCCTCTACTCCCTCACACTGGCCCCGTCCAAGACCCCCTTAGTCTTTCCCATCCATCAGCAGTGACAGGCTGAGACCAAGCCAAGGAGGATAGTCAGCCAGCCAGCCACTGTCCAGGGATCAAAATGATCAAGCTGTCTCTTGAGTAGCACTTATAATTTACACGCAGGGTAGCATGAATGACATGGCCAAGGATTTCTACTCTGAGTGATCCTTAAGGCACAGCTCTACTCTGATTAAATTCTCAAATAATTTATAGATTTAATACCAGTCAAGGCACCAGTCCCAGTGTGTTTTAGCCAAGGATAACCTGGCTGTCAACTGGGCCCATGTGGAAGCCTAACCTGTGCCCTTCTGATCAAGCCTGCCAGTCTGGATTGCAGCAACTGCCTCACTTCCTCAGTTCCACAAGTCTCACTTCTCCTACAGCTGTCTTGCTTTTTCTGTGTCCTGCTCCATTTCTCAACCTATTTCTCATGTTATTTAATAATGGCATTGATTTCTCATTATAAATTGTGTCATAACACAGCACACACATCAATCATGGTTGGTTCTTACAAAAAGGGGAGAATATTTGGCTATCATGGCACTTTGCAACTGCCAAAAAATCTCATCAATGTTGGGTCCATGTGGAATGATTGTTCAATTAGGAGAAGTCATCTGGGACTGTAGCGTTGTGATGCAAAGGGTTAACAGCAAGATATGAAATTACCATACGCCTTTGGATCTACAAAAGAGGACATTTCAAAGCAGAGCTGCTTAGTCCTTCTGCGTTAAAACCCACGTCTTTAATTGTGCTTAATTTATTAGTATGTTCCAACCTCAACTCTGTTAAATGAAAACACATTAGCCTGGATCTGCAGGAGTTCTACAAGTGTATAGGGACTCCCTCCAACCGCCACCCTTAGCCACTCAACCCTCTCTTCATTTTCTAAGTAAATTGGAATTTCGTCTTAATTCACTGGTAAACAATTAGACAGAAAACAGATGTCACTGGCCATATTTGAAAGCAACTCATCTCCTTGGTGAATTAACTTTGCATGAAAGAGCGAAAGACAGAGAGTAAATTAAAACGTGTCAAAGTTGCATTAAATGCCGGACCACGCATTCAGTTATTTAAAATATCATTATTTCAGCACAGAGCAGATTAACATTCCTCCGTGTGCTTTGAGGTTTGTTCTAAAAATATTTCCGGCAGACAGCTGCATCATAGAAAGAAGTCCAGACACAAGATCTGTACGCTTGCGTGGAGAATTTTGCCGTTAGTACAGAATTTAACTGTTTAACCAAATATATTGTATTGGAAGTGACCTCAGATTATTGACTTTTGAACTGTAGAAGGGGAAAAAGTAAGCCATGGAGAAATGGCCTCTGAGATCGATTAAAGGATCCATAAGGAAACTGCTTGTTATTTGCAGAATGTCACAGAGATGACACAATACAAAAATCATACATACATGACCAGTGGGAAAAACACTGAAGGCAAGGCCTCTCTAGACTTACAATCAACAGCAGTCAATCACATACACCAAAACACAAAAATACAAATTAAGGTATATTCATGTGAAAGCACCATGGCATGTGAGTATACTATATTCAAACACTTCACTGACTACATACTGGTGGCAATACACTCTCCCCTTATTATTTAAGTAAATATTTTGCTTTGACAATTGGGCAGATCCCACAGCACTGGTGCACTTTACGTTGCTTCTATACAAAAACCAGAAGTGACTAATCAAATGTAAAATTGAATATAAAAGTTGATTGTGGCTCATTATATCTTAATGTTTTCAGTATGTCTATGGTGTAAGGAGTCAGCTCCCCCACCCCCAGCCCCCCCAGCCCAGTCTTTTGCTCCATGTATAATGATCATGCTTTACGAATGTGCTAAATGGAATCAACAGAGCCACATGGGACGAACAAAATGTGTTTGATGTCAAGGCCAGAAGTTCCAACAATTCAGAAATGTCATGATCACAAAATTTTGAACCTCAGAGTCAGTCCTATGGGAGAAAAGGGTGCAGGCCATTTAGAATGGTGCTACTCCACTTTTCATCTCTGGCTAAATGAGGTGGTGCATCCATCATTCCATTAACGCTGCTCTAACAGGCTCCCAGTCACCCCCTGGTTGACAGCAGGGACATGGGACATGTGGACTGACCAAAAGCTTTGATGTAAGTCTGACCACCATACAAAACACAGACCTATAAGTAGACACCACAAAACGCCTACAGACACACTAACTTTGCAAGACTTTCCCTCAGCGCACACACACACACGCACACATGCATACACAGAAAGAGAAAGAGAGAGAGAAGTTCCAGTCTGGTGAAACTGTTTTTGTCAAGCCACACTGCTGTCTCCAGCTATGACTGCATTGACAGGTATATTGTAGATAAAAGAAAGATTTCTGGCAGTGTGTGAGTGTGTGTGTGTGTGTGTGTGTGTGTGTGTGTGTGTGTTTAAAATATAACTGAAAATACATAACAGTTAATGCTCAGTTTTGTTCCTTTGTATCTATCAATGCAACGATAAAGCCAGCCAATGCTAACTGAATTTGTTGTCAGACTACTCATAAACAAAGGAACAGAGACATGTGCATAGAGAATGGAAAGAGGGAGAGACAAAAAGCATATTCTTAATTTGATATTAAATGAAATCAACAAGTTTATGAGACAAAAGAGTTGCAGACAGGGTAAAAGAAAATCAAGAAACAAAGAATATTAAATACAGAAAGAGGGAAAAAAGGGAGTTCTGAGGCAGTGATGAGAAGGAGTGCAGGCCTCCACTGATCCACATCTGCTGGAGATATATCCAGTGCTTCTGGGAGTCAGCCCCCCCCCCACCTCCCTTTCACCTTCATCTTCTTTGTCTCTCGTCTTCTTTTCACTTCTTTTTGGTCTTCTGGTTTGTGTTCAGATCAGGTCTTAATATTCAAAAATATGTGCTGTCTTTATGAGCCATTGTTTTGCTGAAATAATATGCTCTCTGTATCAAAGTAATAGTCTGAGGCTGTACACTTAGTAGAATTCCTAAGTTCTTAATATTTTCTAGTTCCTAAAAATATCTGTTTTTGAGACTGTAAAGGGTGGAACAACCCCTTGTCAGAAATACAACGTTGCTTTTAAAATCTTCTACTCCTATGTCATTGCAACATACTGAAAATTTATTCTGTAAGTACTCACATTTATCAAACTGTGAGTTGCCTATGAAATGTAAGCTTTTCCCTGCCTTACATTTTCAATTTATAGCAGTGTCTTGGCGCTGTGTTCACTAGCAATGGGACAATGATTGACTGGGTGACATTTAAACAGCAATGGAATTCCTGGTTAGGGATGACCTCCCAAATCTACTGTCTCTAAACTGTACTTATCTTTTTACTTCACTACACCCAAAGCTAGAGCTGCTACAGCTGTATCTTCTCCTCACAGTCTGAAACCAGCTGAGGCCAGCTCTATCTCCATCTCAGCACTGACATGTTTAAAGTGCAGAGGCCTGATATGATTCAGGGCTCAGTTCGGGGGTTTACGTAAGTCAAGGCCACACGATGAATCTCTGCAGCCCTGTATTAAAAGTGATGTACAGTTGTGACTCTGAAGACAACTCTAAAAACAAGTACTGGAAGTACTGGAGGTGTATTGTTTTACATAAGCACCCCAGGCTTCTCCTGTATCTGCTGTTGGGAAGGAAGGGGTTGTGGGACAACAGCCCCAAGTGTACTTTGAGAGACTCGCCTTTTGTGGACTTTCAGAGACTCAGGGCGCAACTGAAGGCCATAAAATAGGAAAGACTGTCAAGTATATCTACTTCCAAAGGTATCAACCTGGGAGCCCAGTAGGACTGCCCATTAGAACAACTAGTTGCAGTTGCAGGTGGGGAGGAGAGGTTATGATGACATGCTGTGATGACATACTGATATTCATGGCCTCATTCACCGGAGAAAGCACCACAGGAGCAATTTCAGCTTGAAAAAACACAGGAGACCATTCTGAATAGATGAGGACAAACCTGGCTACTGCTCTAGATACATGAGATGCTCTGAGTTGTAGTCATTAAATATCCAACTTACTAAATCAAGTGCTATAACACTTTGAGCTTTGGAATCTAAATTGCAGTTTTAGTCTTTTAGCAGGGCTACTGAATAATCCCACTCCCTCCCTCTAAACACACATGCATACACCCACACACTCCCACACTGACACCAGAAACATAATCTGTGGTCTAAGAACGCAATCACATACTGCAACCTGACATCACTGCAGCCTTCAACAGCAATCCTTGAGTGGTTAGCTGCTGTTAGCCAGCTCAGCCCAGTGCTGACAGAGACTAACTGCTGTTTAGAGAACTCATGCTGCCTGTAAAGAGACACTAAGTTGCCAACCTTGCTTCAAGGATACTGGACTGGAAAACACTTATCGGCTTTACTAAACAATCAGTTATACTAAACAAATAAGTGAAAGGGGGCACTGCGTGACATTATGGGAGGAAGGAAAATATGATGATCTAAACAAACCGAGACTGTGGCATTAGATCACCAACAACCAAGACGGAATATGGACTACCACTGTCTGTCACAAATCCAAATAGAACTTCAACTAAAAAATAGCTTAGAAAAGACACTGATATATCAACGTGGAATTTTGATAAAAAAAAAAACAGATTGAGTAAGGACAAGGAGAGGAGAGCATTTCAATGGCATCTACCTGAGTTCCTGCAACTGTCTTCTTGCTGAGGGATCAGAACAGAAAACGCCAGCAGGTCAGGGGCGAGCAAAGATTCAGGTTTGCGGATCTCATTAAGCCAGCGGCTCATATGGAGTTCTTTGGTGTCAGATGGACCCTGAATGAGAGGAACCAGCTTCTCCTTCACCCCATCTCCCAAACCTGAGAGACAAGAATCAAAGGCTAAGTAATGTAATTTTCCAGTTACCAAAATCATTCAAAATTATTCACATTGACAAAAGAGAAAGTCTTATTTTAAACTGTAAAAAATAAATGAATTAAAGCAAGCCCCTTTTTGAGTGCTTCATGGATTAAAGAAAAAAATATTAGAATCAGCTTGTGACTCAGATTTTCATTATAAAGGCTTTTGATTATAATGTAACCTAATGTTAAAAGAAATTGCAGCATTTGTCAGCATTTAGTCTGTCAACCAACTTTTTGGGGTCTAACCAAAGAGGTGAGCCTCCATGTGTGCAGGTGAAATTGATGAAAAATATGATAGAATATTAAGTGTTTTGGAACTTGTATAAAATCTTGTAAAACTGACCAATAGAAATATGAAGGACATGTACAGTAAATTGGGTTGACAAAACCACTGGTTTGCAGTGGTGATTTAGTTGCCTCAAAAGTTAAACTCCTTATGTGTACATTATTTTATGAACTCTCTACATGAGTAATTTGGTAATAAGAAAATTTACTTCTTTTTCAATGTATTTCTATATTGGCAGCTGCAACACATCTTATCTACCTGACGACATGTCTGAAGTTTGACCCTGTGAACTCTGTGCTGACACTAGCTCCAATAACATCCTTGCCATCAAACACATGGCCAGGGCCCAATGACAGTGCCCCAGGAGAAAACAGCAACTGAATCACACTGCGGGAAATAAATCAAGATAAAGATTGAGAAGGAGAAAAAAAGATAGAGAGGCTGGGTGTGTAAAAGTATACGTTAAAGAAAGTAAAAGAAGAGTCTAGTCAGTCTCACTCTCTCCCTCCTACACAGGCAGTAAAGTTTTAACAGGGCACAGCTGCACACACCTGGGGTCCTGGCGCACACTTTTACAGCTCCCATGGTTCCTGAGGCGCATTTCACCGTCGCACGGCTGCAGAACTTCAGCTCCAGGTTTTGGACCGAGCCCTCGAGAGTCGGTGACGGGCCCAGAGATTTCACACCTAATAAAAAAAACAAAAAAAACAAAGTGAAAATGAAGTGCAGTCCAGCAGGTGTAAACACTGCTGCAGTGGCTTCATTAAACACTTGATTGGCCTTTAATTATTCTTGACCCCTTTCTTTCCCTTTTGTTCTCTCCCAGAGTTGTGAGAAACCAGGAGCTCTTATACACAGATGTCACTAACAGCAGGTGCTGTGTTAGCAGGATTTTGGTGTCCTCTGTTTTAAAGGTTAAGCTGTTGTTATGTCTGTATACCATAATAAATATATCAAAATACAACTGCATATTGTTGTAAGTTGTAAAAGACATGAAATGGCATGATACACCTTTATCAGCATATGCCTACACTTTTGCTAAAAATCTAAGCAAGTCTATGCAATCCCTGAATTTTTAATTTTTAATTTTTTTTAATAAATGTGTGCACTTGCATCTGTGACTAAAAGCCGACAGGGTCTGAAAAAACACCTTATTCGTATCTTTTCTTCATCTGGATTTAGAAAGATTCCTCTGAACACATTTACAGTATAATGATGTGATTTTGGATACTACTGTGATGTCAGGAAAAGTCCTGACATCACAGCCACGTTGTTTTTAAAAAATGCCCAGGAAGAATATTAAAAGATAAAAACCCCTTAAATTGTCAAGTTTTTGTCTAAATGTTTTATAAGCTCCCAGTAAATCTACTGAGTTGAATGACTTGGACATTTTAGGTTAAATAACAGGGACTATTAGGTGTATGAGTAACAAGCCAATATAAAGGATACATCTTTCCAAAAGGATATCCAATACAGTCATGCAAGTATCCATCTTAGTGTCAACTACAACTCACCTAACACCAGCATTACATCACAGGAGCCTCAAGTGCTCTTCACTCTATGATTATTTCTCTTAATGGCAGTCTAGTGTGGAGGAACCTTTCGTCTGCCATTTTTCCAAAATGAAACTGTTTGTGCTGTGGTAAGGAGTGAAGGGAATTACATACTCGCCACTATGATATGTCAATGTTATTTCTATGGTGAGAGGCTATTTCAAACACATAACAGGACGAGGAAGGAGAAATAACTGGATGGCGGAAAGATACTGTGGAGTAAAGGGAGTTCTGTGCCAAACCGCCTGTTGAGAGAGGAGAGGAGGATCCATCCATCACGTTACATTCTTCCAGTGAGCTGGAACTGTCCGAGGGAATCACATTAAATTCTTACATCACCTGTTCCAATAAGGCTTTACTTCTCAGAATAATCCCCTCTTATAGTGATAGCACTTCATTTCCTAAAAGTGTCCACAGCACTCTTTGACTGAGTTTACAACTAAGTGGGGCTTTTCCCGTCAAATGCTGGCTCAGTGACACTAGGATCAACAAGGCAGAAAGGCAGAACAAACAGCAAAGAGAAACTCAAAAGAAAAAATGTTAAACATAAACAAATACATGAAAATGGATAAAAAACAACTGAAAAAGATTTATTGGCTACAGAAGATTTATTGCCTACCGGTGAGTGAGAAGGCATTGCATTAATAAGGCACAGATGAGTGGTGCTACCTGAGAGGCTATGAAAGCACAATAGGTCATTATTTGGCGACGGTCCCTTAAACTATGGTCTGGACATCTAAAGGCTTTTCATGCACATCCACTTCCTCTCTGACTTTTTTTCTTTCATTTCTTATTACTCAACTACCTGTTTCTCCACCTTCACCCCACCTTATCTTCTTCTGCCTTTCTGTGTCTGTTCAGTGAAATCATTACTGTTTAAATTTTTACTTGCTTAGGTAATCCAAACTCTAAATGTTGCATGAATAAAGATGACTTGGGTGGGTTGTTTTACACCAAAATTAGCACACTTTTGTTTGCAGTTGTTAATCCCAATCAACTAAATAGTTCAAATGTAGTTTTAATGTAAAACAGCAGGCAGTGTGGAATAGGGTGAGATTCAAGTAGACACAGCACATTTAACCAAGGGAATTACTGGCAATTGCTAAAATCCCTAACCACTCATTTCCCTCCCATTCCTTTTCTCAGACAAATTACCCAGCGACTTCTTTACCTGCTGTCTGAGAGGTCCTCTATCAGCCCAGATGCAAGATGGGAATGTTAATAACCCTCATTCTGTCTCCGTGCCTACCACTTAATATATCTGCAGGTCAAACGGATCGGTGTTGCATGTCTCTCTGTGGCTTTAGTTACCTGCTTCTCCTCCAGCTTCTTCTGTCTATAGGACACATGTTCTATATGTGTGGATACACTATGTGAATTATTTCCTCCCATAACCCAAACAAGCAATTGATATTCTTCTCCTGGAAAAAGATTCTAATAACATTGCTATTGCTACTTTGATATTTTTACATGAAAACATATACTGTATATGTTGCATGTATAAATATCAAAGTAACCAAAAGTATAGGCCTTTTTAAGAATTAGGACCACATGGATCTCCTTCACTCTCTTTGATTGTTACGTGTGTGCTGTTTTTAAGAATATACAAGTACAGAGGAGAGACAGATACATTTTCCCTTTTGATGTTCTCACTCAACTCAAAAATAAGCCCATGGTGTAGCCTATTGTTTAAGAAAACTGTTAAAGCACCAACGATTTTTTTTTCTAATTTCCTCAATGCTTCAGATGAATTTAGTCGTCATCTTCTTTGTTTACCAAAAAGAATAAGAAGCATGTACAGTGGGGTCCAAATACCCCATTTGAGACCCAAGTCAATGGGAATGTGGTGGATGTGCAAGCCCATGCACATACAGATACACACATATACACAATCAGACATTTGGGTTATTTGATGCAATCTAGTACCAGCAGGACAGATAGAAAATGACATAGGCACTACATAAAGCTAAACTCTTTTCTCCCACTGGAATCAATATAGCTTACATATATTTGCCATAAAAGGACTGCACCAGAGATTTGGCTATATTAATGGCTGTGCCTCAGTGAACCTAAAAACACATGAGCCATCTACCTTAATGGAAAATGGATAACAAGATCCAGTGATCATTTGGCTTTTTTCAAAAACAGTACTGAAGGAGAAATGATTGCAACAGTGATGAGTATGCCTCCACACAGACTGACTGTTCCCCTGATTCCTTCATTCTTTGTGGAAAAGATGGAGATGTTAAGAGTGCAAGCCAATCTGGAACATGACAGGGGCCATTCCCTCTACTCCGGTTGGTCTTTGATAAATGGAACTAGGGGTATCACTATAACATATCCCTCTTGCCCACACAGATGTCCTAAAGGGCACAGAACACCTGCTGGGGTGATGGTTGTTGGGTGGGAGGGCTCTGGACAATGTTTTGTCCAGCTGTTGGACTATAAAAAAAGTGGGGTGCACAGGAAGAGGAAAAACAAAAGGGTTGGCAGTTTGTTGGCTTGAACAGTGGTATTCGGTTTGGTCTATGTGTATATTATTATGTAGTGTGTGTATTACAGCCAGGCATGTGTGAATGTGTGTGTGTGTGTGCATTTCTGTGTGTGACTGACTGACCGAGTGAGTGAATGTGTGTGGTGCTGTTACTTGTCAAGCAAGGGCAGGTGCAAGGAGTACATAACCACACAGCTAGGGGCCAGAGGCTACAGCACTCCATCAAACACTATGAGGGCAACCATGGGCAGCTGGATTTACCATCCCGAACATTGAGGAGGACGTGGAAAATATGAAGGGAAGGGGGGATGTAACGTCAGTAAAGAAAAACTGAGGAATAGAAAGAAAAAGAAAGAATGAATAGACAAAAGAGAAAACACACTCTGATGGGGCATTATGGGATGTGGAGGCTGATTTTTTGCTTTCTGCATACCTCAAAAGTTGGCGTGCACATGTCTCAATGTGTGTGTGTGTGTTTGTATGTGTGTGGGGACATCTGTAGACTTAAAAGGCATGTTTTACACATTCCGACATGTCCTGCTCTCACTGCTTTGAAGAATGGTATGGGAAAGTTGTCTTCCTATGATGCTAGACCACGCAAATCTACATTCTAAAACATGAAGCACAGTGTTTGTATTAGCTTACATTCACAAAACACAATTTTCATTTCTGATGCTATGGAATTTTTTTATGAAAAATAATGCCAGGGCATTCACATGGGAACATGGAAATGTTATAAGGTGAAGCAGTGAAAGGCAGAGAGTCTCCTCTCCGTGTGAAAATAACTAATAATATCTGGCAATCGGCTGAAGCATACTACAAGATTGAGAAGAAGGTTGTGACTTCTGCTAAAAAAACAGCCATTAAATCTGTGTACTGACTCTAGTTATTACACCTCCACTCCACATTACAGACATGAGTGAGAAGTTCCACTAGCTTTTAGAAAACCAGTCCCTGGCACGTATTAATGCATTAGGGATCAGTTTTATATGTGATGACGATTGCTTGACAGTAGGATGTACACTATCACCAAACCCTAATGGGCAGGTAGACAGACAAAGACAGAGAAAAAGAGAAAGAGAACCTAAAGTGCTAAAAGCTCTATGTCTGGCAATGGGCCCGCGGCAGCTAGGGGGCTGACAAAAAAAGAGGCAGACATTGACAAGTTGGGTAGACCAAAAGCAGCCAGCTGAGCCATTAAGTGCTGATGTAGAAACAATAACTGTCTCTCCCAAGTCAGGAGGGGCTGAAGTAGAAGCAGTAAGTAGGAGCAGGAGGTGTGTTGGCACCTTGCCCAGTACTGACACACAGCAAAAATACAGACACATGCAGAGAGTGGGACAGGAAAACAGACAAGGTGAGTGGTTTGTCCTGCAGTTAAAACTGAGAGCAGAGCAGCTCTGGCAGCGGGCAGACACAATCCCACAGGGAGACTTACCACTTTTAACAAATTCTCATTTTTATAATACCAAGACTTGATTCTTAGGATTGCGGAGACTTAAAAAAAACATAAAGGTATCTTCAGGAATGCATTAAGTGTTGCCTTGAAGATAATTTGTGACATTTTCACAGAAAAAAAGATCCATTATTCTTCTTTCTACCAGCAACTCACAAAAACATCTACAGTCAATAAATGAAAGCAGTTACACTGGGATGGGTTATGGCAATTGGAGGAAAACTTGCTCACAGGAAGATGCATTTCACATTTGAGGTGGCAGCAACAGCTGCTTTTAGATAAATGAAATGGGGACTGGGCAGTTTACATGAAAAGTGATGGGTTCCACTGCTAAATAACCACAAAAACAATATAATCAAGAGTCAATTCTTCTACACCTACCAAACCTACTAAAGAACCCTCACAGTGCAGCTGGATGGACAGATGAAAAGAGTAAGATGCAAGAAAACAAATGTCTACACACACAGAGAGAGAGAGAGCGAGAGAGAGAGAGCGAGAGAGAGAGAGAAAAAGAGAGAGAGAGAGAGAGAGAAATGCTTTTCCCCCATGTAAAAGCCCAGCCAAGCAGCTTCCAGCACACTGGGTAGAGGTTAGAGTGCTGGGGTGTGGAAGTGGTGCTCTGCCTATAACGGTTGTGGTATAAAGACAGTGATGGGGTGTAAGAGCTGGTGGTAGTGGAGGCTGGGGGTCTTATTTTCATGATTATCATCCCCTCCAGGTGCTGCCTGTCTTTCTGTCTGCCCACTAAAGCAGTGACACATGTTCTCTGCACTTTCAAACCATGGTTCTCTCTGCCACTGAATTACCACAATTAAGGAGTCTTCATGCGGAAGCAATTTGGCCAACACTAATGGGCCCAGGCAGTGGGGTTTGGAAGACAGCTTTGGAAGACAGTGGGGGGTGGGGACTGAGAGAACGAGTTATACAACAAGTGAGAAAGATGAGAGAGTGAAAGAGAAAAAGGAAGAGACAGATGTGCAAAGAATCATAGCAAAACATGTGCTGTGACATAGAGCCACTTGTAAGGAGACAATTAGCCAGTGGTGAGATAGGCCATTAAAACACAGTTCTGGATGAGAGGGCCTGCCTCTCAATCTCCCATATCCCCAGCCTAATGCTGCCCTGACAAATCTGTTTAGCATAAGAAACAGGGGCATTCTGACTTTGAAGTAGCAGCCAGGATGGAATGCCACTGTGGTTCCACCATGAGAGAGATGCTTGAAACTACAGACCACAACTAATGACGCTAAACCAGCCCCTCCATCACTGAAATGTAACTCTGGATTACTGCTCTCTCTCTGACTCAAGATCTCTGTCTCTCTAAAACTCACGCTTGCTCTTTTTCTCAGACTTTCTCCCCCTCTCTCCACTTGCCTCATGGATGAGCATTAAAGAGAAACCAGAGAGAGAGAGCAGAGCGTTCTTGTTTATCAATAATCCACTGAGATCAATATTTATGTCTCAGCTTTGGAGAGGCTGAATGTGTCTGTGTGTGGTGGTAGCCAAGACGTGACTGGGGTTTTGGTGCTGCTGAGGCACTTCAGTGGGAGTTACAGTGAAAATTTATGGCCTTGTGACATGCAGCTATGTGCTCAGTTGGCACTAGTCACACGCTTAGATGGGACGGTTGGCTCCCAGCAGGGAGCCAGCTCTGCAGACACTACCAGATGACATAAACACAAACAGATTTATTTGGGGCTGTCATTGATTCAGGGTTTAGTAATATTCAGAGCAGTCTGCTTCAGAGCCCCTTCTATCTACAATGCATTTAGTTTCATGTCTAAGTGAAGTTCTTTACTTTGTGTGCACATGCAGTTTTAAAACATGTAAGACAGTTATTGACCTATTTAATTACTTGCTTACTTATATGTAATGTATCCCTTACACCACAAACTTTGAATGGCTTTAAAGTTTCTTTGATGCTCCTGATGCTTTCCTGAGCGCAACAGAAATTTAGTATATACAATAGTATAATTGTAAATGCAGAGTATTCACTATTATAAACAATACAATAATATATACCTTACTATAACTGCATGCCTTGACGTGTCTTCCGTGGTTTGTTTAATGCATAATCTATCAATAACACATTGTTATTGGGGCCTACAAGTGTTTACCACGGTAATGTTTCATAAACCATGGCTGCAGGGTTTTTCATATCATATTACAGGTTATGCTCCACAGGGGAGATGAGTTGAATGTTCCAGCTCCAAATGATGAAAGCTTAAATTGACAGAAACTTTGCTGTACCCATGGCTGGCCAGCTAACTAAACTGCCCCATTCAACTACCAACCACCTGCCAGGTTTCTTAAAAGCATGATAGATCTTTGAGATCAACTACCAATTTAAGTGCTATACTGTGCCAATGGTATATTGGATTTAGTGGTAAGTGGAAAGATGCCTCTGAGAAACAATCAATGATTCATATCAGAGAGCAAAAATAAAAAGTTGGACGTGAAACTCAGGCTTCCAGATCCTGTACCGGGATCATCCGTGATCTGCAACATGCCTGAAATCACATCTTATTTCCCATGACAGAAAAGTGGGCTACAGGGGAGAGAAAATCCTTGGCACACTCTCAGTTGCACACTCTCTTTTAAAATATCATCTTTCACCAGAAGCCAGCGGACAGTGTGAGGAAAAGTGGAATGATAAATGGAGAATCATGCTGAGAAACGACAAGCCTGATGTCCCCTGATGAGTGTTTGAAGTCACCAACCATGAGGGAAGATGCGTGTGTGTATGTTTTTTATGTGTGAGTACATGTGCAAAGTGGTTGTTTGGTGAAAGCTGACTTGAGATGTTTGATGAAGGAGCAGACCTCAGGCACTTCATGTTTCTCTCATCCCATTAAAGATATAAATATTCATGTAATCCATTATCTAATTGTGGGAGAACACAACAAACTTCTTTTTGCATCTACTCCGCTGGTTTCCCTTGCCAGCTCTGAACTGAAATGAGCGACAGAGAAAGAGCAGAGAGCTTACGGAAGACAAAAGAAAAGAGGAAGGTCTGAGTCTGGATTGACTTAAAACATCATCACAATCTGCCAGGAGTGGGATGAGGGCCGTCTGTAGCTCGTTGAAGTTTTCATTGACAAGAACCGTCTCAAGTTCCATCCAAGATTTATTTATCAGTTCTCTGATGCTGACACAACGTGTTTTTAATGTTAGAAATAAGGTTGCATATGGATAAAAAAGCCTTCTTTCTTTCCCTCCCCTCCTGCTTTCTTCCTGCTCTGATGTCAATCCATGAAGCAGACAAGTAGACAGGCAAAAATTTCTCTCAAACCAATAAGTTACCTCTTCAAAGAAGTATGGATACTTCAGTGAGGGGCCAGGCCACGCTGAAACAGACATCTCAGGGTTTTCATTAAGCTTCCCATCTCTTTACTGACATTTGTGACAACCACAGACCATGAAAAAAAGGCTCTTGTTCTTCCTTCTTTCACTTTCATTGTGGAACAATGAAAACGGGCTAAGTGTATGGGCCCATTATATGACAGGGCAAACCTGCACGTTCCTCTGGCATGTCTTGATTAATAGATGGGAAACATTACGGTTGTGAGTAAGAAGGCCATGCCAGCCAAAATCTACAAAGGAAAACATTGGAAAACTGAACTGTTGAGTCTCACAGCCAGGACTACATTTTCAACAATGGCTTTACCGGCAAACAACACACCAAGAGAGAAAAGATAGACAGGTATATTCTGGGACCAGACAACATTAAATGCACCGCATACAAGGGATCAACTTATTGAGGTGACAGAGTGATATGAAAAAGGAACACTTTTTTCCCCTCCAATAACACAGAGCTATTACCAACACTTATACTATGCCACAGCGTCACAGGGGGATTTGCGTCAGACCCATGCTCCTGACGGCAGTTAGATCACAGGGATGTGAACTGCTGGCCATGACAGGAGCAGCCTTTTTCATGCAGTGCAAAAATGCGTAAAAACTGTTGTTGACATGGTCTTCTAAGAGACTGCATTTGTTTCTAAGCAATGGGAGAAATATCAGTGTGAAGAAAAGGATAAATAAGGCTCCCTGACGTAACCTTGAATAGTCTTGGGTCATTTTTCCACTCTTTTCTTTATTCTTCTCATGTCCACTACATCCCCCCATTCTATGTGTAGGGGGAACTTGTAAAAACAAAAGACTTGTTTTAATAATGATACAGTTATGAGTGAGAGCATAAGTCCTGTACTATTATTATCAACATGCCTCTAGTCGCTATGCAATGAGAGCATAGGCTCACTGTATCCAAACATTCTTGTCGTCATTTGCCTTAAATGGGATCGTATGCTGTGAGTTCAGGGGTACATATAGGATTTGGGAGGTGGGCATGCATCTGTACATATACACGTTTGTGTGCGTGTATAACCTGACACTCAATTAGGCGCAAAAGCTGGGTTTAATAAGGTGAACCAATAGTTAGTTGTGTTTCTGGGCACTGAGATCTCTTTATTTCCTTCTTTCCATCATTTTTCCCTTCGCCCCTTTATTTTCCTTTTTCTTTCATTTTTCATTCTTCTCATTATATAATTTACCCTCTCTTCCTCTTACTCTGTTCTTACCCC